>NW_024096890.1:0-370000 GCF_016545835.1 Crotalus tigris
TAATCCACCTGGAAGGTAGACCCTTGCCGGGGGATTTTGCAAAAATTTACCATGTCAGACAACGAAGCAAGAGAGGGAGAAAACTCACTGGAAAGAGAGCCGCTGACCCAGTTGGAACCTTGCCAGATGTTGGGATCCGAGAGGCCAGATTTCTCAGAAGAAGAAGTGGTGGAGACACAGGACCACAAGCCTCACTGGTCGATGGGCGTTGGAAAGAAAAGCGACTGGGGAAAGGAATCAAGAAAAGTGACCCTGAGACGGGGACCAAGCAACCAGAATGGAAGCAGGAGATGGAGAAATCCCTGCACGCAAGTGAAGAGGGAGGAAGCTGGGCACCGTACTCAGACTGGATCCTAGAGAAAGCTATTGACTTGATGAAGAGAACTCTCAGCTCCCTAGGAGAGGAGAATACTGAGCCCTACGGCCGCCCCAGTTCCTGGAGCC
Source organism: Crotalus tigris (assembly GCF_016545835.1). Classification (NCBI taxonomy): domain Eukaryota; kingdom Metazoa; phylum Chordata; class Lepidosauria; order Squamata; family Viperidae; genus Crotalus; species Crotalus tigris. The sequence goes on from NW_024096890.1 coordinate 445, forward strand.
ACAAAGGGAGAGACACCGAGGGGGACGTGGAACCTGCAACCCCAGGACATCTACTGATCCAGGAGCCCCCACCCCCTACCGGACCACAGATGGCAATCTGGACGGAAGACACTACCACCCACAACGGAGGCACCGATCCATTCCAAGACGTCCACCGTTGGATGTGAAATTCAAAGGGGAGCCAACAACCTTGGGGTTTGTCCCTAACCCAAGATCCTCAGCTACATTGAGGAATATTGGCAGGACATTTCCCCAGCGATACAGCCCGCATCCGGATCGTGCAATCTGCCCTGGATGGACCGGCTGCAGATTGGGTGGTGAACTTGCATGACTCCAATGCCCCAGAATTCAGTAACTTCAACCGTTTCATGTCCTCTCTGAGAAGACAATTTGAAGACCCCCGGCTGATCGCAAAGCCCGTGAAAGGATAAAGACGATGAAGCAAGGCAAATGCCCGGTGGCTGAATATACACAAGAATTCCAGGCCTTTGCCAGCAAACTGAATTGGCCAGAAGACATCCTCCTTAGCCATTTCAAAGACGGACTAAATTATGATCTATATGACGCTTGCCTGCCCCAAGGGGACCCACACCAACTGGAGGACTGGTACATCTTGGCAGAGGAAGCAGAGATCGACATATTTGAAGAGGCACCGCCGAAGAAACAATGGAGCCCCGCCCCCCGCCTTAGCTACACACCAACCGGTGAAATCATCGGATACAGCCAAGAAGCACATGGGGGTGTTTCAAGTGCGGAAGAGAAGGTCATCCGAGCTGTAGAATGCCGCTCAAAGGCCCCCCAGCACAACCCAGACAGATCCCCAATCAACAAACCCGGAAAGTATTCAGCTAATCCAAAAGAAACGGCCATGAGAATGATGGAAATTGCAGAAACCCCCACCTCTGCTCACCAAGGGGAAAGGACTCCAGCCTACACCACAGGGCCGGTGGATGCCTCAGATGACAGCTCGGAGGGCGAACCACTGGTAAGTGGATGCATCACACCCATCTTCAAAACAGTGACTATATTAATCCCCCCCCTGCCCGAAGCTGTGAAGGTGAAAGCCTTAATAGACTCTGGCTGCACCCGCTGCCTCATTAGCCCAACACTAGTGGGGAATCTGGGCATCCCATCCAGGAGACTGGAACAACCAATCTCTTTTGGCCAGCTAGATGGATCCATAGCAGGGGGGGTGACAGCTACCCTAGCCACTTTGCCAATACATCTCTCCCTGGGCAACCATGAAGAGGACTTAACGTTTGTGGTGACCCCAGGTATGGAATGCCCAATGATTCTAGGGAGGGAATGGTTGAAAAAATGGAACCCCTGGGTAAATTGGAGGACGACAGAAATCAAATTCCCGAAGGGGGACCCTATGGACTTAAAACCCCAAGAGAGGCTACCAGAATCAAGAATAGAAAAAGCATCCATAGGAGGGGAAAAAAGATTAACAGAAATACCAGAGGAATATAGGGACCTTGCTGAAGTCTTCAGTGAGGAGAGGGCGAATGAGCTTCCCCCCCACCGACCCACAGACTGTACCATTGAATTCAAGCCTGGGTCAAAACTCCCGAAGCCCAGATTATACTCCATGAGCCCAAAGGAGAAGGAGGAAATGGAAAGATTTATAAAAAAAACCTGGAGAGAGGTTTCATTGAGCCAGCCAAGCCTAAAGTGGCTGCCCCGGTCCTTTTTAGAGAGAAGAAGGACGGCTCTTTACGTTTATGCGTGGATTATAGGGGCCTGAATACAATCAGTGAAAGCAACCTATACCCGCTGCCCCTCATGAAAGACATGCTGTCACACCTATCGAAAGGGAAAATTTTTTCTAAACTAGACTTAAGGGAAGCTTACTATCGAGTGAGAATCAAGGAAGGGGACGAATGGAAGACTGCATTTTACTGCCCCATGGGGTGCTATCAATTCAAAGTCTTGCCATTTGGATTACAAGGGGGCCCTGCAGTCTTTATGCAATTAATCAATGACGTTCTAAGGGAGCACCTGGTTAAGGGGGTCCTTGTTTACTTGGACGACATTCTTATCTTTACTGAAACAAAAGAAGAACACGTCAAACTTGTCAGAGCGGTTTTAAAGAAGCTGCGAGCCGCTCCCCTATATGCCAAACTCTCAAAATGCGAATTCCACCAGGAAAGGATAGACTACCTAGGCTATCGCATATCCCCACAGGGCATTGAAATGGACCCAGAGAAGGTCCAAGCAGTACTAAATTGGGCACCACCCCGCACAAGAAAGCAACTACAAAGTTTCCTGGGCTTTGCAAACTTTTATCGCCAATTCATCCCCTCATTTGCCCAGATAGCCTTGCCCCTCACTAACTTACTAAAAACGAAGGGAGCATCCTCAGTAAAACCTAGCCAGCCACTAACATGGACAATGGAGTGCCAAGCAGCGTTTGAGAGACTAAAGAGACTTTTTTCTGCCGAACCAATACTAAGGCACCCAGACATGGACAAGCCCTTCGTAATACAGGCAGATGCAAGTGATGTGGCAGTGGGGGCTGTTCTATTACAAGAAAATGATGATGCAGTATTGCAACCCTGTGCATATACATCCAAGAAACTCACGGAAACAGAACAGCGCTGGCCCGTATGGGAGAAGGAGGCTTATGGGATACGTTGGGCATTACTCACGTGGCGACAGTTCCTGGAAGGCAACAAAATCCCCTTCCAGGTGTGGACTGATCACAAAAATTTAGAAGCCCTGAAAACTTCCAGGAAACTCAATCCCAAACAAGCCCGCTGGTCCCAGCATTTTCACCAATTCCAATTTAAACTCAAACATTTACCAGGAAGAAAGAACTTCCTGGCAGATGCTCTATCTCGCATGCCCCAATATAACAGCGCATGAACCACAGACTCTAGACCAATAATGGCAGAGTCACAACTGGCAGCACCAGTAACCACAAGAACCCAAGCCAAAATAAAACCACAACTGGACAGCCAAACTGGGATTGAATTCAGAAAAAGCTTGGAAACAGATGAATGGTTCCAGAAAAACAAAAATGTGTGCACAATGAGAGACGGGTTGCCTTGGTAGGGGAAAAGTTATATATACCAACAACTCAAAGAGTAACTTTCATGCACCTTTGCCATGACACAAAATCAGCAGGGCATTTTGGATTTGTAAAAACTTTACATTTAATTAAACGGCAATTTTGGTGGCCATCCATGAAAAAGGACATTGAAAGTTATATAGCCAGTTGTCCAAAATGTGCCACGGCAAAGAGGTTGCAAGGGAAAGTGCCAGGACTATTGCAAACAGTGGCAAGTCCCTCAGCCCCCTGGAGAGAAATAGCCATGGATTTTATAGTGGAATTGCCAGAAAGCAATGGGAATACTGTGGTCTGGACGGTCACGGACTTGTTTTCCAAACAGGTGCACTTTATCCCTTGCCAAAAGATTCCCACTGCAAAAGCCTTAGCAAAACTTTTCATCCAACACATTTACAGATTGCATGGGGCACCCCAACGCATCATCTCTGACAGGGGGGTGCAATTTACGTCTGCATTTTGGAAGGAATTTTTATCCCTCTTAGGAACCACTCAGGGACTGACATCTAGCCACCACCCTCAAGGAAATGGGGGGGCTGAAAAAATGAACTCAGTACTTAAGCAATATTTAAGATGTTTTCTTAGTTTCCAGCAGACCGAGTGGGCGGACTTACTCCCCTTTGCAGAAGTTGCCTACAATAATGCAGTCCACTCCAGCACAGGTTACACTCCTTTTCAAATAGCCACCGGTCAAAGCTTCAACCCCATGCCAGAATTAACCCCAAACGAACCAACGATCCCCTCGCTGAAAGAATGGATGGAAAAATTACAAAACACCTGGCCAATAGTCAGAAAAGCACTAGATGAAGCTAGGCAGGCTTACAAAACACAAGCCGATAAAAAAAGGGTTGAGCCTACACCATTCATTATAGGAGAGATGGTGTACTTATCTACAAAATACCTAAAGTCCCTACAGCCCTGTAAAAAACTTGGACCAAAATACATAGGACCTTTTCCAATTAAAAGAATCATAAATCCAGTAACAGTAGAATTAGAGTTACCCAAAAATCTCAGGCAAATACACCCAATTTTTCATTGCAGCTTGCTGAAAAGAGAGCATCAGTCACCTCTACGGCCAAAAATCCCCCCCCCACCACCTCCAATCATGGTGGAGGGTGAACAACACTTCGAAATAAAGGAAGTCCTTGACTCTAGGAGATATCATGGAGCAACTCAGTACCTAGTTGCCTGGAAACACCTCCCTCCCTCACAAAATGAGTGGGTCCATAAACGTCATGTCAGAGCCCCGAAGCTATTGAAGAAGTTTCACACAGAGTATCCTAACAAGCCTGACTAAATTTTATACTTGTGTTTTCTTTCAGGTGGATTTCTCTTATTGTTAAGAGGGGCCGGATGTCAGAATCCAATTATATTTCATCTTTAAATTATCAAATATAGAAACTCCCAATTCTGCCTTCTCTGGATTCTGCCATAAGAGGGAGAGAAGGGGGAGAACAAAGGGGCTTTATGGCCCTCACTTCCTTCTTTACACTTCAAAGAGCTAAATGCTGAATGTGTGTTTATTGTAACCTCGAAGTGTTAGCATACCAAAGGAGAGTAATTGCCTTTCATGTAGTTATCTGAAGTCTCCATCCAGACGGAAGAAAGAAGAAAGGGGTGGAATTGTGATACTTGAAACTATCACTGGAAGGGGGGTTGATTGGGTGGGACTACTGGGGAACCCCTTAAAACCTTGAATGGGAGAGCTTGAACCCCAAGTCCTGTCTAGCATGCCTGCAACCATTTTCTCTTAATAAAGGATTCCTGTTGGAAGAATTATTCCAAGAGTTCTGTCTTCTTAAGGTGCAAAGTGGGGTGGGTCCTTACACTATTCTTAGATGCTATCTTGTATTCCTGTTCCTTTTTTGTCTTACAGAACATTTAAATGAGAAAATTAAAATTTAATTTTTCTTTCAGTCCTATCTTTGTCTTTGAAAGATAATTCATTCCAGCTTGTTCAGCAGATATTCAGTCTAGTGTGCCCTAACTCTGCTGAAGAACAATAATGAAAATAATGATTTATCTAAAAGCTTACATTAGAGAAAACAAAATTCATTTTTTACACTTAAATATATTTTGTATGAAACTACCACTATCCATTTCAATATTTTTATAAGTTAATGACAATACTTATGTCTGAAATGCATTATCTATTTATTCAAGTATACCCCTAATCGACCCCCAAAATAATGATTTTTCAAATCTATCCACATTTAATATTATTTCGTCCAACATTACTTGGCTTAATAGCATTTCTTAAAGTGCTCTTACATATAATAAATCCTCACTGACAACTAAGCTTTAATGTTCATATAGCTTGTTATTAAGTAAAATGTTCAAGAATAAAAATCGTGGAGCACTGGGGAAATACCTGAGGATTGGAAAAGGGCTGATGTGGTTCCCATCTTCAAGAAAGGGAAAAAAAACAGACACAGGAAACTACAGACCAATCAGTTTAACATCAATACCTGGAAAGATCCTAGAAAAGATCATCAAGAAACAGATCTGTGAAAAACTAGAAACAAACAAAGTTATAACTAGTAACCAGCACGGGTTTGTTAAAAACAGATCATGCCAAACCAATCTCATCTCATTCTTTGACAAAGTGACTAAACTAATAGACCAGTGAAATACTGTGGACATAGTATAGTTAGACTTCAGTAAGGTATTTGATAAAGTAGACCACAACCTACTCCTTGGTAAGCTAGAAAAATGTGGAATAGACAGCATCACCACCAGATGGATCTGTAGCTGGCTGGCAAACTGTACTCAATGAGTAGTCCTCAATGGCACTACATCCACATGGAAAGAAGTAAGCAGTGGGGTACCACAAGGTTCCATCTTAGGCCTGATACTCTTCAATATCTTCATCAATGACTTCAATGAGAGAACTGAAGGGGAACTCATCAAATTTGCAGATGACACCAAACTGACAGGAGTAGCCAACACCCCAGAAGACAAAATCAGGATCCAAAAAGATCTTGACAAACTTGAACAAAGGACCCTATCCAACAAAATGAGTTTCAATGTGGAAAAAAAGCAAAATTTTACATTTAAACAAGAAAATCAAAGGTACAAGTACAGATTGGGCAAGACCTGGCTTAAAAACAGTAACTATGAGAGGGACCTTGAAGTCCTATTGGATGATCACTTAACCATGAGCCAGCAATATGCAGCAGCAGCCAAAAAAGCCAATATAATCCTGGGTTGTATAAACAGAGGCATAGAATCAAGAACATGCAAGGTATTAGTACCACTTTATAAAACCCTAGTAAGACCACACCTGGAATACTGCACCCAATTTTGGTCATCAAAAAGATGTTGAGAGTTTGGAAAAAATTCAGAGAAGAGCAACTAAGATGATCAAAGGCCTGGAGACTAAAACATATGAAGAAGGGCTGCAGGACTTGGGCTTGGCTAGTCTAAAGAAAAAAAGAAATAGGGAAGACATGATAGTAGTATTTCAGTATTTGAGGGGTTGCCACAAAGAAGAGGGGGTCACGTTATTCACCAAAGCATCAGGGGACAGGACAAGAAACAATGGTTGGAAACTGATCAAAGAGAAAAGCAACCTGGAATTAAAGAGAAACTTCCTGACAGTGAGGACAATTAACCAGTGGAATAGCTTGCCTCCAGAAATCATGGGTGCTCCATCACTGGAGATTTTTAAAGAAGAGGCTAGACAGTCACTTTTCTGAGATGGTATATGTTCTCCTACTTGAGCAGGGGGCTGGACAAGAAGACCTCTATAACTAGCGACAAAGGAAATTGATTTTTTCTTCAAAATAAACGAGAAAGAAGAAACATCGCTTCAAAATGTGTGGATACGGCTAAAGCATATTTCAGAGGGTTTGCTATAACCTATACTGCTAAAAAAAATAAAGAAAAGAAACAACAACAGTTAAAGTTGAAGGAAGAATTCAGAAAGTTAGAATCAGAATTACAAATAGAACCAGAAAAGAAAATACTTAAGAAACAAATGGAGATAATAAAACACAAATTAAATCTAGCTGAGACAGAAATAATGGCTCAACAGATCAAAAGAGCTAAACAGAATCTTTTTGAAAATGCCAACAAGCCGGGGAGATTGTTAGCACATAGTTTGAAAAAAGAAAAAGAGAAAAAACTGATAAACAAGCTGCAAGATTCAAAAGGCAAATTACACTTTCAAAATGATACAATTAAAAAAATTATCAAAGACTATTACAAGATACTTTACAATGCAGAGGAAATTCCAAAAGAAAAAATACAGCAGTATTTTAAAAAAGCAGATTTACCAAAAATTCAAGAGAATATTCAAAATATATTAAATGGAAAAATATCAGTGATGGAGATTATAGAGCAGCGGTTCTCAACCTGTGGGTCGCGACCCCTTTGAGGGTCGAACGACCCTTTCACAGGGATTGCCTAAGACCATCAGAAAACACATATTTCCGATGGTCTTAGGAACCGAGACACCGCTCCTCTATCCGTCTCCGCACGGCTTCGAGCTGGGGTCGTTGCAGCACCAGATTCGTTTCTGTCGAGCATCTCCTAAGGGAGGCTGTGCTGCTTCATGGCCCTTTCCGCGGAAGAGGCTGAACTAAGCTCTGCCGGCGTTGTCGCCCTCTTGGCTCTCTCTCTCTCTCTCTCTCTCTCTCCCTCTCCCCGCCTGGGTGCTTCTCCAACCAGGCTGGGCAGAGCAGCCTTCCTGCCCCCCTCCCCGGCCAGCTGGAGCCAGGCAGGCCAGCAACCTTCGGAAGTGAGGCGAGGACAGGCAAGGGGCACTGAGCCCTGGGTGTGGCGGGTGAGTGGGCGGCGTCGGTGCACACTTGGAGAGCCCTTAGGGTTGGGGGTCACCACAACATGAGGAATTTTATTAAGGGGTCGCGGCATTAGGAAGGTTGAGAACCACTGTTATAGAGGCTATAAAAAGGCAAAAAAAAGAGATAAGACTCCGGGTCCAGATAGATTACCAGTAGAGCTTTATAAATCATTACAAGACATACTAAGTCTTATTTTGAAAGAACTGTGTAATGAAATATTTTTGGAGGCTAAAATACTAAATTCATGGATTGAAGCCTATATTACCTTAATACCCAAAGTAGACTCTGATCTAATGCAAATAAAAAACATATAGACCAATATCGCTATTAAATGTAGACTATAAAACCTTCGCCTCAATAATACAGAAAGACTAAAAAATTTTTGACCAAATTTATACATACAGACCAAAATGGTTTTTTAGCTAAAAGACAGATAAAAAATAAGTTAAAAATGATTCTTGATGTGTTAGAGTACTATGAAATGCATCCAGGGAAACAGACGGCTTTAATATTTCTTGATGCATAGAAAGCATTTGACAATGTAAACTAGCAGAAATGGATTTTGGAGAAAACTTTTTAAATACAATTAAAACAATTTATTGTAAACAAACAGCCAAAATAATTGTAAATGGAGATTTTACAGAAAACTTTAACATTAAAAAAGGCACAAGACAGGGATGCCCACTATCTCCATTATTATTTATACTAACACTGGAAGTATTGAATAGAAACATTAGACAAGATATAGAAATTAAAGGACTGGAGATAAAAGATGAAAAATATAAGCTACAAGCATTTGCAGATGATTTGGTTTTTATATTGGAAGATCTGCTTGAAACGAGCACTAAACTTATGGAGAAAATAGAAAAATTTGGAGAAGTGGCAGGGTTGAAAATAAACAAAAAAAGACTAAAGTGCTAAAAAAATCTAACAGAAAAACAAAAAAACAACTAGCAAAAAACCCCCCCAAATCTTCAAATAGTTAAAAAAGTTAAATACTTGGGAATTTATTTAACAGCAAGATGTGCAGCAATAAAAGAAGACAATTATGTAAGATTGCTAAAACAAATAAAATTGGATTTGGAAAAGTGGAAAAATTTACAATTTTCAATAGTGGGGAGAATAGCAACAGTGAAAATGAATATCTTACTGAAAATACTCTTTTTATTCCAAACAATACCGGTAAGACTGGGAAAAGCCTTTTTTGATGAACTAAATACAACAATACTGAAATTTATCTGGCAAGGAAAAAAAAGCAAGAATCAGACTGAAAATGTTACAAGAAGCAAAAGAAAGTGGAGGATTTGGATTGCCGGACTGGACATTATACTATCAAGCAACTATATTAACATGGCTTAAAGAGTGGCTAATGCTCACTTCCGGTTCCGGATCGCGGCGTGTACAGCCGCGTAGAGAGACTCCTCTCTTCACCGGCTACTTTCCCTCTGCCGGTAGACCCTTAATTGGGTTGAAAAGTCACCCTGGAGGGGCAATTACCATTGAGGAGGCCCTCGTCGACTGTGGAAGGGCGGCAGCTCCTTCCGTGGTCCGAGATTGCTCCTTAGGGCCGACGGAGAAAAGATTGGCCAGTAAAATGGCCGATCACTTTGCTGCTGTAACCGAAAGTCAGAAGAACATCTAAGCGTAAAGAACCACCGTGGTTGATCCGGGTGAGACTTTTTTTTCCCTCTCTTAGCCCTTTTCTCTTTTTTGTTTCCTGTAAAAAGCATTTTTTGAACTATTTCATTCTTTGAGAGAGGGGAGTTTGTTAGTGTGGGAAGAGAAGCTTTGAAAATGGAATGAAAATTAATTTTAATTGACTATTTTCTATTTCTATTTACTTTGGGGTCTTGAATAAATTCTTGTTATTGAATTTTATTATTGGATTTAGTTTATATGTGAAGAATATTATTTTTTCCTGATTTTGTCAACGTCATTTTTGGTGTCTGGGAAGAGATTTTATAGTCTACTATGGAGAAATTTAAAATTGCAACTGTTTTTTTTCTGTTTGATGCTGAGATTGGTTTTGACCTTCAGATCATCATAAAAGGGAAAAGACACAGAAATTTAACAGCTGTTAAATCTGTGGGGGTGGACACTGGTTAAATGTTATTAAATATAACCTCCACTAAAAGATAACAGGCCTGTTTCTAGTTAATATTGAAATGGAGAAACCCTATTCACAACTCAACTGTAAACTTATATTCTAAAAAAATCTCTGAAGCCACTGAGCAAATATGTCTGCAAATAAAAGAGAGTACTACAGAAATAAAAAACAGAAACTCTACTTTGAACTTACAAACTGACCTTCAGATTTTATCTGACTATTCTACAGACCAAAAAACAACAGAAGAGGAATTAATCAACATTAAAGAAGATTCTATCTCATTCTATATACAACCTATAGAGATTTCTGATGATCAAAAAATGACTGTAACTAAACCATACACAATTTCAAAACTAACAGAAATGGACGTGCAAATACAACTGATTGAGAACTATGACAATTTTGATAATCAACTACTAACCACAAAATTGGACATAATGGAGTGTCTTACTCTGCAGATTCAAATGTCGAGACTTGAACTTTTAAAACAACAAGGGATTATCTACAAAGGAGTCAGGTCCCTAAAACAGAGGAGGGGACACTCTTTCTTGACTCAAATGATACCACAAGGAATAAAGAGAGATTTATTTGTTGATATAGAGGCTCTGTTATGGAAACCTGCTTGGCACAAAAAGAAAGCTAGAATAAGATTTAAGAGTGTGACCTAAAACTGTATACAATGGGTTTAAAAGGCTTTTTAGACACGGATTGACCCAAGGCTTAAGACTGGTAAATAAGACGTTAGAGATCCTGATTGAATAAAGATTAATTAAATATGTGAACTTAGTGAGAAGATGTTTTTTCTGTATTAATATGTTTGTTGTGGATATAACAATTATTCGGACTGGATTTAAATTTTACTGAGTGGGTTAAAAGAGTTTTACATAGATATTGATTGACTGATAGATTATAGATTTAAAATAGAGTAGAAATGTATTTTTTGGAGTAATATTCTTGTTTTTAGGAAGGATACCCATTTTGTAATGGAAGGAGAATAAGAGGGATTTTTGATAAAAGAAGAAATGATATTAATAAATGAGTTACTGATTATGTTAAGGAAAAAGGGAAAGGAGAGACACCTGAAGTGTTAATAATATGTTTATCTAAACCAAATTGGAATATGGCAATTGGAAATAGTAAAGCTCAAAACAGGATTTGGATTTATATAGATGAAATGTTATTGATGATTGTTTTGATTGATTGAACATTATTGAAAAATACATTAATTTGAATATATTATATTATTTGAGGGAATAGAGAGGGAGTTTTTAATGATTTAATCTGAGTTACATATGTATGATTTTACTTTTGGATAATTGATTACCCTGTCACCACATTGTTTCTCAAGCACCTTGTTGTAAAAATAAAAAATCAATAAAACTTGGGATTTTTTTTTTAAAAAAAGAGTGGATAATGCTCAGAGATAAAAGACTATTATACCTAGAGGGGCATGACCTACAACTTGGTTGGCATGCCTTTCTGTGGTATGGGAAGAATAAAATTCATAGATACTTTCAAAACCACTTTATAAGAAATGCACTTCTTTTAGAATGGGAAAAATAAAAGTGAAAATTTACATCAAGATACCTGGATGGCTCTCAATAATGGAGGCTTTTGCTTATCCAAACTTAATTAATTATAATTATTAATTATTATAAGTTGTGACCTATAAAGATATCTTGGACAAAGAAGGAAAATTGAAAGAGAAGAATTACAAGAACAAGGTATTTGATCTCTCATGATGGCCATATTTGCAAATCCAAACAAGATATGAAAAAAACATTAAAACAATGGGATTTTATAAAGAACAGATAGAATTTGACCAGATACTGTTAAAAATAGATGAAAAGTTGATTAAGAAACTCTATAAATATCTGTTAAGCTTAAAAATGGAGGAAGAACAAGTAAAAGAAACAATGATAATATGGGCAAAGTACTTTGAATATAATATAGAATTAGAAAACTGGCAAAAGTTATGGGAAAGAAATGTTAAATTAACTAAAGCAGTGGCATATAAAAAAACTTATATAAAATGTTTCACAGCTGGCACATGACACCAATGAGATTAGCAAAAATGTTTAAAAATACTTAAAAACAAGTGTTGAAAATGCAAACAAAAGCCAGGTACTTATTATCATATCTGGTGGGCATACCCTAAAGCAGTGGTTCTCAACCTGTGGGTCGGGACCCCATTTGGGGTCAAACAACCATTTCATAGGGGTCGCCAAACAACGCAGTCTGCCATTTTTTCCCTTTTTCCTTAGCTGTGCTACTCCCTTTTATTCTATTGGCTTTTGAAAGCCAATAGAATAGACTCTCTTGAATAGAGTCTAATTCTATTGGCTTTCAAAAGCCAATAGGAATTGTCCAGGCTGTCTCTGCCCTGCTGAGCCCACCAAAAGTCCCATTCTGCAAACGGTGCTGCACCAGTTGAGTAGTCCTTGACTTACGACCGATTGAGTAGTCCTCGACTTACGACCGGTTGGGGTTGCGGCATTAAAAAGGTTGAGAACCACTGCCCTAAAGCTAAAAGATTTTGGTCAAAAATACATTTATGGTTGGAGAAAATGACTAAAAAAAATAGATTTTAAGCCAGAATTATTTTTGTTAGGAATAATAGGAGCAAATTATGGAAATGTAAACAAAGACCAGATACTTATTACCATATCTGGTGGACATGCTCTAAAGCAAAAAGATTTTGGCTCAAAATACATTTATGGTTGGAGAAAATGATTAAAATACAAATAGACTTTAAGCCAGAATTATTCTTGTTAGGAATAATAGGAGCAAATTATGAGAAAGACTGTATATATTTAATTCTATGCATACTAACTGCAGCAAGAATTGTATTTGCCCAATATTGGAAAAATGAAAATTTACCAACTGAAGAAGAATTAATTAAGAAAATTTTAGAGTGTGCAGAAATGGATAGATTGACTTTAAAGGGAAAAGAGAAAGACTCTGTATTTTAAAACATGGGATAATTTTTATCAATGGCTAGAAAAACGAGTTAGAGAGAAAGGAATGTAATATGTAACTCTGAATTATATATTAGCAAGAAGACCATCAAGTGATTAATTAACATATTGTTTATGATAATTAACTACTACTCATTGTTTTTTTATTCTTTAAACACATGAACCCAGACATTATGCTGTTTGCTAAATAGTGAAAATGTTATTTGTTAAAACCCTAACCCCAACCCCAACCCAAATCCAAATCCCAACCCCAACTTCACCCTATTCCTACTCCTATAAAAACTCTGCAGCAAGTAGGAGATTGAACAGATTCCTAACCAACTTAATTGACAACTTTGTCATCCAAAAGGTGGAGAAGGGAAAAGCTATACTGGACCTAATTCTTACTAATAGAGAAGAAGTGATGGAGTTGAAGTTGCTGGAACCTTGGAATTCAATATAATGCATACATGAGCAATAGAATATAATCCAACCAGTGTCTTAAACTTTAAAAGAGCTGATTTCAACAAATTCAGAAACAGCCTAAGAAAAATTCCATGCATCAAAATTCTAAAGGGGAAAACAACTCAAGAAGCGTGGGAAACACTGAAAAATATGATTATAAAAGCCCAGTACAACACTGATAAATATACATCAATATGATAAATCTTCAGAGACAATGGAAACTAATTGAATAAGAAAAATACAGATGGTGAGAGTCAGGAAGAGATTAAGGAAGTAAGATAAGGCAAAAATAGTTGGGTCTGAGACAGGAAGAAGAGAAGCTATAAAAATATAAAGGAAATGGCTAGCCAGGAAGGTTGAATGGAGAATAAGGAAAATAAGCTGAATAAGATAAGAAGAGAGGCACACTGAATTGAAAAGCAGGAAAAGAACTTATTGTTTAAAATGGGGACATAAATATACTGAGTTTAAAATAATCATTTCCATGTCTATTTTTTCTTATTCTTATTGTATATGTGAATATGATTTAGTATGTTATCAGGAAATGTGTATAGGCAGACGGAAAGAGTGTAACCTCATACTACCTCAGCCAATGGGGAAAGAGGAGGGCTGTAGCAGCCGGTGATAGGGATGAATAAAAGAAGGAGATATTTTGGGTTAAAACTTTGGAGAGAACCAAGCTTTGATAGCTTCTCTCCCCGCTTATTGCAATAAACGAAACAAAAGGCCTTCACTGTGTCTTGGCTGGTTATTGGTCAGGCGAGCTTGCCTCTGGTCACGAAGGAAAGTAGCCAGGAGCACATAACAGCCTTGGGGGCTCATCCGGGATTTGCATCCGTTCCATCTTTGGCAGCCGGGGATATTCGAAAGGGGAGTGCGCACCTGGGTAAGTTTTTCCCAGCCCTAAAGGTCGGATTGCCCCTGCTCAAACAAAGAGGAATTGGAGATCCCGAGACAGAAAGCCAGGACCCAGTGAAAACCTAAGGGAAAGTCGGCCGACCTAAGGAAGGACTTCAACTCAGCCTGACAGGTAAGATACCAGAGGGGTATCTGTATATCAGAGAGGTGTTAATGGGCAATAAGAGTTTGAAGAGGAGGGACGCCTCCCCGGCCAGTGTGCCGGCCAATAAGGAAAAAGAGGAAAGGTATTTACATTCTGGAATGAACCCCCTTAGGGAGATGGGAATCCCTTAGGGAGAATGTTGAAGTGTTTTAAGTCAATGCTTTAAACAAGGCATTTGAACAAAGGAAGGGATGATACATTACAGTATATATTTGGCCTAAGTACATGTTTGGCCAGCCAACAAATTAAATTGGGCTTCTCAGCTTAGCTTAGAGCGATGGGGAATGCATAGGCAGTGGTTAAAGTCTATCAGAAACGCTCCTTGCATTTCCCCATTGCCTGGAGAACAAGCTACAAGTGCCCTAAAAGAGTAAAAGTGGAAAGGTCTGGAAATTATGTTTAATGGTCTCTGTCTTTGGGGATTGTATTGACTCATTTCTAAAGACCTGGGGGAGGGGAGGGAGAGACCCTCTAACAGTAATATACAAAACAACAAGGTCTTATTCCAAAAGGAAAATTTGGGAGATGGAGCTCATTGGCTTTGAAAAAGTTCCTTGAAAATAAGAATGATTGTTTTGCCTGGGGTGAAGCATTTGGAATTTTTTTGTGTCTGGTGTAAAAGCAAGAAAGGGTGAAGAAGGGTAGTTTCTTAGTAATTAGAAGGACAATGGAAGGTGTTAAAAGAATGGAAATAATCAGATGGAAGAGAGGGAAAGAGAGAGAGAGAGAGAGAGAGAGAGAGAGAGGGAGGGAGGGAGGGAGGGAGAGAAAGGAGCTGTGTGAAGTTTTATGCCTGGCCAGGATGAAAGGCAAGAACTCTGATCTGCTATTTTGTGTGAAAGAGTTAAGTAGAAAGCTATGTATTTCTTGAGGTTCCTATAGTTTGGAAGGTAATAAGAGAGGAGAAAACCTCTCTCCAAAGGGGGGGAATTGTCCCCCCTAACAGCTTTTGAAATCAGGCAATCTAGGAAAGAATTGCCCAAACTAATAGAAGATCCTATTGAAGTAGGAAAACAGGTTAGAAATTTTTTTTAGGACCAATGGAAAGCATGGGAAGGTATTAGGGTACAAATGCAGAAATTAGACAGATGGAAAACTAAAACAATAGAAGGTTTATTACCAGTAAAAGAGGCTCAGAAAGTATATGTGAAGAGAGAAGAGGAGAGAGATAAACATAAGATAAGATAAAAATCATGGCTCAATTGTTGCAAACAGGCCAGCAAAGAGGAAGAGTAATTAGGAAAGGCAGGCTGGGGGGTGAGGACAGCTAGTTGGCACCAGGGGATATAAATCTCTAGGAGAAAAAATTTCCCCAGTCCTTAAATAAATAAATAAGTGTGCCTTTTGTAAGGAGGAAGGACACTGGGAAAATGAGTATGGTACCTTAAGAGGAAGGAGGGGGAAGAACTAGCACATTTTGTGAATTTTGAGGATTAGGGGTGTCAGGGGACTAATCTGTTTTCTGGTTCAGCTTTTTAGGAACCCCTGATAAACCTTAAAGGTTGGATCCCTGGAGGAGGAAAGGGTGTACTCGGTGGATTCTGGACCACCAGATTTACCCTGAACTTTTACCTCCAGGAATGCAAATTGGGAAAGGGAAGATTAAGGATCAGGGAATTATGGACATGTAGTAGAAACAACAATATTTAAATCAGCTATGGTCCAGACAGTAGTAAAAGGACCTGAACTTTGTATTGGTTAAAGGGAGCTGCAATTTGGCCAGGAGATACTTAATTGGTAAATTGGGGGTTGTTATTATGGGGAATGAAAGAGAAATAATTGTAAATATTATGACCTTGAGTGAGGAAGGTCAAGGAAAAGTAGACCCTCTTATATGGGCCCAAGAGGGCAATAGAAGAGGGGTACTCATGGATCCTTTAAAGGTGACTTTAAAGAACCCTGGTGAAGTAATTCACCAGATACAGTATAACATTACATTGGAAGGAAGAATGGATTTAAAACCCATGATGGAAGGGCTATTGAAGGGGGGTGAAATTTTTGAGCAATCCTTTTAAACATGTTTAGTTTGTTACTTTTTTAGCCCAAGAATTTCTGCCTTGGAAAAGTAAGAAATGCAGAAAAAAAAAAGAAGAAAAAAAGGAGGGGGAGGCAGTTTCTGTCTGCATGTTTGTTTGTGTGTATGTGTGTTTTTAAAGAACAGAAATTGGGTAAAATTTCCTGACTGTAAGGATAATTAATCAGTGGGATAATTGTCTCCAGAAATTGTGGATGCTTCATTATTGGAGGTTTTTGGGAGGAGGTTAGAAATTGATAGGGTCTGAAATGGATAGAGTTTCCTGTTTCAGTAAGGGGTTGGATTAGAGGACCTCTAATGTCCCTTCCAACTCTGATATTCTGTTTTTGTATGTGTGGCATGCTTCAGTGATTTTCCTTTGCATTTTAGTTTGGATTTATCCTTAATAATGCATTTGAGGGTATTCTTGTCAAAGGAACAATCTTATGATGTTTTATTTAACATCTGATAAATATGTGTCTTTGGGACTCCTTGCTACTGCAGAAAAGATGATTAATTGCTGCATACTGTGTGTGTCCAATTTGTTTTCCTTTTCCTTGGAGCCAAGGAGGAGGAGGTAAATCTTTATAGAAAACCAATTTGGTTTCAGGGTTATAGCCACAGGCTGCAAGGCTGGATTTGAGTTCAAATCCTGATTTAGCCATGAGGGTTGGCTGAGTGTTTTGGGGCTGGTTTATTTTTGTTTAGCCCTAGGAAGGAGGTATTGGCAAGCCACTTTTGTAAATGTTATGGCAATTTTCCTCCTGAGGGCTGTTTCAAGCAAAAGTTTTGTATAAATTTTTACTCTGTCTGGTTTGGTGAGTGGGGGAAGGGGGAGACAATCTTTTGTCTTCTTAGCTATCCTGGTGTTCTTTTTTTTTTATTGAACATTTTTATAAATTTTTACAAAAAAGACAAAAAAACAGAAAAACAGAAAAAAAATACAACAATTCAAAAACAAAAAATACAAAATACACAAAAAACTAAACATAACATCCCCTTCCGCACCCCCCCCAAAACACCCCCCCTTCCCCCCCCTGAGCTTCCCAGAGCAGAATATAGGCTTAATTGAAAAGGAATTAGAAAATATATATGTAAAAAGGAAATGAAAGTTTAAAACTAGGAAATATATATATATAAATTATAAAAAGGCAACATGATATTTTTAATATCCAATTTAAATTGTATAAATTGTATCCATTTATCCCAAACAGCAAGAAATTTCTCTTGCGTTTGATCCTTTAAAAAAGCCGAAATCTTTGCCATTTCCGCCAGATAAGACACTTTAGAAAACCATTCCTGCAATGTAGGCAAGGATTCCTTCTTCCAATATTGTCCTACTAACAGCCTTGTGGCTGTGATCAAATTTAACATCAATATAGCCTCCTTTGTATCACAATCAATAGTTATACCCAACAAAAATAACTGCGGAGTAAATTTTACCCTCCTTTTAAAAATTCTCTGGATATTCCACCATATCTTAATCCAGAATGCTTTTATCTCTTTACACGACCACCAAATATGATAATAAGTGGCATCCAAACAGTCACATCTCCAACATTTAGGCTGTAGGTCAGGGTACATTTTTTGTGGGTCAAGGTGCCATCTATAAAACATTTTGTAAAAATTCTCCCTTAAATTCTGTGCCTGCGAAAATTTGACATTTCTTACCCATATGATTTCCCATATGTCCAATGGGACTGGTTCGCCAAAGTTTTGGGCCCATTTAATCATACAATCTTTAATTAATTCCGTTTCCGAATCCAGTTCGACTAGCACCCCATAAATTCTCTTAATATGGGCTCGTCTTTGATCCTTCACTTGCTTAATAAGATTTTCATCTTCTCTAAGAAAGCCCACCTTACAATCCACCTTCCATCTATCTGCTAGTTGCCTATATTGGAACCAAGAATAAATGATATTTTCTTGTGCTAAATCCTCCCATAGTTTTAATTGCCAATTTTGTCCATCCCATCTGAGTAATTGTCTATAAGACACCATGTCCATTTTGACACCTCTTTTTATTCCCTCTATCGCATGCCAAGGTATAGCCCATAATGATACTTTAAAATCATTTTTATAATACTTTTTCCAAACCCTAAGTAAGGAAATTCTTATAATGTGAGATTTAAAAACCCAGTCCACTTTTTTGTTAAATATTAAGTAGGCATGCCACCCATAGAGTAAATCCCATCCCTCTAGATGAAGTATCTCAAGATTTGTCAAGTTTACCCAGTCACTAATTATTGTTAATTTCAAATTCGGTACCTTGAGTTTACCTCTCTCACGGAAATCTTGCAAAATTTTAAACTTGACCCTTGGCTTTTTCCCTGCCCAAATAAATTTATTAACACCCTTCTGCCATTCACTTAAATTAATCTCATTCTTCAAAATCGGTAACATTTGGAACAGGAAAAGAAACTTGGGTAGAATATTCATTTTTATCACTGCAATTCTTCCCATGAGAGATAGTTGCAACTTCTCCCAATTCTTCAAGTCTTTCTGTACACTAACCCACAACCTGTCATAATTGTTTTTGAATAATTTTGCATTAGAGACAGATAGCATCACCCCCAAATATTTTACCTTATTAACAATTTCAAAACCCGTCAAGTTAACCAAAGTCTGCTTCTCCTGAATAGTCATATTTTTAGGTAAGATTTTAGTCTTGTTAACATTAATCCTAAAACCCGAAACCAAACCATATTGATGAATTAACTGCAATAACTTTACTACAGAACTAATAGGTTGCGACAAAGTAACCACCAAGTCGTCTGCAAAGGCCTTAACTTGTATTCTTTTTTATTAACTTCTACTCCTTTAATTTCCTGCGAATCTCGAATTTTGATCAACAATATTTCCAATGTTAGAACAAACAACAACGGTGATAGTGGACATCCCTGCCTAGTATCTTTTTCTATTGTAAATACCTCTGACAAACCTCCATTAACAATAAGTTGTGCCGTTTGTTTTTGATAAATTACCGTGAGAGCTTGTAATATCTTTTCACCAAAGTCCATCTTTTCAATTACTCTTAACATAAAATGCCAATTCAGTTGATCAAAGGCTTTTTCAGTATCTAAAAAAATCAACCCTGCAGGGACTTGGTTGTTCTTGTCTAAATATTCTAATAAATTAATAATTTGTCTAACATTATTTTTCATATATCTACCAATTATAAACCCAGATTGATCTTTATGCACAAGATGATGCACAACCCTCATGAACCTATTTACTAAAATCTTTACAAATATCTTATAATCCACATTTAAAAGAGATATGGGTCTATAATTCTTTGGTAAAGTGAGATCTTGCTCCTCTTTTGGAATCAAAGAAATAAAAGCACTACGCCATGAAGGAGGAATCTCTGAGCCCTGTAGAATATCATTAAAAAGATCACTTAATGGTTGGCTCATCTCCTCCATTAAGACTTTATAGTAAACAGCTGTCAAGCCATCTGTACCCGGTGCTTTCCCTAGTTTCAGTTGCTTAATTGCTGTCACAATTTCCTCTTTAGTAATTAAACCATTAATTTCCTGTTTTTGATCCTCTGTCAATTGGGGAAAACTAACCTCACTTAAATATTTATTTATATCTAATATTTGCACCTTAGTAGATTTATATAATTTTTGATAATAATCTAAAAAAGATTTCTTAATCAGTTCCTTCTGGAAGACTATTTTACCCTTATAATTTATTTTATCTATTATCCTCTGTCTCTGCTTCTTTCTTAATTGATAAGCCAACCATCTCCCTGGTTTATTGGCGTTACAAAATGTATTTTGTTTCATAAACAATAAGTTAGTTGCAGCTTGATCCGCCAGGAGCATGTTAAATTGTGCTCTTAACAACTTTACCGATTCTTTAATATTTTCATCAGAGGGATTTAAAATCAAAGACTTTTCTTTTAACTTAATTTCATCCTCTAGTTCTTTACGTTTTTGAGTCTGGCTTCGCTTATGAAAATTATTCATTTTTATCAAAATCCCACGCATAAATGCTTTACCTGCATCCCATACCATTGACATTGAAGTCCCCTTATGCATATTTAAAACAAAATAATCCTTTAAAGACTCCTTCAACTTTTGAATATTCTTTTCTTGTCTAAATAAGTTTTCATTCACCCTCCAGGATCTTCTCTCCTCTTTTTCCTGAATCAGCTCCATCCAAACTGGGCTATGATCCGTCAACGACCTAGGAAAGATCTTTACGTTCTTTACTCTATTATATAAGTCCGTTGTAATCAAAAAAAAAGTCAATTCTTGAGAAAGATTGGTGTCTATCTGAAAAGAAAGTAAAGTCTCTCTCCTCTTGATTACATTCTCGCCAATAATCCCTTAGTTCCCAGTCCTCCTTCATGTCAAAAAAGGCTTTAGGCAGTTTTGCCTGTTTAATAAGAGGAGAGAAGCCTTTCTTGTCCCTTTGTATATCCATAACGCCATTCCAATCACCCATTAATACCACGGATCTATAGTCCAGCAAAGTTATTTTTTGATGTAACAGTCTATAAAATTGTTCCTGTTGCTGATTTGGTGCATAAAGTCCCACTATAAGTATTTTCTTACCATACAAACCAAGTTCAATCATCACATATCTTCCTTGGGGATCTGATTCTACCAAAGAAGCTGGTGTTCTTTGATGTGCTGCCACAAGAGTGATTTGAATGTTATTTGCCTGAGACAAAAGGCATTCCAGAAATGTTGGCCCAATGCTAATTGGTGAGCCTATGTGCTTTACCTTTTAAAATCCTGAATGGGTTATTTACAATAAGTTTATTGAGTTATATTTTTGTAACATGGTATCTAATCAGGGAGAAAGGGGGAGGAGAAAGAAAAATGTGACAATTTTTGATAGAGCTTCCATGGACAAGTGTAGTCTATCTGATACAGGATAAATGATTTTTTTTCTTTCTTTTCTTTCCTCCCCTTTTAAGATGTGGAAGCAAATACATTTTTATGTAGCTTCCCAATTTTGTAAGATCTTATTCTGGGAATTATAAAGAAATGGGAAAGCAACTTTTTGGCAGAAGAAAGGATTGAGAGTGTCTAGCAAATAAAGCCCAACTGGTATGAAAGGAGGTAAAATATCTAGAATATATTATAGTTGAAGGGGAAAGGAAAATAGATAGTAAAAGGATTAAGGATATAGTAGATTTATAATTACCAAACAACAAAAATGGTCTTAAGGGGATTCTGTGGTTATCACAAGGTACTGCAAGAATGGTGATCCAAAAACTATATGAGGGGAGTCATTGTGGAATTAAAGCATAGGTAGAAATGTATTTGAAATTCTATGCTACCCTTGGAATTTATGGGATAGCCCAAAGGGCTACAGAGGGATGTTTGATATGTAAAAGGGTTAATAAAGGGTTAAGGCTCCCAAAGGAGGGAGACAAATAGCTAAATGTAGAACAAGTACTGGGGTCTCTGTCTTCTCTTTGACAGGAAGGCTTGGTGGCGCAAACAACTCCTTTGGAATTTCCAGTCCATAAGATCCAGCCGGGACAGTGGGTGCTGAATCGTAAATGGAAGGAGGAACTTCTACAACCAAAGAAGGGAAGTTCCTTATATTAAATCTGCTGTCCAGAGGGCTGAGAAGGGTTGGACTCACTACACATGAGCAAAGGTGGTGACTGGACCTGAAAGAGGGTAGACGGTTATTCCAGAACAAGGACTGAAAGCCATGTTTAAAAGGACTTGAATGGGTAGTGGACCAGAACCCCTACCTATTTTGAATATCTCTTTTAGAATTTCAGGTGACCCCAGACGAAGAACAAAGATGTTGGTGGTGACTCATCAGAGAAGTAAAAGTTGTTTGTTACAAATAAAATGAATAACTAAGTCAGAGGTCATACCATTAGAAACTGAAAATGTAGAATTGTACATTGTAAGAATTAGGTGGTAGATGTGTTACCTCTGTGATAGCTAGTGATTATTGTTATTGTTATTGTTTTAATTGTGGATCAATTTGTGGGTGTGAAATACTGTGTAATAATCATGAAGGGTGGATTCTACTTCTAATATTACTGAAAACAACACACCAGAACAGCCTGGGAAATAAAGGTAAAATTTGTTTGTGGGATTTAAAGGTAGATGATAATCATGAAGCAGAATGGATATTGCAAAAGGAATTAGGAATGTGTCCAAAGCTCCTGAACAAAAGTATGAAAATATGTGGGGTGATTGGAGTTGGTTAACAAATTGGCTTCCCAATTTTGAATGGTTAAAACAAATATTTATAGGACTAGTGTTTATAGTTGTGATAGGTATTATGTGTTGTGTCTTTCTCCAATGTTTACCCTGCTGTATTTCATTTTGCACCAAAACATTGGGGTCAGTAGCGAAAAACATCTCTGGAGAAGATGTACAGATTCAATTTATGTTATCTAATATAGCCAAAAATGAAGATTCATCAGAGTATACAGAAATACAGGGGGGATTGATAAATATACATCAATATGATAAATCTTCAGAGACAATGGAAACTAATTGAATAAGAAAAATACAGATGGTGAGAGTCAGGAAGAGATTAAGGAAGTAAGATAAGGCAAAAATAGTTGGGTCTGAGACAGGAAGAAGAGAAGCTATAAAAATATAAAGGAAATGGCTAGCCAGGAAGGTTGAATGGAGAATAAGGAAAATAAGCTGAATAAGATAAGAAGAGAGGCACATTGAATTGAAAAGCAGGAAAAGAACTTATTGTTTAAAATGGGGACATAAATATACTGAGTTTAAAATAATCATTTCCATGTCTATTTTTTCTTATTCTTATTGTATATGTGAATATGATTTAGTATGTTATCAGGAAATGTGTATAGGCGGACGGAAAGAGTGTAACCTCATACTACCTCAGCCAATGGGGAAAGAGGAGGGCTGTAGCGGCCGGTGATAGGGATGAATAAAAGAAGGAGATATTTTGGGTTAAAACTTTGGAGAGAACCAAGCTTTGATAGCTTCTCTCCCCGCTTATTGCAATAAACGAAACAAAAGGCCTTCACTGTGTCTTGGCTGGTTATTGGTCAGGCGAGCTTGCCTCTGGTCACGAAGGAAAGTAGCCAGCAGCACATAACAGCCTAATACCACTGAAAAAGAGAAACAAGAAATCCAAGAAGAAACAAGCATAGTTGCACAAAGATCTCTCTGATAAACTGAAAACAAAAAAAGGATTAAATACAAAAAATGGAAAAGGAACACATAAATAAGGCAGAATATCAGCAGATACCCTGAATCTGCAAAGATGAAGTCAGGAAAGCAAAGGCTCAGAATGAACAAAGACTTGCAACAAGAGTCAAAGATAATAGAAAAGTGTCTTAAAACATATATAAATAACAAAACGTCAAGGAAATAGTCGATCCACTAAAGAGAGAAGATGGCAAGGAAGTAACAGGCAGTAGAGAGAAAGCAGAGCTGCTTAACTCATTCTTTGCATCAGTCTTTACACAAAAAGAAACTATAGCCCAACCTAACTGTAAAAGACAGATTAGAAATAAAAATTAAAATAAGCAAAAAAGCAAGAAAATGGTAAGAGAACACATATGTGACCTTGATGAATATCTATCACCTAGACTTGATGAATTACATCCTAGAGTTCTGAAGGAGCTGGCAGGTGTTATCTCAGAACCATTGTACAATATCTTTAAAAATCATGAGGCACTGGGGAATTACCCGAGGATTGGAAAAGAACTGCTGTGGTTCCCATCTTCAAAAAAGGGGGGGGGGGGAAACAGACCCAGAAAACAACAGACCAATCAGCCTAACATCAATACCTGGGAAATTAATGGAAAAAAATAATCAAGAACAGATCTATGAACATCTAGAAACAAATAAAGCTGTAACTAGTAGCCAGCATGGTTTTGTTAAAAACAAATCATGCCAAACCAATCTTATTTCATTTTTTGACCAAGTGACTAAATTAGTAGACCAGCAAAATGCTGTGGACATAGTATACTTAGACTTCAGCAAGGCATTTGATAAAGTAGTCCACAACCTAGTTCATGCTGGGTGCATATTCCCAATGGCACCAGAAGGAAAGGACAGAAAAAGGCCAGGAAACTTAAGTTTGTGGATATGATCCAGGTTCCATGGGCTGCTGCTGTTGCTCAAGCACTTTGGGCCACTTTTGTTGCTCACAGCAGGAGGCCATGTGGCGCTTTGGGCTGATTCTACAGCGGAAATGGCCCAAAGCACGTGGCCTCCTGCAACAGAAGCGGCCTGAAGCACTGGGCAAGCAGCAGAAGCAGCTCAAAGCGCCATGCGGCATCCTGCCGTGAGAAGCGGCTACGGCACAATGTGCCACATGGCATTTGACCGCAGGTGCCAGCAAGCTGTCGCAGAAAAAGTGTAGCAGCAGCACGACAGGTGTCGGGGTGTGGGAGGCCTGGCTGCGGTGGTACTACCAATAAGGTAAGTGGGTACGGGGCACGTGGGGCAGCTTCACTCCCCTACTCCCACCCTAGCTTGAATTTTAAGGGTATGCCTCACCCCAAAACTAGGGCTTAGTTTTGGAGTAGGGCCTATATTAAGCACACCCCCAAAAATCAAGCTACGGCTTACTATCAGGCTGGGTCTAACTTTTGGGGAAACACGATATAACTTTGGTTTTTTTCTTTGTTTATTTTCAATCCTGGTATTTCTGCAAATTCTTCTATCCTTTTCAATAGTTTAAGAGTTGTCTCTAGCGGTTCTTCTAAAACAGCGGTTCTCAACCTGTGGGTCGCGACCCCTTTGGGGGTCGAACGACCATTTCACAGGGGTCGCCAAAGACCAAGGCTTTTTTTCACATAGAATGCTCAGAACGGCATTCCGGCAGGTTTTTTGGTGGATTTTTTCAACTTTTCCATGAGTGTGCTACTCCCTCTATTCTATTGGCTTTCGAACGCCAATAGAATAGACTCTATTTGAATAGACTCTTAATCTATTGGCTTTCGAACACCAATAGAATAGTCTATTCTATTGACTTTCGAAAGCCAATAGGAATTGTCCAGACCTGGCCGTTAAAGGCTGTTTCTGGACTGCTGAGCACGCCAAAAGTTCCAGCCGGCAAACGTTGCTGCAAGTTCTCTGCAGCAAAGGCGACTTTGCAGGAACTTTCCACCCATCCCTGCTGAACAATTATGGAACACCATCTTCTACTCTACTATTTGTAAGTAAAAGAGGACCAGGGATGGGAGGTGGATAGCAGCACTTAACTCTGCCCTGCCGAAAAAGCGTGCTCACCTCGTGTGCCATCGGTGTGGTGTGCAGGTGGTGCCGTGGGAGCCGCGGGGCCCGCTTCACACAGCGGGGCTGCGTGGGACAGGCGGCGGCGATGTTCCTGGCGGGGCAGCAGCTGGCGCTGCGTGCGAAAGTGGTGCACGTGGGGCACAGCAGATGGCTGAGCAGCCGGCCAGGTTCCATGTAATCCACGCCTGCAGCATCGGGGCCGCAGTCCTGGTGAGCTGATGGCGCAGGGCGGGCGCCTGGGAGTCCCTGAGGAAGGCAGGCAGGCAAGTGCCGGGCTGAGGCAAGCTGGGCGTCCCGGGGCGCGAACAATAACTGGCCTCTCTCGGGCTTCCAAACGTAGTATCCTTTAAAAGACTTGATTACTGTTGCATACAGGATGGCTAATTCCTTCATCTCCCAGCACTCAAAACTGTAAAGATCACTGTCCTGAGGTCTCCTGTTAGAGAATTTTAATTTCTCTATTGGTGAAATATAAATCAAAAGCTCTCACAGTTGACTGCATTTAGCTGATTCAAATAACTTTATATTTATATAAAAATATTTACAATGCCATTCTTCTTTACAGCAACATAGCTTAACGAAGACTTCTTACAGAGACAGACCAGAGACAAAACTTTGAGACTGGAAATCCAGCTCCTAACTCAATACTCTTTTTTGCACAGACTCAGTAGCACTTTCCTCACATTGGCTGACTGAGTTACCACATGACTCTTCCTGTTCATGAATATTCCAACATCTCCTCACAAGAAGAAGCCATCCAGAGAACCTGTTCTTCAGTCTTGTTGTGGTTATCAGCTGCGTTTTCACAGATAGGTTTTCAATTCCCCATGCTTCCCTTGGAGGTCCTTCCTTACTATAGTTGTCCTTGAATTAAAAGGCATCCGAAGATGGCACTAACAATGACATTACCAGGATCATTTTTGGTTTTGAGAAGATTTCATATTTTAATAAATTTTGTAAAAAATTTTATAATATGTCCCTTCACATTCTTTCCTTTTTGTTTTTTTTAAATATAAATGCCTATGAAGTCCATTGGCTAAGCCAATTTCTGTTATAATTAATATTCTACTACTGGGGGATTGTATTCATTTTATCTATGACAGACTGCTCACTTATTATAATTTAATATTAGGAAATAAGTCTACCTCTTTCTTTTGAATCTTGCAACATTTTGAATCTTATTCTCATTCTTTTTTGTTCCATATAAATCTACTGATTGTTCATTGCTAGTCTCGCAACTTTGTCTCCAAGACTGGAATTGGTGCTAATTGGAATAAAAAGTAAATTTTGGGTAGTATTAAGATCTTAGAACATAGAACAACAGAGTTGGAAGGGACCTCGGAGGTCTTCTAGTCTAAACATCTGCTTAAGCAAGAGACCCTATACCATTTCAGATAAATGGTTGTCTAGTCTTTTTGAAAGCCACCAGTGATGGAGCACCCACAACTTCTGAAGGCAAGCTATTCATTGGTTGATTGCTCTCACCATTAGGAAATTTCTCCTTAGTTCTAGGTTGCTTCTCTCCTTGATTAGTTTCCAACCATTATTTCTTGTCTTGCCTCTTGATGATCTGGAAAATGCTTTCACCCTGTCATCTTTGTAGGAGTCCCTCAAATATTGGAATAATACTATCATGTTACCCCTAGTCCTTCTTTTCACTAGATAAGACATATCCAATTCCTGGAACCATTCTTTGTATGTTTTAGCCTCCAGCCCCCTAATCATTTTTGTTGCTCTTCTCTGCATTCTTTCCAAAGTCTCAACTTTTTTTTATATTGTGGTGACCAGAACTGAATGCAATATTCCAAATGTACTCTTAGAAAGGTTTTGTAAAGTGGTACTAGACCTTCATGTGATCTTGATTCTATCTCTCTATTAATGCAACCTAGGATTGTATTGGCTTTTTTTGGCTGCTGTCACACACTCTTGGCCATAGTTAAGTGACTGTCCACTAGGACTCCAAGATCACTCTTACAGTGTTTTCTTTTTGTGTGATGACAGATGTGAAATACAAATTAAGCAGTTCTGTTTTTTCTCTACTGCCTATTATTTCTTTGCCATCTTCTCCCATTAGTGGACCAATTGTTTCTTCGATCTTTTTCTTGTTTTTTATGTGTGGAAAATTTTTTATTGTTTTTGACATTTGTTGCAAGTCTTACTTCATTCAAAGCCTTAGCTTTCTTAACTTCATCTATGCAGGTTTAAGCTATTTGTTGTATTCTGCTTTGGTTATGTGTCCCTCTTTCTATTTTTTGTACTTGTCCTTTTTTTCTCTCAATTAATCTGAGAGTTCTTTGTGTAATCATGCTATTTTTTCTTGGTTTTCTTATTTTACTTTTTTACTGGTATTGAACTGGACTGGGCATTTATAATTGTATTTTTTCAGAGTTTCACATGCTTCTTGAGTTGATTTTCTCTTTAAGATTTTCATCCATAGGATCTTCCCAAGCTGTCTCAGAGTTTGTTAAAATCAGCTCTTTTAAAATCTAAAATACTAGTTTGATTATGTTCTGTTGCTTGTGTCTCTTTTATATTGAATTCTAATATGAAACGGTCACTTTCCTCCAAAGTTCTTGCAACTTCAACCCTCTCTATGGTAAGAAGAAGGTCCAATATAGCTGTCCCTCTAGTTGCCAACTTCACCTTTTGGATGATGAAGTTCTTAAAAACCTGTTTGAGCTCCTGTTTGTTGCAGAGTTTTATTTATTTCCAAAATTTACTAGCATGCATGATTCTAATTTTTGTAGTCATGACACTCAAAGGCCTTTTTTTCTGAGGCCTTCATTGCCATTCTACCAGGTGATGATTCCTCTGCTGTGTTTCACCATGTTCTGTCCAAGGAAACAACTTATAAAGTACATTTATTAACATCATGTACATGGATTCATTTGGGTCATTTCACTACATTCAGATACATTGGAATTTGTCTTGAGGGTATAAAATGTTATACTGCAAGACTGCAGGCAAGTCTATAGCAGCAATAGTAGCAATGTTTTTACCAAGTTTGGAAAATATTAGATACTTCTAGATATTATTCTTATCCATACACAAAACATGTTTAAAATACATAAAATCTTCATTTATACAACAAAGGTTAAATAAACCTTTGCAGAATGATTTCCAGAGCTTGTGGCAGGAACTTAGCATGACAGGCTGTAGGCTTACTTTTTCAGAGGTTTTACCAGTGTATAAGGAGCAAAATGGAAAAGGCCAGCATATAGCAGAATTTAATATGTGGCTAAAGGAGTGGTGTAAAGGGGAAGGCTTTGGTTATATTAATCACAATGTCTCCAGTTGGTCCAATGAAAAAATGTACAAAAGAGATGGTTTGCATCCATCAAAGAAAGGGACTGAGTTACTTGGCAATAAATTCACAGCTTTTCTGGAGAAATATTTAAACTAAACAACGGGGACAGTGAGTTAATTGACACAGAACATCCCTGTCTCCGGCAATCTAAAAATGATAGGGTTATCAGTGCATGTAACATAGATTTGTGTGTGGACAAGAATATCAACCTTGCTTTCAAGCAAAATCAAGCTTATATTAGCGTGCCACACAAAGCACTAATCAAACAGGTGGTAAGAAAATAAGGGAACTCAGGCACCACACAGGTTATGTAGAAAGTAAACATAGGGTTAGTCATAAAGGACTCATATATCTATACACCAACGCACAGAGCATGAGTGTCAGAATCCAATTATATTTCATCTCTAGTTATCAACTATAGAAAACCCCATTTCTGCCTTCTCTGGATTCTGTCATACGATGAAGGGAAGGAGGTGAACAAAGGGGCTTTATGGCCCTCACTTCCTTCAGTACACTTCAAAGGGACTGGATGTGGATATCACCAAAAGGACTAACCATAACAATAGGGCTATTACCTTTCATGTACTCCTCTCTGAAGTCTCCATCCAGTCGGCAGTAAGGAAAAGGGGGTGGGAGTGCAATGCCTGAGACTGTCGCTGGAAGAAGGGGGTGATTGGGTGGGGCTACTGGGGAACCCCTTAAAACCTTGAATGGGAGAGCTTGGACCCCAAGTCCTGTCTAGAATGCCTGCAACCATTTTCTCTTAATAAAGGATGCCTGTTGGAAGAACTATTCCAAGAGTTCTGTCTTCTTAAGATGCAAAGTGGGGTGGATCCTTACAATGAGCAACAAACAGGGTGAATTAGAAATTCAGGTAAATGAGGGCAGATATGATATAGTTGACATTATGGATACTTGGTGGGATGAAACCCACAAATGGAACACACAGCTAGAGAGATTCAAATTATTTAAAAGAAACAGACCAAATAAAAGAGGAGGTGGAGTTGCTCTCTATATAAGAAATAACTATATAGAAATAGAGCACAACAATGATGAAAACTGTCTTGAATGGATTTGGGTCAATATAAAAGTGGGGGAAATTTCATTGCCATAGGTGTATACTAAGGTTCTACATTTAGGCAAGAAAAACCAAATGCGCAGGTATAGTATAGGTGATACCTTGCCCAACAGTAGTAACTAAGAGGGATCTCGGAGTCCTAATGGACAATCACTTAAATATGAGCCAGCAGTGAGCTGCAGCTGCCAAAAAAGCCAACACAGAGGGATAGAATCAAGGCTGCATTAACAGAGGGATAGAATCAAGATCACGTGAAGTGTTAATACCACTTTACAATGCCTTGGTAAGGCCACACTTGGAATACTGCATCCAGTTTTGGTCACCAGGATGTAAAAAAGATGTTGAGACTCTACAAAAACTACAGAGAAGAGAAACCAAGATGATCAGGGGACTGGAGGCTAAAACATATAAGAAATGGTTGCTGGAATTGGGTATGTCTAGTTTAATGAAGAGAAGGACGAGGGGGGACATGATAGCAGTGTTCCAATATCACAGGGGCTGCCATAAAGAAAAGGGAGTCAGGCTATTCTCCAAAGCAACTGAAGGCAGGACAAGAGGCAATGGATGGAAATTAACCAAAGAGAAAAGCAACCTAGAACTAAGGAAAATTTCCTAACAGTTAGAACAATTAATCAGTGGAACAACCTGCCTCCAGAAGCTGTGAATGCTCCAACACTGGAAGATTTTAAGAAGAGACTGGACAGCCATTTGTCTGAACTGGTATAGGGTTTCCTGCCTGACCAGGGGGTTGGACTAGAAGACCTCCAAGGTCCCTTCCAATTTTTTTATTATAATAATTATTATTATTATTAATATAAACTTCAAACACATTTTGATAGAGAGTTCCATTCAAACACAATCAATAACTTCCTTCATTGGCCAAAATCTAAATACATCAATTACAATTATTCACAAAACTATTCATTTAAAAAACTGATTAGTATAAGCATTTTATAAAAATGAATTACACACCATGTTAATATTCCTAATAAATTGCCAGAAAAACTGGCTCAATGCCTTTATAGTTAAGTAAATTAATAATTCTTTCACTTTATGTCTAACTGCTGCAAACTTTGTGATTCTATGCTCAAAAAGATGAGCTGCAGTTTCCAGATTGAAAGACTGTCCACTTCCCATTTTTCCTTCAAAAATAACCCTGTGAGGTGGGCTGGGCTGAGAGAGAGTGGCTGGTCCAAGTCACCCAGCCAGCTTTCATGCCTAAGGTGGGACCAAAATTCATACAGGTAATCCTTGACTTATGACCACAATTGAGCACAAAATTTCTGTTGTTAAATGATGCATTTGTTAAGTGAGTTTTGCCCCATTTTATGACCTTTCTTGCCACAATTGTTAAGTGAATCACTGCAGTTGATAAATTAGTAATCTAGTTGTTAAATGAATATGGCTTCCCTATTGACTTTCCTGGTCAGAAATTCGCAAAAGGTGATCACATGACCTTGGGACACAGTAATGGTCATAAATATGAATCAGTTGCCAAGTATTTGAATGTTGATCATATGATCATGGGGATGCTGCAAAGGTCGTAAGCCATAAATCACAATTTTCAGTGCCATTGTAACTTCGAATGGTCACTAAATGAACTGTTGTAAGTCGAGAACTACCTGTAGTCTTCTGATTTCGAGGCTAGCACCTTAACCACTATATCAGTGTTTCCCAAACTTGACAATTTTAAGGCATGTGGACTTCAACTCCCAGAATTCCACAGCCAGCATTGCTGGCTGTGGAATTCTGGGAGTTGAAGTCCACATGCCTTAAAATTGTCAAGTTTGGGAAACACTGCACTACATCAAACTGGTTCTCTGAGTGTACTTGTGTCAGCCCATCCAGTCAGATCCAACGAAGTGGGTGTGCTCCAGATCCTATCATTTACAGACTGTCATCTTGCAGGATCCAGGAAGTATACCTACTCTATTACAATTCCTGCCCTCTGGAGTGATGTCCCCTAGACATTTCTGTGACTTCTACCCCTTATGTTATTCAGGAAAGGTGATTTTGGAACCTCCTTCTTGTTTTGTTTTATTTTTATCTGATTGTTGGGGTCTCTTTTTCTTTTTGTATTCTTCCCTTTCTCTCTATTTCTTTGAATATGTTGGTTTTTAGATTTTTTCTGAAACCTAACCTTCAAGGCCTTTTGGATCTTTCTGGTCTAAACACAGAAATTCAGAACATACTTTATGTTCAACCAAAAATCAAGATGTAGCTGGGTAATAGTATCATGCAGCAAAGAAAATAATGGACAACAAGAGTTCCATCTAATCCAAGCCTTTTGAAGCATTTGAGACATCTGGGAATGGAACAAACTACCTGTCAGAACCCATTTCTATTTCTTTTCTATCTATCTCCTCTGATCTAAAAACAAATCTCACTTTTCCCTGGGTTCTGCCATTCTCCCAAGGAGGAGGGGGGATATGCCTGTGGGGTTATTGCTTTCGCTTCCTCTATTCGCTACAATGTAACCTTTTACTTTGTTATTGCCTCTGTGTCCACTGCCCGCTCAATGTAACAATTTGCTTCCTACACTGCATCTCTCTCTGAACTTTCTTCTCCTTAACCTGTCAGCTAGGAAAGGGGGGGTGGGGGAAGGAAATACAACCTCCGGAGCCTGGCTTATTTCTCCAGTCTCAAAAGGAGGTGCTGGACCGATGTTATCTCCCCTTTCCCACGATGGACTTAGCACCTGGGGATTGGCCGGTCTGAGCCATCGGTTGAACTGTGGGGTGGGGTTTGCTTGGGGACACTTTAAAGCAAACATGTCAAACACAAGGCCTGCGGGCCGGATGCGGCCCGCAAAGTGGTTTCATGTAGCCCGCAAAGCCATTCTGGAAACAGTGAGGGAACGGCCCCCACTGCCTTGGCCCTGGCCCAGGCCGGCCGGGAGCCAATGTACAATTTTGTGGTGGCCATTTATGCTGAAACGCATTCAGTCTTAGCTCCACAAGGCCGTCTGGAAACAGCGAGGAACCAGCCCCTGCCGCATCGACCCCACCCCCTGGGTGCATGCTGGGGAGGTGTCACCTTTGTGAGGAATGAAGAAATGCACCATCGCCTGGAAGTTGCGAGCAAATGGGCCTTACCTATTTCACATATCTGGCTTGATGGGCTCTAAGGGAGGGGTTTCAGCAGGCAACGGGGTGCTCTTCTCACAGTGCCAAGAGGCTGAGCCAGGTGGCGCAAATCCAAAAAGAAACACGAGGCCGCCCAGCTCCCAGCCTGCCTGGTTTCAGCAGGCAGCAGGATGCTCTCCTCCCAATGCCAAGCGGCTGAGCCGGATGGCACAAATCCAAAAAGAAACGTGAGGCCACCCAGCTCCCAGTCTGCCCAGTTTCAGCAGGCAGTGGGGCGCTGTCCTCACAGCGCCAAGAGCTGAGCCAGGTGGCACAAAACTGATGAAAAGTGCAATGCTGCCTAGCCCCCAACCTGCCCAGTTTCATCAGGCAGCAAAGTGCAAAGCTGG
Source organism: Crotalus tigris (assembly GCF_016545835.1). Classification (NCBI taxonomy): domain Eukaryota; kingdom Metazoa; phylum Chordata; class Lepidosauria; order Squamata; family Viperidae; genus Crotalus; species Crotalus tigris. The sequence continues at coordinate 34,007 of NW_024096890.1, forward strand.
CGAGCTTCACACCGCCCGGCTCAACCTCTTGGCGCTGTGAGGAGAGCGTTCCGCTGCCTGCTGAAACTGGGCAGGCTAGGGACTGGGCAGCATTACGCTTCTTTTTGGATTTGTGCTGCCCAGCTCAGCCTCTCGGCGCTGTGAGGAGAGTATCTCACTGCCTGCCGAAACCGGGCAAGCTGGGGGCTGGTTGGCATTGCGCTTCTTTTCAAATTCATGCTGCCTGGCTCAGCCTCTTGGCACTGTGAGGAGAGTGCCTCGCTACCTGCCGAAACTAGGCAGGCTGGGGGCGTCACGCTTCTTTTCAGATTCGCGCCGCCTGGCTCAGTCTCTGGGTGCTGTGAAGAGAGCACCTCGCTGCCTGCCAAAACCAGGCAGGCTTGGGGCTGGGCAGCATTGTGCAGGTAATGTTGACTCTCATGCTGCTCATGGCATCCCCTCCCCCAGAGCCCACCAAGCCAAATATGTGAAGTAGGTATGGGCCATGTGGTGGCCACTTCCAGGCGATGGTGCATTTCTTCATTCCTCACGAAGGGTGACACCTCCCCAGCTGCGTTTCTTGACTGTTTTTCTCCCTCCCTCATCTCAAATATTTTCCCACCACTCTATACTTAGGAAGGAAGAAGGAAAGAAGGAAAGGAGAGGGAGGGTCTGAGGGAAGTCCTGCCTTAGTCCTGCCCTGCTGCCCTTTCACCATCCCCTTGCCCCCTCCTCCTAGTCTATCCTGGGGGTCTCCCATCCTATTGCTAAGGAAGCTTTGGATACAAAGCCGGGTCTCGTCCCATGGAGAGGGAATGGGCCTCTCTCTGACTTTGCCCTCGTACCCATCAGGAGCAACCTGGATAAAGAGAGCAAGCACAGCAGCAGCAGCCTTGAGGAGGAGGTAAATGCAGCTGGGTGCCCCCTTGAGGAAGTGGGGCTGGGCTTGGTGCTGCGGGTCCTCGAGGGTCAGGCTGGGCATCTGACCTCTGCTGCCCAGGGCTCTGTGCAGCCTGCACCACCATCCGCTCCCCCCACATGGCCTGAGAGGAACAGTGATGCTCCTCCAGTGGACCATGCCTTGGCACGTGCCCTGGTCCCACCCCCTTCTGCCAGAAACCCTCAGATCTGTCTCACTCTTGCCCAGCCCCCCCGGCACCCTTGACGCAAATGATGTAGAGCTGGCCACGTCCACCCAGTAGGCCACACCCACCCAGTAAGCTGCACCCACCCTGATCACACCAATCCGCCCCCCCGAGAGCAACCGCAATGCTGATGTGGCCCTCAATGAAATTGAGTTTGATACTCCTGCATTAAAGTATCAATCTGTAAAGGAATCCCTCAGATCCTATCTATTATGCGTGCTATCAACTATTTTTAATAAAAGTTCCTGTTGGAGGAAACTGTCTCCAAGAGTTCTGCTTTCTTACGATGTGGGATTGAAGTAAGTCCTTACACTACCTTACAGTAGTTTTGCTCCTATCTTTCTCATCATTATTAGAAATATCATTCAGGGATTTCTCTTTGTCACCCAAGGAGTGATTCAGTGGGAGGGCATAACTTTTCATCTTAACAGTCATGTTATTTATCATCTACAAGTAGGCGCCAAAAGGACCTTAATTTAGATTAAATTGCCACCATCACACTCAAAATTCTCAAGCGTATTTCTCCTTTCCTGTAAGCTTTGCATAATAAATTATATGTTCCAATTGCTGGAGGAGAAACAGTGACACAGGTGTTGCTAATTTCAAAGTTGCATTATGGTCATGTAGTGTTCTATATCACTGATGGGGTGCCTGATCACTATTGTGTTAAAATAGCTGTGATTGCTTTGGGGCTATGTTTAGGATATTCATTTAATAACATCTTACACAGTTTGGGTCCAAATTACTTGCAGATCTGCCTCCTCCATCCCACATTCTCAGATGTTCAGCAGGGTACCTTTTGCAATCCTGACACAGATATGCTTAATGTCAACAGCCATTCCACTTTTTCTGTGGGATAAACTATGGAACAATTTACTGTCACTGAAGCTGCCCCAATTCTTCTTACCATTTAGAATATTTTACATTACTTGTTTGCTATTCTGCATTTTACTTTATATGGATATTTATATGCTGCCTAAAATTTTAAAAGTTGAAAATAGGCAACAAATACATATTAAATAAGTAATTTACTTACATATTAGAAGTCTGTGCAAAATCTGAGCTATTTATAATAGTTCTTACAAAATTTTAGCTCTGAATTGTTTGTTAGAAGATGAAATTGGTGTAATGAACTAGTATAATGAATTTCTGAGTTTGTCAGAAATTCAGCAACATCTTTCAGATCAGTAGTGTAAAAAAATACATAAGGTTCTGTTTTTCTTTTATTTGTCTCCCCCCTCCACCAAAAAATACTATAAATGTTTTGGGCTTATGCTATTTCCAAATAATAATAAAAACACAGCTTGACACATTCATCCTTCCAAATCATCAATTAGCCTTAGAGCTACCAAGTTAGCTTTGCTATCTTTTTGAAATCTGATCTGGACCCAAATCCTCCTACAGCAGTGTTTCTCAACCTTGACAATTTTAAGGCATGTGGACTTCAACTCCCAGAATTCCACAGCCAGCATTGCTGGCTGTGGAATTCTGGGAGTTGGAGTCCACATGCCTTAAAATTGTCAAGGTTGAGAAACACTGCCCTACAGGCTTTAGACAGTAGATAGTGATTCTCAAGATATTTACTACCAAAACTGTTTATTAAAACAATTAAAACAAATAGGCAATCATTCTTATTTTTTATATGGGGGGGGGGGAGAATGGATGACACTATTAGCCATCCTGAGCCTCCAGGAATAGATAATATGCATAAATAATAAAGTTTATAAAATGACCAAGTTCACATAATGCACCAAAACACTATGCTTGATATTAGCTAAATATGTGTGAAACAAACTGTATACTTTGTAAACTATGGATTCTGCCTTATATTAATTTTGGTTTATTCAATGAATTATAGATTTTCACACAACGTATCGGGACGCTTTTGCCATTACCGGCAATGGGGTGAGCGCGGCTTCTGGATGACGTATACGGCCCGCGGGCCGCCAGTTTGACACCTCTGGCCTACATTGTTCTTAATCTATATAATCCTTGTTGCATTAATACGGAAATAAGGGAAAGAGTCAAGAAGTAAGGAAATAAGAGTGATCCCCACGAATATCTGCAGAGAAATAAGCTCGGTTGCATCAAATCATATCTGCTCCCACTGTGTACAGGAAGGCGACAAAAATGGAATAATCCCAGAGACAGGAGGAGCGCCGGTCCTGGGCACCTCTCTTGGTGGTAAAACTCAACTGGGTATGAAGAAGCTGACGGCCTAATCAAATTATGTTGTGGGACATCTTCCTTACCTTCAATGGCGATGACGTGCTCCCTGATCTGGTTTTGCAGCATTGGCTCTTCCACCCGCTCCAGCAACTCATAAATGGAGTAAATGTTGGGGTGCACCGACTCGAACCGATGGATCTCCGCCCGGATGGCCGCAGAATTCGCCAGCTGTTGCTGCTGTTGCTGATAGTTCATAGCGGGGAAACGCCAAAGACTGTTCTCTTCCCACCAGATTGACTGACCACCGCTGAAGCAGGCAGCGAGCGACTCAGCCCCTCGCGTGTCAGCCGACTAACCCGCCAACTAGCCGGTTCCGCCGGATCCCACCACTACCAGTTCATGTTCACGCCAATAAAAAAGCCAGGTACAGTAAGGAAGGACTGGGCGCAAAGGCCCACCTCCATGGAGAAGAATCGGACAGACCCGCCACCTTTCACGACCCCAACGTAGACTAGGCTCAGAATCCGCTACTGGGAGCGCTTGGCGCAACCGCAAAAACCAAGAGACGAGCCAGTCCTCCAAGAACGTACCTCGCCGCCGCTGAGCCAGCCAATCACGAAAAAAGGATCGGATGCTTCCCTTCGCTTCACGCCGGCCCCGCCTTCTTTGCGCAATGACGCTACTTTCCCACATACAGTACAATCAGACCCCAGCGGAGTTAAAGGATCAGTTGCAGAAAAAGTCCTCGTAGTTTTCTGGGAATTGTAGTTTCCGGTGGCTTTGCTACTTTCGGCAATTTCCTTTTATCCTTCTGGAGACGATAACGTCTTGATGTTTAGTACAGTATGCTAAGGGCCGGTGTATTAATTAAATCGTAAGAATGATCGCAGTTCCTATGCACAAGCGACAGAGAGGTATATTTATTTTTTACTAATAACTAAGAAATTTGCCACAAGAAACCAGCAGGACAGAAATGAGGGAAGAAAACAAATTTTATGATAATTCACTGTTTCTGTAATATTAAAATATCAACTTTTATGTTGCATCTAATATTAAATATTCCTTTCTGAATTAAACAACGTATCTAATTCTTCTCGTTTTTTATTTTTGAACTGAATCCAAATATACAGTGGGTATAGTCTACACATCCCTGTTAAATGGCTAAGTTTTGAGAGGTAAAAGAATCAGATCAAGATAAATCAGTTCAGAATTCTTTCCCCTTTAACATAACATAAATTGTACTATTTAATTGAAAAATAAATCTTTCAGGGGAAAAATAATAAAAATGTACAATAGTGTGGTTGCACAGAGGTATATACCCTTAAACTAATACTTTATTAAAACACTCTTATTTTATGATAGCATTCAGTCTTTTGGGGTAGGAGCATATCAGCACTGCACATCTTGCCTTGGGATCTTTACCCACTCTTCCTTGCAAAAGCATTCCAAACCTGTCAGATTGCAAGGGCATCTCCTGTGCACAGCCCTCTTCAGGTCACCCTACAAATTTTAAATTGGATTTAGGTCCAGGCTCTGGATGGGCTATTCCAAAACATTGATATTCTTCTGGTGATGCCATTGTTTTGTTAATTTGGAGGTAATTTGAGTCATTGTTATGTTGAATGGTCAAATTCATTTTCAGCATTTTAGCAGAGGCATGAAGGTTTCCAGCCAAAACTGATAGTTGGAACTGTTCAGAATTCCTTCTATTTTGACTAAATCCCCAGTTGCAGCTGGGAAAAAGCAACCCCAAAGCATACTGCTGTAACCATCATGCTTCGCTGTGAGTATGGTGCATTTTTGGTGATGCACAGTGTTGGTTTTGCCTCAAACATACTTTTTGGAATTATGGCCGGTGCAGCCGGTGGGGGAATGATCCCGCAAATACTCCTGTAAGAACGTCAGCTGATCAGATATGGGCGAGGCAGGGGGAGAGAATGCCATGGCACACACACATGCCCGCCACGAACCATCTGCTGGGCGTGGAGGACAGAGTGAATCTGGGAGCGTTTTGGCAGTCACTCCAGCTGATCGGACAAGACAGTGGGATAGGATACTACTGTATGCATGCATGCCGAAGAGCGAAGGGAAACCAGAGGGATAAGCAGCAGAGGGCAAGAACAGCAGGTGGATGAACGGGAAAAAAAGGAGGGAGCAGCAACGGAAAGGCATCTACAATGCCAGACCTAGACATGCGGCCCAGAATAATCACCGTGGGGGTGATTGGAAGATACACCAACAGCAATATTAGGAAAGATAGGATCGAAAAGGATGGAAAAAGAAACAATGGGAAGAAAGAAGGCTGTGAAATTGGAATGCAAATGAGGGGAGACGAGACAACTGAGGCAATTACGGACAGTTAGGACAGACGGCCCTATCACACAGTCAATGAGCAAGAAACTGAGTTAGCAAGGTTTATAAGAAAACTCCCCACCCCCTGACACTCACTCTGATGACGCTGGCAGTGGACCAGTGAAAGCTTAGGTTGTTTTTTCTATTGTAAATAGTTGTTTTTATTGTTTTAGTTTTTAACAATAATCAGCTGGTTTATAGCCTTCCCAGAGTTTGAGGATTTCTTATCAGTGTGTGTGTGTGTGTGTGTGTGTGTGTGTGTGTGTGTATTAGGAATAGAGTGGGGTCGGGGATAGGGTTGGGTTAGGACTTTTTAAAATAACATTCTTAATATTTAGCAAACAGCATGTTGTCTGGGTTCATGTGTTTAAAAACAATGAATAATAATTATCATAAAAAATGAATTATCCACTTACTAGCATATATTCAATGTTACATATCACATTCCTTTCTTTTTAACTCGTTTTTCTAAATTTTCTAAAAATTATCCCATGTTCTAAAATACACTGAATCTTCTTTCTCTTTTATCTTTAAAGTCAATCTATCCATTTCTGCACATTCTAAAATTTTCTTAATTGGTTCTTTGGTTGGTTATTTTTCATTTTTTTCAATATTGGGCAAATACAATTCTTGCTGCAGTTAGTACACGTAAAATTAAATATATACAGTCTTTCTCATAATTTGCTCCTATTCCTAACAAAAATAATTCTGGCTTAAAATCTATTTGTTTTTTAGTCATTTTCTCCAACCATAAATGTATTTTTGACCAAAATCTTTTTGCTTTAAGGCATGTCCACCAGATATGTTAATAAGTACCTGGCTTTTGTTTGCATTTCCAACACTTGTTTGAAGTATTTTAAAACATTTTTGCTAATCTCACTGGTGTTAAATAGCATCTGTAAAATATTTTATATAAGTTTTCTTTATATGCCACTGCTTTCGTTAATTTAGCATTTCTTTCCCATAACCTTTGCCAGTTTTCTGATTCTATATTATGTCCAAAGTTCTTTGCCCATATTATCATTGTTTGTTTTACTTGTTCCTCCTCCATCTTTAAGCATAACCAATATTTATAAAGTTTCTTAAATCAGTTTTTTGTCTGTTTTAGCAGTATGTGGTCAAATTCTCTGTTCTTATAAAATCCCATTGTTTTAACATCTTTTTCATATCTTGTTTGGATTTGCAAATATGACCACCACAATAGATCAGATATCTTATTCTTGTAAATCTTGTCTGTCTTTCAATTTCCTTTCATTGTCCAAAATATCTTTATAGGTCACATGTCAACCCTGCTAACATTGGATGTTCTTGCTTTAACAATATATGAAGAGGCAGCCACTCTCTATATAAGCTGTGTGGTATTTTTAGAGTTAAATTAGATGATGCTGGGAGGGGAGGAGAAAGAATGTGTGTGGGGATTAGTTAAGATAAGAAACCACGGGCTACAGAACGGAAGGGAAACTTTGCCCTTCAAACTAATTGGAGAACATGATTTATGAGTGCAAATGAGAGGAGGGAAATATGCTGGAATATTATGTGCTCAGGGGAGGGGAATTCAGATCTCGGCATCCACTATGCTGTGCCAACACTTTGTTTCACGATTAAAGACTTTTTAGGATAAACAATGCCTGGAAGTTCTTTGAAGTGTTTCATTAGTCGGAACCTTGATATCATGCCAAGATCTGCTTTCTTTTCAAACAACCTGGATCCTGAACTCCAGCCGCTGTCTCTAGGCTTGAGAGAAGCTGAAAAGATTCAGGAGGAAAATTTCATCATGGGAAAAGAGAACCTGTTTAAAGATCGTGACCCAGCAGCTGCTGATACCCCAGAGGAGGAAGCAACAGACAGCATGCTGTGGGAAGATGAGTTTTTGCAGATGGGGGTGCGGACAGGAGGGACATTAAACACCAAACTGTCCAGTCCCCTACCCCTAACAATAGAACAGACCAGGACCAGCAGCGAGAAAGAAACCTGTCAAGTGGCTAACAAGAGAGAAATCTACCCGCAGGAACCTGTTGCCTAGGTCACATTCCCTACAGAAGAATGCTGGGACTCCGGGTGGACCTGCCCCCACTCTACCCTCCTTTCACAGCGACGATGGAGAGAACGACCCAATGGTGAGTCGACACGTCCCGCCTTTTTCACTACCCACCAAACTTATAATCCCTAAGTCGGGGGCACAAATAGACTTAAACGTGCTAATCAATTCTGGATGCTCCCAGTGCATCATTAGCCTGCCATTTACCATGAAAATGGGCCTACGGGCGAAACAGCTCTCCAAACCCATGAGGTTTGAGTAAGCTAATGGCTCCCTGATGGGAGGGACTTTAGTCACGCAATTAACTGAACCCCTACGCCTAGAAATAGGTGAGCACTGGGAGTTTATTCGCTTCTTGGTGGCCCCCAAAATGACTGAGGCTCTGATCCTAAGAATAGCCTGGTTGGACAAATGGAAACCGTTTATCTGGTGGGAGAAAGGAATGAGAACTATGAGACTACCTATAGGGCCTAAACCTCCAACTGATTCAACCAACATTGCAGGACACTTTAGGCCACCAAATGAGCGAGCACACATGGCTGCCTCACCGCCACCAGGCAGGCCAATCCCCAGAAAGTACCAGAACCTGGCGGAAGCATTCAGTGAGAAAGAATGCAATACCCTGCCCCCTCACAGACCCAATGATTGTTCAATCGAACTGTTGCTGGGAGCCAAACTCCCACGACTGAGAATGTATGCTATGTCCCCCCTCGAAATGGAGGAGATGCAACGATACGTGAATAAAAACCTAGTGAGGGGGTTCATTGAACGAGCCAAGTCTACTGGGGAGCCCCTGTGTTGTTCAAAGAAAAAAAAAGATGGGTCTCTTCGTCTCTGCATAGGCTATAAGGGTCTCAACATGGTGAGTATGGAAAATAAATACCCCCTCCCCCTCCTAAAGGACTTATTAACTCATCTGGCTAAGGGGAGTATCTTCACTAAATTAGACCTGATAGATGCATATTACCAGGTGAGAATAAAAGAGGGAGACAAGTGGAAAACTGCCTTCAACTGCCCCATGGGGAGCTATCAATTCAAAGTAATGCCATTTGGACTACAGGGGGCCCCAGCTGTATTCATGCAGTTGATTAATGAAGTCCTACATGATCACTTGTACAAAGGACTTCTGGTGTATCTTGAAGATATCCTGATATACAGCACAAATATAACTTATTACATAAAGCTGTTGAGAGAAGTATTAAAGAAACTATTGAGTGCCAAGCTTTATGCCAAATTGTCAAAATGTGAATTTCACTAGACCCGATTAGATTATCTTGGCTACAGAATTTCCAACGAGGGTATAGAAATGGATCCAGCCAAAGTGAAAATTATAATTGAATGGCAGCCCCCAAAGACTTGCAAATAGCTTCAGAGCTTTTTGGATTTTGCCAACTTCTGTCATCAATTCATCCCCTCCTTTGCCAAGGTTGCCCTACCCCTTACAAAACTATTCAAAACAGGCAAAGGAGGAGAAAAGCCATGCCCAAACCAACCATTAGCATGGACGATGGGATGTCAAACAGCTTTTGAGAATTTAAAGAGACTATTTGTTGCTGAACCAGTCCTAAGGCACCCCTGCCCAGGGGAGCCCTTCGTAATTCAAGCTGACATCAGCGACGTGGCAGTCGGAACTGTGTTACTGCAAAAGAACAAAAGTGGGGTCCTGCAACCCTGCGTCTACACCTCCCAAAATTAACTGAAAGCAAGAGGATATGGGCAATCTGGGAGAAGGAGGCCTTCGTAATTAGGTGGGGCCTGTTAAACTGGCAACACTATCTAGAGGGGAGCAAGGTGCCATTTGAAGTATGGACAGATCACAAAAATCTAGAAGCACTGAAAACTCCTTGCAAACTGTCCCTAAATCAAGTGCAGTGGGCACAGTACTTTAACCGTTTCAACTTAACTCTAAAATACATACCGGGAGGAAAAAAACTTCCTAGCTGATGCGCTATCGAGATTGCCCCAGTACAAAAGCGAATGCAAAGAGGTTAATGAGGCAATTATCTCCAGTCCACAAACTGCTGCCCAACTCATGCCTCGCAGGGCCCCTAATCCTGATGACCCTGGGGCAAAGAAGATAAAACAAGAGTTCCTCAACGATCAATGGTTCAAAGATAATAAAACCTCCCTGACATGTATGGATGGTTTGGCTTACAAAGGGGGTAAACTGTATTTACCTAAGCCCTCCATCTCAAGGCTCTGAAACACAGCCATGACGTAAAACAGGCTGGACACTTTGGATATCTAAAAACTCTATACCTCATACGCCGGCAATTTTGGTGGCCGGGGCTAAAACAGGATGTGGAAAACTATGTCAAGAGTTGCGCTGTATGCGCCACCATGAAAAGAATTCCAGGGGAAAACCCTGGGTTGCTGTAGCCGGTAGCAGACCCTTCTCAACCATGGGAAGAAATAGCTATGAACTTTATAGTAGACCTACCTGAAAGTAGAGGAAACACTGTCATCTGGATTGTGATAGACCTATTTTCGAAGCGGGCACATTTTATCACTTGCAAAGGATTCCCATCTGCCCAACGACTGATTAAATTGTTCCTGAAACGTATCTATCGACTGCGTGTTACCCCTAAGTGGATAATTTCGGACAGGGGTGCAGTTCACGGCAAGGTTTTGGAGGAACTTTCTCAAATTAATTGGATCATCTCAAGGCCTATCGCCTCCTTTCCATTCATCTACTAATGGGGCCGCAGAAGCCGCTAACAAGATGGTGGAGCAATATCTCAGATGTTATGTTTCATACCAACAAACAAACTGGACCAATCTCCTCCCTTTCACAGAGGGGCTTACAATAATTCTGTTCACAGCAGCACCGGCTACACGCATTTCAGAGTAGCTACAGGAAAAGAATTCAACCCAATACCTGAATGCCCTCAGGTGCCCTCTGCCTCCCAGACACTTGATCAATGGGTGAGGGGTGGGAAGAAATTTGGAGAAACACAAAGACTGCTTTTAAAAAGACTTCCGAGACCTATAAAAAGCAGGCTGATAAAAAGAGGGCTCCCCAAAGAACATTCCAAGTTGGGGAAAAGGTTTATCTGTCGACTAAATATTTACACCTTAAATTACCCAGTAAGAAATTAGGGCTGAAATTCCTGGGGCCTTTCCCCATTGTGAAGATCATCAACCTGGTCACAGTATAATAAAAACTCCCTAGGCTTTTAGGGAGAATTCACTCTGTCTTCTATTGCAGATTGTTAAAAACTTGTCAGGGCTCCACTTTAAGACCTCCCCCTAAGAAGGCAGCTGGGCCCCTCATAGTAGTAAGTCAGACTCACTATGAAGTGAAATGTATTCTTGACTCTAGAATTTTTAAAGGGAAATTGCAGTATCTAGTACAATGGAAGGGGCACTCGCTGTCTGAAGCTACTTGGGTGAAATCTACAATGTGAAGACTGACCAACTCATCAAAAAGTTTCATGAGAAAACCCCCAACAAACCAAGAGATAATCCCTGACATATGCTTTTGTTTACATACAGGGTCTATCCTTTTTGTAAGGGGGGGGCTAGATGTCAACGCTGCTAACATTGGATGTTCTTGCTTTGACAATATATGAAGAGGCAGCCACTCTCTGTATAAGCTGTGTGGTATTTTTAGAGTTAAATTAGATGATGCTGGGAGGCGAGGAGAAAGAATGTGTGTAGGGATTAGTTAAGATAAGAAACCACGGGCTACAGAACGGAAGGGAAACTTTGCCCTTCAAACTAATTGGAGAACATGATTTATGAGTGCAAATGAGAGGAAGGAAATATGCTGGAATATTATGTGCTCAGGGGAGGGGAATTCAGATCTTGGCATCCACCATGCTGTGCCGACACTTTGTTTCACAATTAAAGACTTTTTAGGATAAATAATGCCTGGAAATTCTTTTAAGTGTTTCATTAGTCAGAATCTTGACATCACAATTTTTTCGTAATTAATTAAATTTGGGTAAGCAAATGCTTTCATTGTTGAAAGCCATCCATGTATCTTGATGTAAATTTTCGCTTTTATTTTTCCCATTCTAAAAGAAGTGCATTTCTTATAAAGTGGTTTTGAAAGTATCTATGATTTTTATTTTTCCCATACCACAGAAAGGCATGCCAACCAAATTGTAGGTCATGCCCCTCTAGGTGTAATAGTCTTTTATCTCTGACCATTATCTACTCTTTAAGCCATGTTAATATAGTTGCTTAGTAGTATAACGTCCAATCCAGCAGTCCAAATCCTCCACTTTCTTTTGCTTCTTGAACATTTTCAGTCTGATTCTAGCTTTTTTTCCTTGCCAGATAAATTTCAGTATTGTTGTGTTTAGTTCATCAAAAAAAGGCTTTCCCAGTCTTACAGGTATCGTTTGGAATAGAAAGAGGAATATTACCAGTTCTTGGTAATGTCAATGTTATTGTGCCATATTTTCTCCACTTGTTGATGGCTGTCTTCACTGTGTTCCTTGGAATATCCAACGCCTTGAAAATTGTTTTGTACCCTTAACACTTAAATTAGTGTTCTTTTCGTTGATATCAAATTGAATAAATTTTAATTACATCCTTCTGAAATTGTTAAATCTTTAAACATGTGAATCTATCCGTGTAAACTTTTATCCAACTCCCAATCCATGGACTGGTACAATCCACAGCCTATTGGGAACCAGGCTGCACAAATGGCAGGCAAGCATGTGAAGCTTCATTTGCTCATGCACAGGATATAGGTTGCACTTTTGAAACCATTCACACCACCATTACCACTGCTGCTGCTACTGGTCCATGGAGCCAGAAAGGTTGGGGACAACTGGCATGAAGTGATATCTTGCAATACATTTTAAACAATGCTAAAATGTATTTTGCCTTCATTCTAAAATGTTTGCAGTTCCTGCTCTATTTAGTAATTTGTATTTATTTTGAACTTCCTTATTTTTTACTTCCACATTTGTGTGATTACATTATATATTTTGGATACTTACATCTATCCTCATTTTCCATTTAGTTCATGAATTTTGTATGTAGATAATCAATGTTTACTTTTTGTAATGACCCCTATTTGTTTTCCTAATGTATTTTGCAGCACCATAAAAATATAAAATATGTAGCATATATAACTTGCAGCATAGGGATTATTCCTTTAGCAGTTCTTTGTTCGTGTATTTGTTTTAATTTATTTTTATAGCAGATCTGGGCATTTTACAGCTCTTTGGCTGTCCCTGTCTGGCCTGCATAAGGTCAATCAGAAATTAGAAATCCAATGTAAATAAGTATATGCTATGTTTACAATACAATTGCATTGCTTTTACTTTGAAGGTAGCTATTTTTTAAATTTATGTATGTGTGTGTATGCCTACATATCTTCAGAGTAATGTGTTGAACAAGTATCTACAAAGATGCTGAGTAGCCCTCAAAATATCAGCTCACATCAATCAGAATAGAGCTGGAAAGGGCTTGGAGGTCTTCTAGTCCAACTCCCTGCTCAAACAGGAGACTGTACCATATCAGACAAATGGCTGTTCAGTCTCTTTTTAAAAACTTCCAGTGATTAAGCACCCACAATTTTTGAAGTCATGCTGTTCCACTCATTAATTGTTCTCACTGTTAGAAAGTTTTTCCTTAATTCCAGGTTGCTTCTCTCCTTGGTTACTTTCCATCCATTGTTTCTTGTCTTACCTTCTGGTGCTTTGGACAATAAGCTGACTTGCTCTTCTTAGTGGCAGCTTCTCAAATACTGGAATACTGCTACTCCTAATCCTTCTTTCTCTAGACTAGCCATACCCAAATTCTGTTACCGTTCTTCATGTGTTAGTTTTCAGTCCTTTAATCATCTTAGTTGCTCTTCTCTGTACTTTTTCAAAAGTCTCAACATGCTGTATTCCAGGTGTGTGTAAGGACCCATCCCACTTTGCATCTTAAGAAGACAGAACTCTTGGAATATTTCTTCCAATAGGCATCTTTATTAAGAGAAAATGGTTGCAGGCATTCTAGACAGGACCTGGGGCCCAAGCTCTCCCATTCAAGGTTTTAAGGGGTCCCCAGCAGCCCCACCCCACCCCACCATCCTTCCAGCAACAATCCCAGGTGTTACCTTTCCACCCCCTTTTTCCTCAGGGCCGGCGGAAGGGAGATTTCAGAGAGGAGTAGATGAAAGTTGATGGGCCCTATTGTTATGGTTAGTCCTTTAGGTGATATCCACATTCAGTCCCTTTGAAGTTGTAAGGAAGGAAGTGAGAGCCATAAAACCCCTTTGCTCATCTCCCTTCCCTTTCGTAATATGACAGAATCCAGAGAAGGCAGAAATGGGATTTTCCATAGTTGATAACCAGAAATGAAATATAATTGGATTCTGACATCCTGCCCCCTTAAAAATAAGATAGATCCACCTGAAAAGAAAACAAAACAGGTATAAAAGTTAATCTGGCTTGTTAGGATACTCTGTGTGAAACTTCTTTAACAGCTTCGAGGCTCTGACATGACATTTATGGACCCACTCATTTTGTGAGGCAGGGTGGTGTTTCCATGCAACTAGGTACTGAGTTGCTCCATGATATCTCCTAGAATCTAGGATTTCCTTTATTTCGAAGTGTTGTTCGCCCTCTACAATGATTGGAGGTGGGGGGGGGGGAATTTTTGGCCGTAACGATGACTGATGTTCTCTTTTCAGCAACCTGCAATGAAAAATTGGGTGTATTTGCCTGAGATTTTTGGGTAATTCTAATTCTACTGTTACTGGGCTTATGATTCTTTTAATTGGAAAAGGCCCTATATATTTTGGTACAAGTTTTTTACATGGTTGTAGGGAATTTAGGTATTTAGTAGATAAGTACACCATTTCTCCTACAATGAATGATGTAGGCTCAACCCTTTTTTTATTGGCTTGTGCTTTGTATGCCTGCCTAGCTTCATCTAGTGCTTTTCTAACTATTGGCCAGGTGTTTTGTAATTGTTCCATCCATTCTTTCAGTGATGGGATTGCCGGTTCGTTTGGGGTTTATTCTGGCATGGGGTTGAAACTTTGACTGGTAGCTATTTGAAAAGGAGTGTAACCTGTGCTGGAGTGGACTGCATTATTGTAGGCAACTTCTGCGAAAGGGAGTAGGTCCATCCAATCGGACTGCTGGAAACTAAGAAAGCATCTTAAATATTGCTCAAGTACTGAGTTCAGTTTTTCCGACTGACCATTTCCTTGTGGATGATGGCTAGATGTCAGTCCCTGAGTGGTCCCTAAGAGGGATAAAAATTTCTTCCAAAATGCAGACATAAATTGTACTCCCCTATCAGAGATGATGCGTTGGGGTGCCCCATGCAATCTGTAAATATGCTGGATGAAAAAGTTTCGCTAAGACTTTTGCGGTGGGAATCTTTTGGCAAGGGATAAAGTGCACCTGTTTGGAAAACAAGTCAGTGACTATCCAGACAACAGTATTCCCATTGCTTTCTGGTAATTCCACTATGAAATCCATGGCTATTTCCCTCCAGGGGGCTGAGGGATTTGCCACTGTTTGTAACAGTCTGGGCGATTTCCCTTGCAACCTCTTTGCAGTTGCACACTTTGGGCAGCTGGCCACATAACGGTCTATGTCCTTTTTTATGGATGGCCACCAAAATTGCCGTTTAATTAAGTGTAATGTTTTTACAAATCCAAAATGCCCTGCTGCATGAATGTGACTCTTTGGGTTGTTGGTATATATAACTTTTCCCACTTGCCTTTCTTTCCAACGCCCATTGACCACTGAGGTTTGTGGTCCCGTGTCTCCATCACCTCTTCTCCTGAGGAATCTGACCTCTCAGATCCCGACATCTGCCAGGGTTTCAGTCGGGGCAGCAGCTCCCTTCCCGGGGAGTTTTCTCCCTTCCCTGCTCTGTCGTCTGACATGGTAATTTTTGCAAAGTCCCCCAGCAAGGTTCTCCCTTCCAGGTGGACTAATTCTGCAGGTCCTATCTAATGTAAGGACCCACCCCACTTTGCATCTTAAGAAGACAGAACTCTTGGAATATTTCTTCCAATAGGTATCTTTATTAAGAGAAAATGGTTGCAGGCATTCTAGATAGGACCTGGGGCCCAGGCTCTCCCATTCAAGGTTTTACGGGGTCCCCAGCAGCCCCACCCCACTCCACCATCCTTCCAGTGACAATCCCAGGTGGTACCTTTCTACCTCCTTTTTCCTCAGGGCCGGCGGAAGGGAGACTTCAGAGAGGAGTAGATGAAAGCTGATGGGCCCTATTGTTATGGTTAGTCCTTTTGGTGATATCCACATTCATAAGGTGACCAACTTTTTTACAATGAAAAGGAGGACACAAACAAATTGAAGAAAAAATATCGTAAATAAAATAAACATTTTATTCATTGCAACAATAATACAGACAACTTGCATGTGCAAAGTTTGCCAGCTGGATGTTTTGCCCTGCTCAGCAGCAATTCCTATTGGCTTTCAAAAGGATTTTAAGATTACAGAGGAGCTGGCATCAATGCAGTAGATGAAAGGGTTGACAATAGGGAGTAATTTGTTCACAGAGGTAAATGCGTGCTTGAACAAACTGGAACTGAAGTGAGACAAACTGGCAGGTGTTACAATGAATGGTTATCCAAATCTGATGAGGAAAGCTGTTAGACTTTTGAAGCAGATGCAGGATGAAATGAACCCTGAAATAAATTGGTACAGTATTTTTATATCAGGAGATGTGTAAGTCAGTGTTAAAAATTAACTACTGTTACTGATGTTGTAACTAAAATAGTTAACATCATCAAGACAACAGCATTGAATCAAGACAATTTGTTGCACTTTTGGAGGAGCATGAGATTGAACATTGTGACATAGGCTATGATACAGCTATCAGATGGCTCAACCTTGGCAAAGTACTTAAAAAAGTATGGGACTAGGAGCAGAGATTCAAGAGTTCTGTGAGAAGAAAGGGAATGACATCCCAGAACTCTATGACTGCACTGATGAATCAATGCAAGGGCTTTTTTGTACATAAAATCTACAACTTGGTGAAGGCTTTCATGAGAAAGTTGTATTTTTCAAGCCAAATGGAGGACAACATTCTCATCCACCTCTCAACACTAAAGGAAGTCCCACCATCAGCTGATCACTTCCGCTGGTACTCATCCATGTTAGGTGCACTGCATGGTGATTTTTCAAGATAATTTCAAGACTTCAAAACAGTTGAGAATGAAATGCACATGATTTTTCCCTCTTTACCTGCAGTGTGGATAATACACTCAGAAATGTTCAGCTTGAACTCATTGACCTGCAGTCTGACTCTGAGTCACTACTGGCAGAGCACATTAGGTCAACATTACTGCTGGATTGTTATTCTTCTCTTAAAGAAGAATACTTTTCACACATGAGAACGTTCAGAAAATGTTAGTTCTTTTTGGATCTACCTATGTATGTGAACAAACCTTCACAGTCGTGAAGTTCAACAAATACAGATATAGATCTTCTCACAGATGATCCACCAGTCAGCTTTCCACTTCAGACATTCAACCAGACTTCAGTCACTTGTTCAAGCCCAAGACAGACTAGACTTTCTCTGACATACTGCAAAATATTATCTTTTCAGTATTATTCTTGTGAAGGTGAAAAATACAATATGTTAAAAATAAAATGAAATAGTGATATAATAATTGGCATTTTTGCTATTTTTTATTGCTCTATTTGACTGACTACACATTTTCATAGCCTTTTCATAATGTATTCTTAGGAGTAGCAAATCAAAACCATTTAATTTACTGCATTTTATAAAGTGATAAAATTAATATTGAACAGAATTAAGTTCAGCATGCTTGTTTGGCCTCCACAAGAGTCCCAGTTTCTTATATGTTCCTTGAGAAAATTAATTGCCCATCCCTGTTTTACAATGCCAACTTTTAACAAAAATACATTCATGTAGTAAATTATTTGCTTTTCTATCTCATTTGTTTCCATCATCTCTAAATTTTTTTTTGTGCCTTCCATTTTTTTATCTTGCTAATCTACGTATTCTTTCTTTAGTAATACTTTTTAAATCTACATCTTTATATTTGTAGGATATATGTAATAGATATGTAATACAAATAACAATTTTTTAAAAAAATTACTCATGCCATTAATTACATAATTCTCAAAAAAAGCTGTTTTCTTTTTCTTTTTGCTGGTTAGTTTGGTCTCTGGTATACATATTTACTCCTTAGGAGTAAATCCCACTACAAACATATTCCAAGTAGGCATACACTTAATTTGCATAACTTCTCAAATAGGGTCTTAGGATCAAACTGAAACACTTGTCTTTCAAGATAGATAATTAATCCTGTTTCATAATATGCTTAGAATTGAATAAATCATCTCAAACTATGTGAAACTCAACAATGTACAACTGTCTGAGTTTATGATAGAAGGCATAAATGCATGCTTTTTTTTCTTTTTATTATTCCCTTTATCATCTGTTTTGATTCTGATTGTTTTACTACATTGAAAAAATGTAATATTAAAAGAAATGTAAAAAGAGAATATAATAGCACTCTAATCCTGGGAAATCATAGAATCACAGAATGGAACATGTAAAGCTATACTTAGAGAATATCAGGATCCCATAAAAATCAAATATGTACATCATCCATAAGGAGCTTTTTCTGCTAACAAAACTCCTGCCAACTCAAATAGAACTTTTCCATAGTTTTTCAACAATTAAATATGTAATTTTGCAGTAAAATATGATTACATACCTATATACACATGCTATTTTAAAGTCTAGCCTTAATATCATGACAAGTATGCATTTCTCTGAATACAACAGAGCTATATTAACTCTAACTCAGTTAACTCTAATCCTCTGAAATAAAACCAATCAATGAAAATCTAGGGTTAAATGACTATGCCTTGTTATATATATATATATATATATATATATATATATATATATATATATATATATTGCTTACTAAAGAATTTAGTACAGGCAGGATTTCGAAGAGGCAGAGGAACTAGAAATCAAATTGCCAACATACGCTGGATCATGGAGAAAGCAAGGGAGTTCCAGAAAAACATCTACTTCTGCTTCATTTTTTTAATAATAAGTTTTATTAATTTTTCAATTTTACATCCAAATATTTAGGAAGCTGCGTGGTGATTGGGTAACCAACAGTCCAGTAACAAAATCTTTCATACATATCTCAGGTTGCATCATTAAAAGTTCCCTCTCTATTTCCCTTAATCAAGGCGGGTTGTGTGACGTGTGAGTTCCAGCACCTTTTTTTTTTTTTTTACAAAAAAAGCACTGCCCTTAATTATTATATCACATTCAAGTTAATACATTTCTAATTATAGCTCAATCAATCAATACATTTGTCAATATAATTTTACTTATACATTTCCAAGTCCTGTTTTTAAGTTTTACCTAATTTCAATTACCGTATTCCAATTTAGCCTTTAATATCCATAATATTTAGACTTTGGGTAACCCAAATTTTCCTAATTTCATTACAAAATAGTTATTGTAACTAAAATACACATATTGTTCAATTAATTATATTCTTACCTTATGTCGCAAGTATATTCTATTCCTCATCCTAGTACCTCATCATTTACTAATAAAATATCTTTTATTGTCACAAATCAACTTCCATATTACAATTCAAAACTATAATATAATGGCTAATTTTCATTTCTCTTATAAATCCGTCCTAAATATTAAATAAATCAATATCTTTAAAAATCTCCTTAGCCCATTAAGTAAGATTTTAAGCTCTTCCATTATCAATCAACAAAAAAAAGAAGAGAAGGAAAATCCCATTTTTAAATTTAACTCTAGCTTTCTTTTTGTGCCAAACAGACTTCCATACCAATGCCTTTAAATTTTCAGATAGGTCTCCATTTCTACACATTTGAATCAAGGGAGAGCATCCTGTTATCAATTTTTCAAAGGAACTGGCCCCTTTGTGGTCATTAGATTGTTGCCCTAATAGTTCAAATCTCCATGTTTGATTTAAAATATTTGTCATCAGTTCAGTCTGGTCTTCTTCTTCCAGTTTCATCTGGCTAAAATAAGAGGTCATGTCCAGTTTTGTAGTTGTTGTTTGATTGTTTAGATTGTCTAGGTTCTCAATATGTTGTGTTTGTTGATCTTTAGCATCCTCCATCTCAGTGTTGCTTTCTTCAGTTTCTGTTGCTTTTTGAATCCAACCTTTAATTGAAATCAAGGTTTGACTGTCAAAGTTCTCAGTAAATTGTACTTGTTGTTGTGTAGAATCCTCTTTGATATTAATTTGTTCCTCTTCTGTTGATTTTTGGATTGTAAATTCATCAGTTGGAATCTGGGCTTCAATTTGTAATTTTAAGGTGACATCTTTGTCTTTCACTCTGGAATTCATTAGCTCAGTGGCTTCAAGGATTTTTTCAAGTATGAGTTTATAGTTAAGTTGTGGGTGAAATTCCTCCATTTCCATGGTGATTAGAGATAGTCCTTTAGTGGAGACTATGTTTAATAAAAGTCAGCAAATGTCCACCTCCACTATTCCTAGAAGTTGTTTTCACCACACAGCTGTTTCAAATTCTTATCTTTTTTAGATAGTATGAAGGACAAATCTAGGGAGTAAGCAGGCCTCATAGTCAAAGAAATTCACTTGCTTTACCAGGCTTCGCCACAAGATGTCCCCATGACATCTTTTTCCAGACACAAGTTAGGCTTTTATCCAGTTAATTTTTTTTCTAACTTAAGAAATAGATAAGGTAATGGGTCCCTGTAACAGTAGAAACTTTTTGGGACCCCAAATATCAATAAAGTACAAGTCCAGTTATTTAGTTGTTTAGATTAGTTGTTCTTTTCTTTTCAAAGCTTTAGTTTCCCAGGGTAGGCAGACACCGCTATGTTAAAAGCGGGGAAGAAATTTCAGGAGGCTTTTACAGGAAGATAGTTGGGATAAAAGAAAGGTAAGGTAAGGTCTCACCCAATTCCTCCTTGGTGCTTTCATTGTGCTTAGTGGTGATTTTGGCTTTTGGCTGGGATGGCTTACTGATCAACCATGTTAATGGCCGATCTTTTCTTTGACAGTCCAAAGGAGCTGCCTAGGATCAAACAGAAGGGCTGCTGTCCTTCTGCGATCTGTCAAGGGTCCTCTTCATGGCTGTCGCCCCTCCAGGGTGACATACAACCCTTTTCAGGGTTCCCCGACGAAGGGAAATTGGGTGGTGGAGAGAGCGCTCCCCCTGCACGTCTGCCAGCACTGCAATCCGGAACCAGAAGCCTACTTCTGTTTCATTGACAATGCTAAAGCCTTTGATTGTGTGGTTCACAACAAATTGTGGCAAGTTCTTAAAGAGATGGGAGTACCAGACCTTCTTATTTGTCTCTTGAGAAATCTATATGCAGGCCAAGAAGCAACAGTGAGAACTGGACACGGAACCACTTATTGGTTCAAAATTGGGAATGGACTCTGGCAAGGCTGTATTCTGTTGCCCTGCCTATTTAACTTATATGCAGAACACATCATGAGAAAGGCAGGGCTAGATGAATCAAAAGTTGGAATTCAGATTGCCAGGAAAAATATCAACAACCTAAGATATGCAGATGATATCACTCTAATGGCAGAAAGTGAAGAGGAACTAAAGAGCCTCTTGATGCGGGTAAAGAAGGAGAGTGCAAAAATTGGCTTGAAACTCAACACTAAGAAAACCAAGATCATGGCATCCGGCCCTCTCAATTCCTGGCAAATAGATGGGGAAGAAATGGAGGTAGTGACAGATTTTGTCTTCCTGGGCTCCAAGATCACCACAGATGGGGACTATAGCCAAGAAATTAAAAGACGCTTGCTCCTGGGGAGGCAAGCTATGGCAAATCTAGACAGCATACTAAAAAGCAGAAACATCAACAAAAGTATGTATAGTCAAGGCCATGGTTTTCCCAGTTGCAATGTATGGCTGTGAAAGTTGGACCATAAGAAAGGCTGAGCACAAAAGAATTGAGGCCTTTGAACTATGGCTGGAGAAGAGTCCTGCGAGTCCCCTGGACTGCAAGGCGATCAAACTGGTCACTCCTAGAGGAGATCAATCCTGACTGCTCTTTAGAAAGCCAGATCCTAAAGTTGAAACTCAAGTACTTTGGCCACCTAATGAGAAGGAAGGACTCACTGGAGAAGAGCCTAATGCTGGGAAAGATTGAGGGCAATAGAAGAAGGGGACGACAGAGAATGAGGTGGCTGGATGGAGTCACTGAAGCTGTAGACATGAGCTTAAATGGACTCCAGAAGAAGGTAGAGGACAGGAAGGAATGTTGTCCATGAGGTCGCGATAGGTCGGACACAACTTCGCAACTAGCAACAAACCTACTGAAATGAAGGGGCACTATTTTTGTTATAGGGCTGTATCTACCTCTTACCAGGAATGCTAAACAGCGTTTACTTTGTTGAGATTAGCCTGCTATGTTTGCAAGAGAAAAACAGAGCAAACAATTGTAAGGTATACATAAATGGTAGGAAACTACAGCAAGTAACCCCAACACATAAATCACACGTTCTGGGAACATCTAAGGTTGCTAAAAACTTTTTTTCCCCCATAAATGAGAATGTGTCAGTGCAGATACATTTAAGGAAAGCTTCACAAATTGAATATTTGTTCCATTGGAGATAGGTATGCTAGTATCCTGCCAGAAAAAAGAGGAAATAAATGCATAGAGTTAAGATCTCCCAGGGTCTATGGTAAATTTCATTACTGTCCATACAGTAGATTATTTAGGAATAGTTTGATTTATATTGTCTTCAAGTAAAATTTCAGCAACTGAAATCTACTAAACCTGAAAACCAATAATGTCCATAATACATAGTTCCATACAATAATTGTTGAAATTCTAATTTACCATTTGGACCACATGCAATTAGCATGAAATTTGGCACAAATCTTGTAGATTGTACCAGCCAATTTACAGTTACTAGCTGTAAGGACCCACCCCACTTTGCATCTTAAGAAGACAGAACTCTTGGAATAATTCTTCCAACAGGCATCCTTTATTAAGAGAAAATGGTTGCAGGCATTCTAGACAGGACTTGGGGTCCATGCTCTCCCATTCAAGGTTTTAAGGGGTTCCCCAGTAGTCCCACTCAATCACCCCCCTCTTCCAGCGACAGTTTCAGGCATTACAATCCCACCCCGTTTTCGTTTCTGCCGGCTGGATGGAGACTACATGAAAGGTAACAGCTCCATTCTTATGGTTAGCTCTTTTGGCAATACACACAATCAGCTGCTTTGAAGTGTACCGAAGGAAGTGAGGGCCATAAAGCCCCTTTGTTCACCCCGCTTCCCTTCATCGTATGGCAGAATCCATAGAAGGCAGAAATGGGGTTTTTATAATTGATAACTAGAGATGAAATATAATTAATATAATTGGATTCTGACATCCTGCCCCTCAAAGATCCACCTGAAAGAAAACAAAAGAGGTATAAAAGTTAGTCAGGCTTGTTAGGGTATTCTGTGTGAAACTTCTTCAATAGCTTCGGGGCTCTGACATGACGTTTATGGACCCACTCGTTTTGTGAGGGAGGGAGGTATTTCCAGGCAACTAGGTACTGAGTCGCTCCATGATATCTCTTAGAGTCAAGGATTTCCTTTATTTCGATGTGTTGTTCACCCTCTACCATGATTGGAGGTGGTGGTGGGGGGATTTTTGGCTGTAGAGGTGACTGATGCTCTCTTTTCAGCAAGCTGCAATGAAAAATTGGGTGTATTTGCCTGAGATTTTTGGGTAATTCTAATTCTACTGTTACTGGATTTATGATTCTTTTAATTGGAAAAGGTCCTATATATTTTGGTCCAAGTTTTTTACAGGGCTGTAAGGACTTTAGGTATTTTGTAGATAAGTACACCATTTCTCCTATAATGAATTGTGTAGGCTCAACCCTTTTTTTATCGGCTTGTGCTTTGTATGCCTGCCTAGCTTCATCTAGTGCTTTTCTAACTATTGGCCAGGTGTTTTGTAATTGTTCCATCCATTCTTTCAGTGATGGGATCGTTGGTTTGTTTGGAGTTAATTCTGGCATGGGGTTGAAACTTTGACCGTTGGCTATTTGAAAAGGAGTGTAGCCTGTGCTGGAGTGGACTGCATTATTGTAGGCAACTTCTGCAAAAGGGAGTAAGTCCGTCCAATCACTTTGTTGGAAATTCAAAAAACATCTTAAATATTGCTCAAGTACTGAATGACAGCGTTCCGTTTGTCCCTCTGTCTGAGGGTGATGGCTAGATGTCAGTCCCTGAGTGGTCCCTAAGAGGGATAAAAATTCCTTCCAAAATGCAGACATAAATTGCACTCCCCTATCAGAGATGATGCGTTGGGGTGCCCCGTGCAATCTGTAAATGTGCTGGACAAAATGTTTTGCTAGGGCCTTTGCAGTGGTAATCTTTTGGCAAGGGATAAAGTGCACCTGTTTGGAAAACAAGTCCGTGACCATCCAGACAACAGTATTCCCATTGCTTTCTGGCAATTCCACTATAAAATCCATGGCTATTTCCCACCAGGGGGCTGAGGGATTTGCCACTGGTTGTAACAGTCTGGGCAATTTCCCTTGCAACCTCTTTGCAGACGCACATGTTGGGCAGCTGGCAACATAACTTTCTATGTCCTTTTTTATTGATGACCACCAAAATTGCCGTTTAATTAAGTGTAAAGTTTTTACAAATCCAAAATGCCCTGCTGATTTTGTGTCATGGCAAAGCTGCATGAATGTGACTCTTTGGGTTGTTGGTATATATATAACTTTTCCCCTACCCAAGGCAACCCGTCTCTCATTGTGCACGCATTTTTTTTTCTGGAACCATTCGTCTGTTTCCAAACTTTTTCTGAATTCAATTCCAGTTTGGCTATCCAGTTGTGGTTTTAATTTAGCTTGGGTTCTTGTGGTTACTGGTGCTGCCGGTTATGATTCTGCCATCATTGGTTTAGAGTCTGTGGTTCGTGCGCTGTTATATTGAGGCATGCGAGATAGTGCATCTGCCAGGAAGTTCTTTCTCCCTGGTAGATGTTTGAGCTTAAATTGGAACTGGTGAAAATGCTGGGACCAGCGGGCTTGTTTGGGATTGAGCTTCCTGGGTGCTTTCAGGGCTTCCAAATTTTTGTGATCAGTCCACACCTGGAAGGGGATTTTGTTGCCTTCCAGGAACTGTCACCATGTGAGTAATGCCCAATGTATCCCGTATGCCTCCTTCTCCCATACGGGCCAGCGCTGTTCTGTTTCCGTGAGTTTCTTGGATGTATATGCACAGGTTTGCAATACTCTGTCATCATTTTCTTGTAATAGAACAGCTCCCACTGCCACATCACTTGCATCTGCCTGTATTACGAAGGGCTTATCCATGTCTTGGTGCCTTAGTACTGGTTTGGCAGAAAAAAGTCTCTTTAATCTCTCAAACGCTGCTTGGCACTCCATTGTCCATGTTAGGCTAGGTTTTACTGAGGATGCTCCCTTCGTTTTTAGTAAGTTATTGAGGGGCAAGGCTATCTGGGCAAATGAGGGGATGAATTGGTGGTAAAAGTTTGCAAAGCCCAGGAAACTTTGTAGTTGCTTTCTTGTGCGGGGTGGTGCCCAATCTAATACTGCTTTGACCTTCTCTGGGTCCATTTCAATGCCCTGGGGGGATATGCGATAACCTAGGTAGTCTATCCTTTCCTGGTGGAATTCGCATTTTGAGAGTTTGGCATATAGGTGGGCGGCTTGCAGTTTCTTTAAAACCGCTCTGACAAGGTTGACATGTTCCTCTTTTGTTTCGGTGAAGTTAAGAATGTCGTCCAAGTAAACAAGGACCCCCTTAAACAGGTGCTCCCTTAGAACGTGATTGATTAATTGCATAAAGACTGCAGGGCCCCCCTTTAATCCAAATGGCAAGACTTTGAATTGATAGCATCCCATGGGGCAGTTAAATGCCGTCTTCCATTCATCCCCTTCCTTAATTCTCACGCGATAGTACACTTCCCTTAGGTCTAGTTTAGAAAAAAAAATTCCCTTTCGAGAGGTGTGACAGCATGTCTTTCATGAGGGGCAGAGGGTATAGGTTGCTTTCACTGATTGTATTCAGGGCCCTATAATCCACGCATAAGCGTAAAGAGCCATCCTTCTTCTCTCTAAAAAGGACCGGGGCAGCCACTTTAGACTTGGCTGGCTCAATGAAACCCCTCTCTAGGTTTTTTTTTAATGAATCCTTCCATTTCCTCCTTCTCCTTTGGGCTCATGGAGTATAATCTGGGCTTCGGGAGTTTTGCCCCAGGCTTGAATTCAATGGCACAGTCTGTGGATCAGTGAGGGGGGAGCTCATTCGCCCTCTCCTCACTGAAAACTTCAGCAAGGTCTCTGTATTCCTCTGGTATTTCTGTTAGTCCCTTTTCCTCTCCCATGGATGCTTTTTCTATTCTTGATTCTGGTAGCCCCCCTTGGGGTTTTAAGTCCATAGGGTCCCCCTTCAGGAATTTGATTTCTGTCGTCCTCCAATTTACCCAGGGGTTCCATTTTTTTAACCATTCCATCCCTAGGATCATTGGGCATTCTATGCCTGGGGTCACCACAAACATTATGTCCTCCTCATGTTTGCCCAGGGAGTGGTGTATTGGTAGAGTGGCTAGGGTAGCTGGCACGCCCCCTGCTATTGATCCATCTAACTGGCCAAATAAGATTGGTTGTTCCAGTCTCCTTGATTGAATGCCCAGATTCCCCACTAGTGTCAGGCTAATGAGGCAGCGGGTGCAGCCAGAGTCTATTAAGGCTTTCACCTTCACGGCTTCGGGCATGGGGGGAATTAATATAGTCACTGTCTTGAGGATCGGTGCGATGTGTCCACTTACCAGGGGTTCGCCCTCCAAGCTGTCATCTGAGGCGTCCGCCGGCCCTGCAGCGTAGGCTGGAGTTCTTTCCCCCTTATGGGCAGAACTGGGGGGTTCTGCAATTTCCATCATTCTCATGGCAGTTTCTTTTGGCTTAGCTGAAGACTTTCCGGATTTGCTGATTGGGGATCTGTCTGGGTTGTGCTGGGGGGCTTTGGAACGGCATTCCACAGCTCGATGCCCTTCTCTTCCGCACTTGAAACACCCCATTTGCTTCTTGGCTGTAGCCGATGATTTCACCGGTTCGTGTGTCAACTCAGGCGGGGAGCGGCTCCATTGTTTTCCTCGGTGGTGTCTCTTCAATATGTCGATCTCTGCTTCCTCTGCCAAGATGTACCATTCCTCAAGTTGGTGTGGGTCCCCTCAGCGCAGGCAAGCATCATATAGGTCATAATTTAGTCCGTCTTTGAAATGGCTAAGGAGGATGTCTTCTGGCCAGTTCAGTTTGCTGGCAATGGCCCGGAATTCTTGTGTATATTCAGCCACCAGGTTTTTGCCTTGCCTCATCGTTTTTATCCTTTCACCGGCTTTGCGATCAGCCAGGGGGTCTTCAAACCGTCTTCTCAGAGAGGACATGAAACGGTTGAAGTTGCTGAGTTCTGGGGCATTGGAGTCATGCAAGTTCACCACCCAATCTGCAGCCGGTCCATCCAGGGCAGATTGCACAATCCGGATGCGGGCTTTGTCACTGGGGATGTCCTGCCCATATTCCTCCATGTAACTGAGGACTTGGGTTAGGAAAAACCCCAAGCGTGTTGGCTCCCCTTTGAATTTCACCTCCAACGGCGGATGTCTTGGAATGGATCGGTGCCTCCGTTGTTGGTGGTAGTGTCTTCCATCCAGATCGCCATCTGTGGTCCAGCAGGGGGTGAGGACTACTGGATCAGCAGATGTCCCTGGGGTTTCAGGTTCCACGCCCCCCTCGGTGTCTCTCCTTTTGCGGCTCCAGGAGCTGAGGCGGCTGTAGGGCTCAGGATTCTCCTCTCCTAGGGAGCTGAGAGTTCTCTTCATCAGGTCAATCGCTTTCTCTAGGATCCAGTCTGAGTACGGTGCCCAGCTTTCCCCCTCTTCACTTGCGTGCAGGGATTTCTCCTTCTCCTGCTTCCATTCTGGTTGCTTGGGCCCCCATCTCAGGGTCACCTTTCTTGATTCCTTTCCTCACTCACTTTTCTTTCCAACGCCCATTGACCAGTGAGGCTTGTGGTCCCATGTCTCCACCACTTCTTCTCCTGAGGAATCTGACCTCTCGGATCCCAACATTTGGCAAGGTTCCAGTTGGGGCAGCGGCTCTCTTTCTGGGGAGTTTTCCCCCTTTCTTGCTCCATTGTCTGACATGGTAATTTTTTTCAAAATCCCCCAGCAAGGGTCTCTCTTCCAGGTGGATTAATTTTGCAAGTCCTGTCTAATGTAAAGACCCATCCCACTTTGCATCTTAAGAAGACAGAACTCTTGGAATAATTCTTCCAACAGGCATTCTTTATTAAGAGAAAATGGTTGCAGGCACTCTAGACAGGACTTGGGGTCCAAGCTCTCCCATTCAAGGTTTTAAGGGGTTCCTCAGTAGCCCCACCCAGTCACCCCCCTCTTCCAGCGACAGTTTCAGGCATTACAATCCCACCCCCTTTTCCTTTCTGCCAGCTGGATGGAAACTTCAAAGAAAACTACATGAAAGGTAACAGCTCCATTCTTATGGTTAGCTCTTTTGGCAATACACACAATCAGCTGCTTTGAAGTGTACCAAAGGAAGTGAGGGCCATAAAGCCCCTTTGTTCACCCCCCTTCCCTTCATTGTATGGCAGAATCCATAGAAGGCAGAAATGGGGTTTTTTATAACTGATAACTAGAGATGAAATATAATTAATATAATTGGATTCTGACACTAGCCTTACACTTGGAGTACTCAAACTGCAAAGGGAGAATTAAATTAATGAACTGAGAATGGGACATTTTGCTGCTGTCCTCTTATCACGTAACTGTAATTTTTTTTTTGCTTCCCACAATGAACAGAAGTTAACTAACCCTTTTAATAACGTCACAAGTTCTTACCACAGATTAAATGCAATAGAAAAAAAAGCTTTGATAATACTGAATGACAGATAAAGAACAGATAATGTGACAGTTGAAAATTGTTTTTCTATCTCTTTATAAACTAAGCTTTTAAAAAAGCACGTATCTCATAAAGTTGTTGCCATATAATCTGTGGTATTAATGGAATTTTTTATCATATTCCTAAAGACTCTATTTTGTACCAATCTTTATATATGTTTTCTGAGGTTTGTTTTCTGAGGTTTTCGTGGGTGTTTGTATGTAGGTCTTTGGTTGTTCGGGTTTTCTCCCACGTAAAATTGGAAGTGTCTTGGCGACGTTTCGACGAAGTCCCATTCGTCATCTTCAGGCTGGTGCTTTCAGCTTCGTGCTTTGAGCAGCAATGTGTGGTCTTAGCTGTTTCTTCCTTTTAACTGCCAGTGGGGGTATGAACTGATTGGGTGGGAGCTTGGCTGTGTTCTGATTGGGTGGAGGTGTGTTCTGAATGGTTAGGGGGTTGGCTGTGCTCTGATTGGCTGGGGGAGTGTTCTGTTTGGTTGTGCTCAGGTTAGTCTGAGTTGCAGAGGGGTTTAAGATTTTGGGCTGCCTTGCTATTTTCTGGCTTCGCGTTCGTGGTCGTGCCTCCTCTTCATGGAGGGTGTCAGTTTGCTTCATGTATGGATTGGAGGGGTTTAAAGTGGCTAATGATGCAGCTCTGGTCTGGCTTCTGGTTTGTGGTCGTGCCTCATCATCGGTGTGGCTTTGGGTTTGCTTTTTGCGTGGATGTGTGGTGGTGACATCCTGTGTGGTTTTTGTGAGTGTGGGTCTGGTATCATTTTTTGTATTAGGGAGTCGTTTGTCAATAAGGGCGGGTTTCCAAATGGCTGGTAGGCGGGAGGTATCATCTCGCTTGTTCATGCTGTGTGGGCGTTTTTCTATCTCGATGGCTTCTCTGATTATTCTGTTATTAAAATGTTCACTTTTGGCAATGGTTCTGGTATTTTTAAAGTCAATTTCATGTCCTGTGGCTTTAAGGTGTTGGACCAGGGAAGATGTTGGTTCCTCTTTTTTGACTGAGTTCTTATGTTCTTCAATGCGTGCACTTATTCTTCTGTTGGTTTGTCCGATGTATGTGGTGGGACAAGTGGTGCATGGGATTTCGTATACTCCTTGATTTTCTAATTCAATTTTATCTTTGGGGTTTCTAAGGATGGTGGATATTTTTCTGTTTGTGCAGAATGCTGTTTTGATGTTGTGTTTATGGAGGATCTTACTGATTCTGTCTGTGGTGCCTTTTATGTATGGGAGGAGGGCTTTGCCGTTTTCTTGTTCTTCGTCTTGGATTTTAGTGGGGGTTTCTTTTTGGATTAGGTTTGTAATCTTATTTCTATGGAATCCATTGGATGTTAGTACATTGGTGAGAGTGTGTAGTTCGGTTTTTAGGTGTTGTTCGTCAGCTAAGTGTTTTGTTCTGGAGATGAGTGTCTTGGCTACAGAGTTGATCTGTGCTGGGTGGTGGTGTGAGAGAGCGTGCAGATAGCGGTTTGTGTGTGTTTTCTTCTGGTAGATGGTGTGTCCTAGGGAGCCATTGGATTTCTTGTAGACTAAGACATCCAGGAAGGGAAGTTGGTTGTTAGCTTCTGTTTCCATGGTGAACTGTATTTTGGGGTGTAGGCTGTTGAGGTGTGTGAGGAAGTTGTCCAGTTTTTCTTTCCCATGTGGCCAGATTATGAAGGTGTCGTCTACGTATCTGAGCCAGAGTTTGGGTTTGTGATCCGATTTTTCTAGAGCTTGGGTTTCAAAGTGTTCCATGTAGAGGTTGGCAATGACAGGTGAGAGGGGTGATCCCATGGGTGCTCCTTCTGTTTGTTTGTATTTTTGTCCATTATAGATGAAGTATGTGTTGGATAGGCAGTGGTTGGTCAGATCTAAGATGTGTTTGGGGGGGTTATATTTGTTTTGGATAGCTGTCAAGGCTTCTTTGATTGGCACTTGGGTGAAGAGGGATATGACATCAAAACTCACGAGTAGGTCGCTGGGCTGTAAGTTTTGTTTCTTTATGATCTCTATAAACTGGAATGAGTTTTTTACGTGTGAGGTGATGGATTCTGCATAGGGCTGTAGTTGTTTGGCGACATATAATGGTTTCAGTGGGGATGTGTTTGGGAGTGACTGCAAAGTTGAATCCTTTGGAAAGGACATTGGTTTCGGCTTTGGTGAGGATCCTATCTGAGATGTTATGCACTGTTTGTTTCATGTGTGGCTGTGAGGGAGGAGGGGTTTGTTTCTGGCGTTCTTGTAGTCTTCGGAGTTTGTTGGTGTGTGTATCTGTCTTGAGGGTGGTCTGTGTTTCGGCTCTCCAGACGGCGAGTTGTTTGGATTTGTCCCAAAGTGCGGGGTGGATCTTGTTGCTGAGTTTGAGGTGGAGTGTGAGGAGATCTTTGTTAATTCGGTCTAGGAGGAATCTTTTTGTGTGAAGTTCATTTCTGATTAGGGCCAGTTCTGTTCTTTTCAGGATCCATTTGGTGGCTGCAGAGTTGGAGTGGAATTTCAGTTGGAAACATGTGGGGATTAGATTTTGATCTCGGCAGTTGCGTAGGAATGTGAGGTCGCATAAAATGGAAGCTCTTTGGACTTCAAGTTTTTCATAGGTCCTGGTCAGATGGTGGATTTCCTCCCCGTAGAGGTTCGATATTTGTTTTCTGAGGTTTTCGCGGGTGTTTGTATGTAGGTCTTTGGTTGTTCGGGTTTTCTCCCACGTAAAATTGGAAGTGTCTTGGCGACGTTTCGACGAAGTCCCATTCGTCATCTTCAGGCTGGTGTTTTCAGCTTCGTGCTTCGAGCAGCAATGTGTGGTCTTAGCTGTTTCTTCCTTTTAACTGCCAGTGGGGGTATGAACTGATTGGGTGGGAGCTTGGCTGTGTTCTGATTGGGTGGAGGTGTGTTCTGATTGGTTAGGGGCGTGGCTGTGCTCTGATTGGCTGGGGGGTTGGCTGTGCTCTGATTGGCTGGGGGAGTGTTCTGTTTGGTTGTGCTCAGGTTAGTCTGAGTTGCAGAGGGGTTTAAGATTTTGGGCTGCCTTGCTATTTTTTGGCTTCGCGTTTGTGGTCGTGCCTCATTTTCATGGAGGGTGTCAGTTTGCTTCATGTATGGATTGGAGGGCTTTGAAGTGGCAGTTTTTCTATCTCTTTATAAACTAAGCTTTTAAAAAAGCACGTATCTCATAAAGTTGTTGACATATAATCTGTGGTATTAATGGAATTTTTTATGATATTCCTAAAGACTCTATTTTGTACCAATCTTTATATATATATATAATATTTTATGAGTTTTCTAATTTTACAATTAAACATTTAAAAAGCAATGTGATGACTGGGTTAATCAATAATTCAATAACATACATAAAACTTTATTACAAATCTCAAGTTACAACATCAGATATTTCTTCTCTTTTTCCTTTAATATCTACTATCTCATATTAGACGAATATAGTTATTATTATCAACTAAGTAAAACCATCTTTGTTACATTTATCAATAATTTTTAGCTTATACCTATCTTAATTGTGTTTGCATTCAATCCTTATATACAATCAATGTCCTGTTATTGCTTTCTTCTCAAACTTTAATTTCCCATCAATATTCAAATTAACATTCGGTATTTATAATTTCCAAGATTTAGGTAACCAAAGTTTCCCTTATCTCAACTTCTTCCTTTCTCCAGCAGAATGGGTGTAGAATCCACTGATGGGTAATTTCAGCCTTCCTGCTCAGCAGACTAAGACAAAGCTGTAGCCACGCCTCCCTCTGGGTGTGCCTTCCCAGTTTTTGTCTTAGTCTCAAGCTCAGTGGATGCAGTTTTTGAAGGTTCCTTAGCTAGGCTAGATTTAAATTGGATTTCATTAGATTTATTTGGACTCCCTCTCTAAAATTTCTAATTCCTTTAATTGATTAATTTGAGATCATCTCAGGATTTGTAATAAGGACTCTGTCCTTGCACCTGAGAAGCCCATCTGGGCTCTGAGGTTGGAGACTGCAGGCCTCGATCGGGTGGGGGCTCCCATCCCGACTAGTTTAGGTTCTCCGAGTTCCGAGGATCAGCTGGACAGCGGAGAATGGAGTTTCCTCGGAGCGGCGCCGGTCTTTTTTCCCCTTTAGCAGCGTCGTTGTTTTGGAGCTCCTTTGCCTGCAGCCGCAATCCAGATCGCAGTGGAGACTGCGCATCGAACCGCAAGTGATCTGCGAACGGGGGGAAACAGGAATTGCCCTGTTTAGCCGTTCACTTGCTGAATTGCTGTTGAATCTCCTTGATTTGCCCAAAAATTGATTCTTAGCTTCTCCGGAGGCTCCAAAGGGCTTGCGGCCGTCATTTTGACCGCATGGTCATAGCGCGGCTGCCATTTTGAGAGGCCCATGAGGCGGACGCCATTTTGTGGAAGCCTATCTGATTCCTTACTACTTTCAAATTTGCCTGAGTGCCTTGGTCTGCGAGTCAGGCCCGTACCGGGGGGGGGGGGTAAAGCAACTATACTAGATCCACAACAAGTGTGGTGGAGCTTGTGGGTGCTTCCCATCCTTGGGGCTTTGTCCATATCCAAGTGTGTTAGAATCAAGTCCTTAGGACTCAGTAAGTGGAGTGAAGGGACCTTTTTTGACCACCTGTTGTTCTGATAGTCAGTGACCTTTAGTCACAAGGCCCGAACAGACAGTATTAGAAAACTGTCTGGCTGTTCTTGCCATTGCCATTGTTCAGAGCGAGGATCAGTTTTCCATCTCTGACTACTTGATCTGCGTACTTGGGTCACCCTCTCTTCTAGATATCTCTGACCAGGATTATCTAGACTGCAATGGCAGACAGTTCCTCGCCCCAGGCTACTCAAACCAGTGTCCCCTCAGTGCAAACAAAGTGCAGATCAGACAAATTGGAAGTGGGAGGGAAGAAAAAAGTGAAAACCAAACATTTATCAAAAGAGACTTCTAAAGCAGCCAAGCGAGAGGCCTCGAGGAGACATTTAGCTCTGGAGAAAGAATTTTCCAAGGCACAAAGGCTCAGGTCCAGTGAGACTGAAGCGGTTTTCCCCGTCCCACTGGACATTATCTCGGGTGAGCCTCAATTTGAATCTTCACAAGATGCCCCACGGACATGGTCTCCTCAGGGGGAAACTGAACAGGTTGGTCCTCCTCGCTCCTCTTCACACCAGACATCAGAGAGCAGGCGTGCTTCAACAGAGGCTGGGGTCAGCCCTAGGGAACAGGGAGAGATGTGGTCCCAAAGCCAATTCCAGGCATTTATGCATCATGCTTTCAAACAATTTCTGTCCTCCACTGGGAGTAACCGGGGCAGTCACATCCTACTCCTCCCCCATCTGTTCCTCCTTCCCAGGTGGAACACGACACGAGGGTAGGTTCTGGCATCTCAGAGACCTCCTCCCAATTAGGTGAGGAGGGCTCACTAGATTTGGAGACAGCTGACACTCACCTGTCTGAGGATGAGGAACCAACACCTGAACAGGTGACTACTTCGGGTCTATTTGACCCTGCCATATTCAGGTCTCTTCTTTTGAAGGCCATCGCCATGGCCAAACTTACCTCGGTTCAGGAGGAGAAACCATCCACCTCCACTAATCAAGAAGCCAACCCCTTGTTCGCAGAAAAGGTCAAGGAGGAGACTCAAATACCCTGTCCACTAGTTTTCCAGACAATGGTGGAAAAACAGTGGTCATCTTTAGCCACCACTCCTTCCCCAAGCAGTTTGGAAAAGAAACTTTACAATGTCTCTTCTTCCTTTGCTTCTGACCGTGGACGCTCCTCTAACATCTCTGTTTTTCACCACCACCATTCCAGGGGACATGGCTGAGTTCTTGAAAGCAGAGGACAAAAAGTTCGAGTTCTCCAGCATGTAGAGGAATGTAGACTCCAAGGATGGGTTGATTTAGTCTTCTAGCCCAATCAGACCAAACAATCAAAGTTGCCACGCCTCTCCAGGGTCTGACCATGTCCCAGTTTCGTTTGGTCTCAGCCCTGAAGACACATGGGAATTTGGCTCCTAATTTAGATTCAGAAAGGTAGTTATTGCCATTCATGGTTTCTCTATCCTTTTTTTCCTTCTTTGGGGGGGGGATTGGTTCAGCTCTGAGCTCAGTGCTGCACCATTTCTTCTCTCTTAATCAATTCCCTTCTCCGTGAGTTTTTCAGAGGCAGACAGCTGATCGTAGATTGCTGCCTCCTCATTACAATCCACCTCCCCCACCCCCTCCCAGGATCTTCGCTGTGAATGCGAAGCTTTAAACTACTAATTTTCAGCTGAAAACTGAAATCACCTTCTTAGGTTTATTACCAATTCAAACAACCTGCGGGCGCCATTTTGAGCCTCTAGAAGGCTCGATCCTCACACTACTCAAGTACTTCCTTGTTACTGTTGATTGTCAGCTGTAAATTACCCCCCCCAAAACAAACAAACAAAAAAAACCAGCAGGTGAACTGTTTGACTAAAAGAGCTTATTATCAGATTACTTGCAGGAGAGGATCTTTTCTCTCAGCTTGTTTTATCTCTCATTAGATCGTCTCGGCCGCCATTTTGGGCTCTGCCCGATCGCACACATTAAATTGACTGCTTTGTCCTAATTACAGCCTTTTCTGTCACAAAGTAACTTACTTATTTGGTGATTCTCCCTAAGTGGGGGGGGGGGATAGGAGTTCTAATTACATTCCTTTAGATCTTCATTACCTCGTGCTTCAGCTGCTTAATAGGCACCATCTCAGGTTACCTAGTGGACATAGGGAAAATACCTTGAGTCTCTCACTCCATTTTATCTGGTAATATTCCAGACTGTGTGACTTACCAGTACCTTTTAAATATCCAGTGCCAATAGACTGGATGGCTGCTTGCCTTGCCTGTTTTCCGCTGTCTGCATAGTGGTTGGCACTTACTGTCCTAGCCGTCACTAAGTGAGACACGAGGGTCAAAAAATAAAAAAATAAAATAAAAAATAAATAAAAATTAATTAAAATAAAACAGAATTAAAATAAACAAGATATATATCTATATTCATATATAGACTTATCTTTAATTGATATTTGATACCTTTTCGGCCAAATTGTCTCTATTACAGTGGGCCTGAAAAATTGAACAGGGAGGACAGCCCCTGAGCGTAGCGTGGCTTATATCGCGTAGTGACTCCATGCTTAACGGCGGGCCGGACCTCACAGACCCTCGTGGAGACCTGTACCACCCAGGTGGGCCGTGGCCTTCCTTTCTCCTGCAGACCAAGGGCCGATCCATGGATCTCCTGGTGAAAACCTGCCCTTTCTTCTCCTGCAGAACAGGACTGATCCAGGGATCTCCTAGTGAAAACCTGTCTTTTATTCTACTGCAGTACAGGCCAGATCCAGGGATCTCCTGGTGAACACCTGTTATTTATTTCCTATTGTTTATTTCAATATGGCGGATAACACCATTTCACAGGCTTCCACCTCCAGTGGAAATATAAAACGCAAGCCATCCAGTCTGGATACACCTGCAAAAGCCAAGGCCAAGGTCAAACGGACCTCTAAGGCTGATGACAAGCAAGCAGATAGCAGACACAGGGCGCTGGAGCGACAATTCTCCAAAGCCCAGCGGCAGACAGGAGAGACACAGCTTATCCCCTCACCTCCTCTTGCATCCACATCAGGGAAGCATCGACCTTCCCCTTTTACACAGGCTTGGTCTCCCAAGCAGACCCTGGACCAGGGTTCCTTGCTGGGATATGAACGGGACCATCTGTCCCTCTTTGACCGAGAATTGAGATTACAGGTCCAAGATTCAATTCCAGCTGCTGAGCCAGGACCTTCCTCAGTGTCTTGTGGGTCTCAGGGGGAGGTTACTACAGTCGTCCCTCCTCCAATCCCTTCAGCATCTTTCACACCGACGGCGGCGGGTCTTCGGGGCCCCGAACATCCTTCATTTACTGTCCAGCTCCAAGCCATGATCTCACAGGTGGTGGCTCAGGCAATGGCGGCTTCAGGGAGGGCCATTCCGGTCCAAGGACCGTCAACCCCCCCTACGCCCACGGAAACTAGGCATCTCAGGGAGTATGTGATCTCAGATCACGGTTCTCCACCTCAATCTGAAGGGAGCGAGATATCGGATTTTTCCGCTCAGATTCCGGAAGAAGGCATGTGGTCAGATGGGGAAGACATTCAGGCGGAGGACACTCCTATGGTAGGGGTGTTTAATCCAAATTCCTTCTATCCTCTTTTACAAAAGGCCTATGTCACTGGAAAAATTGAACCCGTGAAACCACAGATGACCGATCAGGACTCTGGACAGAGTTCTGACCCACTGTTTCTGGAACCGGTCAAGAAGAACCTACAGATACCTTGCCCCCCTATGTTTCTCAAATCCATTCAGGATCAGTGGGGATCTCCTGGAAGTTTCTCTGCTCTTGGGGGATTAGATTGTAAGCTCTTAGATACGGTCCCTTCCCTCAACGATGTCCTCAAAGTTCTGAGTGTAGACGAGGCTCTTGCCCCCATACTGTCAGACACCAAAATCCCAGGAGATATGTCGGAGGCCCTTAAGGCCGAGGACAAGAAGTCTGAGATTTCCCTCAAAAGGACCCATCAGGCATCGGCTTGGGCTATAAGAGCCTCAACATCTAACTCCTTTTTCGCTAGAATTGCATTAATCTGGCTCAGGGAATTACAGGCCAGATTATCCCCAGACGAGGTAAGGATTCACCAGGATGTCACTAAACTAAGGGCCGCACTGGAATACATGACGGATGTGTCTCTGCAGTCGGCCAAATATTCGGCTCGGGCCATAGCCTCCAACGTGGCCGCACGCTGGTTGTTCTGGCTAAAAAATTGGAAGGCCGATACCAGGCACAAATGGAGAGTAGCTGCGGCACCATATCAAAAGGGTCGCCTTTTTGGAGAGGCTCTCACTCCTTACCTGACTGAAAACAAAGAAAAGTTGAAAGTACTAGCTCATGTTGTCAAAAAAATGGGCAGACGTTTTTCTCCATACAACCGGCATCCGTTGTTCAAGTCTGGCTCAGACCGAACTACATGGAGCGGGTATCGGCCCTTTCAAGCAGGGCTGGACCACTCATCGGACCGGTCCGGCTACAGAGACAAGCCAAAGCCACAATTCCAGGCTAAGAGGCCCTTTCACGGCAGAGGAGCTTGTCCTTTCCGAAAGTCAAAGTGACTTGAGGCGGATTCCTCCCATTGGCTGGCACTATATTTCCACAAATGGGAAAGTACCCACCACAGACAATTGGGTTCTAACCACTATCAGAGAT
This sequence comes from Crotalus tigris, assembly GCF_016545835.1. NCBI lineage: Eukaryota > Metazoa > Chordata > Lepidosauria > Squamata > Viperidae > Crotalus > Crotalus tigris. The sequence continues at coordinate 71,814 of NW_024096890.1, forward strand.
GGACTGTCTCTGGAGTTCCTCACACTCCCCCCCTCGGCACTTCATCTCCTGCCCCCTATCCAGAAATCCCGTGAAACAAGGTTTCATGGAGGAGGCCATTTGTCATCTGTTAAGCATAGAGGCAATTGAGCGGGTACCCCCAGATCAATGGGGACTGGGTTTTTACTCCATCCTGTTCATGGTACCAAAACCCTCAGGAGGATGGAGGGCGGTCCTAGACCTCAAGGCTCTAAATTGGTACCTAATTTACCAAAAATTCAAGATGCAAACTCTTCACTCTATTCTGGGCAGTATTCGGCCGGGGAATTTTTTTACATCCATAGATCTGACAGAAGCTTACCTGCATGTTCCCATACATCCAAATCATAGGCGTTTCCTCAGATTCAGGTATTCCAACCATCACTATCAGTACAGGGCCCTGCCATTTGGCCTATCATCAGCTCCAAGGTTTTCACCAAAATCCTGGCAGTTCTCGCCGCACAGCTCAGGTTGGTACCAGTCCGCGTTCAGTGCTACTTGGATGATATCCTAATCCAGTCGTCCTCGGCACTGAACGCCCGTTCAGACGTGGCACTGACGATCAAGACACTACAGGATCATGGATTTATGATCAACTTCCCAAAGAGCCATCTGATCCCAACAAACCGTTTGCTCCACCTAGGTGCAATAATAGACACCAGCCAGTGCCGAGTTTTCCTGTCTCAGGAGCGTCAGCTCAGCATATGTACGATGGTCACCAGGGTGCGCAAGGAGAAACATGTAACCCTGCTCCTACTGTCACAGCTGTGAGGGAAACTGATCTCATGTATTGCCATAGTGCCTTGGGGCAGGCTTTATACGAGACAACTACAGTGGTTTCTACTCCCTTACCAGAAACGGGGTGTAGCATGTTTTCCACAGAGGGTGCGAGTCCCACCACAGACACTCACGTCCCTCATCTGGTGGTTGTCCCCAGCACTGTCCAAAGGATCCCTGTTCAGAGAACCGACTTGGATGGGGGCACATCTGCAATCCCAATTCGCCCAGGGACGGTGATCTCAATGGGATCTCAAGAAAAATATCAATTGGTTAGAGCTCAGAGCCATACACCTAGCACTTCACCATTTCCACAAGAAGTTGGCGGGCCGCCACGTGCTGGTTCTGACAGACAACGTGACGGCAAAGGCCCATGTCAACAGGCAGGGTGGCACTTGATCGCGGATTCTAATGTCCGAGGCCCAGTGTTTGGGGTCATGGGCGGAACAGAATCTGTTGTCCCTAAAGGCGGAACACATTTCAGGAGTGGAAAATGACCAGGCAGATTTTCTGAGTCAATCTACGATAGATCATTCAGAGTGGCATCTACATCCCAGTCTCTTTCGGAAGATAACTCACCGTTTCGGTTGGCCCAAAGTGGACCTGTTTGCATCCCCGAAGAACACCCAGCTTCCCCGGTTTCTATCTCGATACCCATCCCAGGGTTCAGAAGGAGCAGATGCCCTCCGCAGCCCTTGGCCGGCGGGCCTTCTATATGCATTTCCACCCCTTCCCTTGATCCCGGCCATCATCAGGAAGCTGTTACAGGAACAGGCGGATCTAATCCTTGTGGCCCCGTATTGGCCGAGGCGTCCATGGTTCGTGGATCTCGTGAACCTCGCCGTAGCGCCCCCTTGGCAAATCCCTCCAGAGAGGATAATTCTAACACAGGGGGCCATATGCCATCCAGACCCACAGTGGCTACAACTAGCCGTCTGGCATCTGAGCGCCAGTTCCTGATGTGCGGATCTTACTCTTCAAGGGTGATAGCTATGATCCAAGCTTCCAGACGGCCGGCGACGAACCGAATCTATGATGCCACTTGGAAGAACTTCTGTGACTGGTGTAAGGGTTTGTCTATCTTTTCTGTCACTATTCCAGCGATTCTTGAATACCTCATGGATGGAGTGGATAAAGGCTTAGCGCCCAACACCTTGCGTAGACAGGTGGCCGCTCTTTCCACAGTGTTCACCTGTGCCAACGCCACTCCATTGTCCCATCATCCCAGAGTCCGATCCTTTATGAAAGGAGTCTCCAACACCAGACCTCCGGTAGTACACAGGTATCCATCTTGGGAACTACCTCGTGTTCTGCAGGCACTCACTAGGTCTCTCTTTGAACCTATAAGGTCTTGTCCTCTTCACATTTTGTCCCACAAGATGGCTTTCCTAGTAGCCATCACGTCGGTGAGACGCATGTCAGAGCTGGCTGCTCTTTCAGTTAGGGAAGACCTGTGTACCTTCTATCAGGACAAAGTGGTGCTGAGGTTAGATCCCTCATTCATTCCCAAGGTGAATACCCTGTTTCACTGGGCTCAGGACATTGTACTACCAAACTTTTGTCCCAATCCTTCTCACACACTAAAAAAGCAATGGCATTACCTAGATGTACGTACAGCATTACATCATTACATTAAGAGGACAGCTTCCTTTCGCAAATCGGAGGCATTGTTTGTCTCTTTCCACTCAACTTCCAAGGGACAGAAGGTTTCCTCCTCTACTATAGCCAGGTGGATCAAGGCCTGTATCGCTCAATCTTACCAGGCTTCCTCTTTACCTGTCCCAAGCCACCTGACAGCGCACTCTACTCGTAGTGCTTCCACATCGGCGGCGTGGCAGACTCAGGCGTCCATAGAGGACATCTGTAAAGCGACTACATGGTCGTCCCCTTCACCATTCATTCACCACTACAAACTCGACAAGTTTGCTTCCGTGGAGGCCGCTTTTGGCCGTCGGGTTTTACAACAAATGGTCCATTTCAGCACCGAAACTTAACCAACCTGCTTCCCACCCGTGGGATCATAGGGGCTTTGGTATGTCCCATCCTTGGAGTCTACATTCCTCTACATGCTGGAGAAGGGGCGTTGTCTTACCTGAACACCTTTTCTCAGCATGAGGAATTTAGAGTCCACCCCCTCCCTGATTATTACTAGCAGCTAGGTTAGTGTCAGCAGTTCGGAGCCATCACGTCACACAATCATTCGCTTCGCCCTTTCGAAACTGGGGCATGGTCAGACCCTGCAGAGGCGTGGCAACTTTGATTGTTTGGTCTGATTGGGCTAGAAGACTAAATCAACCCATCCTTGGAGTCTACATTCCTCATGCTGAGAAAAGGCATTCAGGTAAGACAATGCCCCTTCTCCCTTCGCAGAACTCACCAGTCTTCGGCTTGGGCCATAAGGGCAGCTACCTCATCCTCCTTCTTTGCTTGATCATCAGTAATGTGGTTACAGGAACTTCAGGGGCTCATTCTGCCGGATCAGGTCAGGGCACACCAGACAATAGGTAAGATTGTAGCAGCATCTGAATACATTGCTGACGCATCCCTCCATTCGGCAAGGTGCTCGGCCAGATCTATTGCTGCCACAGAGGCATCTCGTAGGATGCTCTGGCTGAAGCAATGGTGAACTGACTTAAAGTCAAAGTGGTGCCTGTCAACATCTAAATATAGTGGAACACACCTGTTTGGCCCGGTCCTAGAACCACATATCATTGAAGGCAAGGATAAGCGCAAGGTGATGGCCCATCCCTCCAAAAAATCAGACATGGCCTCAACAGGAATACCGTAGGCCACCATTCCGTCCCAGTGGAACATGGGAGTGGAGGCAGCCCTTTTGGGCTGGGCAGTCCTGGGATTGGCCCAGAGGCTCACGATCCTATCTTCCCAGACAGGATCGGCAACAGGACCGCCAAAACAATGGAGCCAGGGGTCAGTCTCAGACCAGACGCCCCTTCAAGGGTTCGGGGACTTGTCCATACAGGAAGTCCAAGTGACGCCAAGGGGGACAGTCCCATAGGGGGTCATCTGGCACTGTTTTACGACATTTGGGAGAACACAACATCTGATGCTTGGGTCAGAGAGACCATAAGACAGGGTCTCTCTCTAGAGTTTCAATCTTCTCCCTCAGATCGTTTCATACAGTGCCCGGTTTCAAGAATTACAGCAAAAGCACAACTACCTACTGGACATCAGGGCTATAGAGCCAGTGCCTCAGGATCAGATGGGAGAGGGGTTCCACTCTATTCTGTTCATAGTTCCCAAAGCCTCAGGAAGATGGAGGGCGATACTGGACTTAAAGGGTCTAAATTACTTCCTAACCTACAGGAGGTTCAAGATGCAGACCCTAAAGTCCATTTTGGCCAGCATCAGGAAGGGGGACTTCCTTTCCTGCATCGACCTGACAGAAGCTTACCTCCACATTCCAATACTTCCAGAGCACTGCAGGTTCCTGTTGTTCTGCTACGCGCGCTGGCATTACCAGTATCGGGCCCTTCCCTTCGGCCTATCTTTGGCCACGAGGGTATTCACAAAAATCCTGGCCGTACTGGTGGCTCATCTAAGTTTGATGCCCATGTGCGTACAGTGCTATCTGGACGACATACTGACACAGTCCAGATCCTTCGAGTCAGCACAGTCAGACCTGGCAGTCACAATTCAAACACTTTAGGATCACGGGTTCTCCGTGAACTACAAAAAGAGCCACATGATTCCCAAAAGACATCTGCTCCACCTCGGAGCACTGATAGATTCGAGCCTATGCAGCATCTATCTCTCTCAGGAGCGTCGGATCAGCATTTGAAAGCTGGCCCAACAGGTCCGGAGAGAGAAGACGGTACCCCTGCTACAACTATCCCAGCTCTTGGGAAAGATGGTCTCTTGCATGGGCACCGTTCCGTGGGCCAGACTTCATTCCAGGAACCTCCAGCGGTTCCTCCTTCCCTTCCAGAGGCGCAATACCAGTGCTTCCAACAAGAAGGTCAGGGTTCCCCACCACACCCTGACGTCGCTCCTATGGTGGACCTCGTCTGCCTTGAACAAGGGCTCCCTTTTCAAAGAACCTCCCAGGATCACCCTGACCACAGACGCCAGTCTGTTTGGTTGGGGGGGCACACCTTCAGAGCAGCATAGCCCAGGGTCAGTGGTCCAGGTCAGACCTGGCTCACAACATAAATTGGCTAGGGTTCAGGGCCATCCACCTGGCTCTCCAAAAGTTCTCCTCCCTTGTGTCAGGAAAACATGTGTTAATCCTGACAGACAACACTGCAGCCAAGGCTCATGTAAACAAACAGGGAGGGACCCACTCCTGGGCACTAATGCAGGAAGCCCTATCCTTGGGACTTTGGGCAGAGTCCACTCTGAGTTCCATCAGAGCGGAACACATCTCGGGGGAGGCAAACCAGCAGGCAGACTCCCTGAGCAGGGCCACAGTGGACCACTCGGAGTGGAAACTGGACTCGAACCTGTTCAGGGAGATATCGTACAGGTTCAGTCATCCATGCCTAGATCTCTTCGCCTCCCCGCAGAATGCGCAGCTCCCCAGATTTTTCACCAGATACCCAGCAAGGGGGTCATAGGGAACGGACGCCCTATGGTGCAGGTGGCCGGAGGGCGTACTTTATGCCTTCCCTTCTCTTCCGTTGCTGCAAGCGACCATATGCAAGTTTCTCCAAGAGCAGGCAGAGTTAATCTTAGTTGCTCCATACTGGCTAAGACACCCATGGTTTGCAGACCTGGTGGACCTGTTGCTCTCGCCACCATGGAGGATTCCCCTGGACCGAGTAGCTCTCAGCCAGGGGAACCTTCAACATCCGGATCCACAGTGGCTTCAATTAGCTGCCTGGCACTTGAGCGGGAAAGTCTGACCAGACAATCCTATTCTTCGGGGGTGATCACAATGATCCAAGCCTCAAGGCGCCCCTTGACTAATAGAATCTACGATGCCACTTGGAAAAACTTTTGCTCCTGGTGCAGCAAACAACAGATCTCACCACTCTCCATCACTATTCCGGATATATTGGAGTACTTACTTGAAGGTCTAAATAGGGGGCTGTCACCCAGTACCATACGCAGGCAGGTAGCGGCATTATCGACGGTTCTCACTTTTGTCAACCAAGTTTCCCTATCTCAACACCCAGTGGTCAGTGCATTTCTCAAGGGCATGGTTAACGCTGGGCCTCCTACATTTCATCGTTATCCGTCCTGGGATTTACCCAAAGTGTTGCAGGCCTTAACTTCTCCCCCTTTTGAACCTCTGAGTACGTGCTCTCTTCACTTCCTCACCTTGAAGGTAGCCTTTCTAGTGGCCATCACATCGGCCAGGAGGATCTCAGAATTGGCCGCTGTATCGGTTAGAGACGATCTTTGTATTTTCCATGAGGACAGGGTGGTCCTCAGATTGGATCCCTCATTTATTCCAAAGATTAATACAGGGTTCCATCGATCCCAGGACCTGGTCCTCCCTAACTTCTGTCCTAATCCCTCACACCGTCTGGAAAGACAGTGGCATACATTAGACGTGCGCAGGGCTCTGCGCCATTACATTAAGAGAACTTCCACTTTCAGAAAGTCGGAGACTTTATTCGTGTCTTTCCAACCCTCTGCAATGGGCTGGAAGGTCTCTTCTTCCATCATTGGTAGATGGATTAGAGCCTGCATTTCCAGGGCTTATAAGTCTCTTCCAGTCCCTTCACACATCACAGCCCACTCAACACGTAGTGCAGCGGCTTCAGCAGCCTGGTCTACCCAGGCTTCACTCGAGGAAATTTGTAGAGCAGCGACGTGGTCCTCTCCCTCTTCCTTCATTAAATATTATAGGATTGATCAGTTCACAGCGGTGGAGGCTGCTTTTGGTAGGCGAGTCCTACAGCAAGTAGTTACTTCTCAGGGGACACAAGCCTAGACTTCCCTCCCTACAGGGACATGCGCGGCTTTGGTATGTCCCATCAGTGGATTCTACACCCATTCTGCTGAAGAAGGGGCGTTGTCTTACCTGAACGCCTTTTCTCAGCAGCATGGTGTAGAATCCACACACACCGCTGTTAAAGTAGTCTAGGCCTGTGTTTTTTAACTTTATTTGGAGCCCTGCGTCAAGAATACTTTGCCTCAACAAAACTGGGAAGGCACACCCAGAGGGAGGCGTGGCTACAGCTTTGTCTTAGTCTGCTGAGCAGGAAGGCTGAAATTACCCATCAGTGGATTCTACACCATCCTGCTGAGAAAAGGCGTTCAGGTAAGACAACGCCCCTTTTCCCTTTTCATAATAATATCTAATATTCTAAATTCTAAAAGTTATCTATTTTCCACCATATTAAACCAAAAGTCTATTAATCTTGTTACACATCTTACTTACTCAGTTATGATGTTACTTTATTTTCTAGAAATTATCTATTTTTCACCATATTCAACCCTCTAATCAGTAATATGAAATCCCCGCTAATAAATCAAAACTCTAGTTTCCTTCAGCCTTACTCTGGCTTTCTTCGTTAGCCAACTGACCTTCCATGTCAGTACTTTTGAATCATCAAACAATTCTCCCTCTATTATTATATATATTATTTAAAATAAGAAAAACCATTCGATTACAGTTTTTTTGGAAGAACTAGCCCATTTGTATTCATTAGATCACCTCCCTATTACTCCAATTTCCCACAATTGTCCTGATAGTTTTATCTTCCATTCAATCTGTTCTTCCTTTTCCTCAAATTTCTTCTCATTTATGTAAAAAGCCTTTTCCATTTTAAATTTTGTCACTCTCTTTTCTGATTTTTCCATTGGCTGGATCTGTTGGTCAATTGGGTCCTCTGTCTTAGTGTTTAGTTGTTCCGCTTCTCCAGTTATTTTCTGCATTGTTAGTTCTTGGTTGTAGTCAAGATCTGGGTTTGTATATCTAAGCTGGTATCTTGTTCCTTTATGTTGCATCTTATTTTGTCACAAGCTGAAAGAATGGTTTCATGTATTGATTTCAACACAGAAAGGATTTTTTCCTGATCTTCATCCATATTCTCTTAATAATGTATTAAGTTGAAGACTTTAAAATCAAACGTTAAAAACAGTTTTTTGTTTTTTATAACTGGGTATGGGACATCTATTTCACATGTTACTGGTAGTCTTTATAGTGGAAATTGTTTACCAAGTAAGAATTTATAGTCCAAAGTATTCCATCATCTTGTGTAATAACAGATGCTTCTCATGTAAAGAAATAGGCAAGCAACTCCCCACATATAACTCTGAAAATCATTAAAGGTTTACATTCATTGTTCAAAGAGGCCAGATATGCCACCGAGAAGTTCCTTCTTTACAACTGAGTTTTTCACAGGTGGTATCTGTCAAGGTCAAAAGAGTTTTTTCTAGAGTCTGGGCTTCAAGCCAAGTCTCTTTTAGGCAATAACAAGTTGTAATACCATACCTCACCACAAGATGTCACCAATCCTGTTTAAAGCTTTTTAAATCCAAAGTTTTTATGATAGTTTTTCAAGATTTATTTCTTTTTTTTTAGATAAAAACAAACGTCTCCAGTAAGAATAGGAAAACTTTTAGTCCCCAAGTTTCAAAAGCAGATGCATCCAAGTAGATTAGAATTGTTCTTATAGTTGCTTTGTTTCCCCTGGTCGCTGCTGTTCTTAGAGGGTGGGGTAGAAATTCCCTTCCCTCTCTCCTCATAGGGGGGAAAATACTTCGGGCAGCTTTTACAGGAAAAGATATTTAAAGTCTTAAAGAGAAGATCAACTCTCACCCAGTTTCATCTGCATTGCTTGTTGGTGATTTTGACTTTGGCTGTCAGCAACTTAATGACGAGCCATATTGCCACGGCCGGTCTTTCCCCCGCCAGTTTGGAGGATTGCCCCAGATCAAGCAGAAGGGCTGCCACCCTCCTGCGATCAAGCGGGAGTCCCCTCCTTGCTCATCGCCCCTACAGGGCAACTTTCGACCCTTTCCAGGGTCCCCCAGCAGGATGAATTCAGATGTGAGAGACGGAGCTCATCTTCCAACGTCCGTGGAAACGTGATTGCAAACCGGAAGTCTCCCTATTTTGTATCAATCTTTGATCCCTGCACTACAATTAGTTGATTGACCAATCTGTCTAATCTATTGTTATTTAATTAGTAGTAATAAAAGAATTTGATCTGTCTTTATGTTTTTCTATTGCATGCCACTCATGCTAATCATTATACACAAACACTCATTAATAATTTGATATTGTATTCACAATAGTTTTATAATATTGTGAATTGGTTTCCAGTATTTAATACCCTACTAGTATTTGTAATGTATTTTAAATTGATTCATTTGAATTCTCTCACTTGTGTAGGAAATGTTTTTCTCATATAGAAATTACATATCAATATTAGCTTCTAATCTAAGCCACTTCACAAAAATTGTATATTGCTGATCGGTGACCACACTAAAGATATAAAGCAGTACATTCTTTTTTCCTACTCATACTGTTCAGAGTTCTGCATTTATTTGCTTGTTTGTTTGTTTATTATATGACACATTCGCATCATATTTCAGTAAAAGGGAACACAGGAATAAAATACAAAAAATAGAATATAAAATCCAAAATCTTAACAGGAAGATTACAACCGTATATTTAAGTTGCAAATAGATTTTTTACTTAATTTGTCACAGACGAATGAAATCAGTGAAATCTTCATTATAGACTCTGTTTTGATATTCTGTTTCTATGTGTTGATAGTTTATTTTTCGGCCCCACTTGGAAGAATAGCAATGTCTGACATGAATAACATCTGGAAGGTAAAGACATGCAGATTAGTTGATGCAATAATTTTTCCAATTGCTACTTATAACTGTGAAATTTGGACTCCGAAAAAGGCAGATAGGAGAAGGGGGGATGCCTTTGCACTGGGGTGCTTGACTGTTATGCAAACCCAAACAGAGGCCATCATACTTTGGTCATGTAATGAGAACTGACTCACTCAAAAAGTCAATCATGCTGGGAGTGATCAGCAGAAAAGGAGAAGGGGCCACCTTACTACCCACTGACTGGACACTATAAATATGACACTGAGATGACCATGGCAGATCTGAAGGAGGCAATGGAAGACAAAGGGGCATGGAGAGTGGCCAAGGTTGGACATGACTGAATGGCTGATGACAATGATGATTTTGCCCCATTTATAGAGGGCATTGGGCATCTAACATGACCAGTGCGAATTCAGTTCAATGTTGTCCATATCACACAGGGCTGGTCAAATCTAAGTTGACTTTCCAAGATGCAGGGAAAACTTTTACATTATGGGGGGGGGGGATTTTCTATCATGTTCCCACATGTTGTGAGTTTCAAAATCATCTTTTACAATAATCTTTTAGCAGTAGAGATGGCTGGATATCTACATCTCAGCCTGTATTTTTCCAAGCAGGATATGTCACTCAATATTGGTAGCTAGGAATTATCAATAATCCTCAGATATTCTTGAAGGAGGTCTTGTTTTCAACTTCCTAATCCTAATTGGATTTCCATTGTAGTGGGATTTTTCTATTTTACTACAAAACGCAGATAAGGCGTTTTGTGGTAAAATAGAAACATGAGAGGCCTCCTAAACATACGGATGGTCTACATATCTATTGATGACATGTATTTTCCACTAGGAATTCTTGGGAACACAACCCTAACCCAAAACCAAATCATAATCCTACTTTTCAATTTTTTTATTCATTTATTAAAATATAATATAGGAAAATAAAAGTAATGAGAAACTAGGGGAAGGAAAAATAGAAGGGAAGAGAAAATGTGAGGTAAAAGGGAAAAAAGAAAAAAGTGTTGACTTCTGACTCTTTTTAGCATAGTAAAAAATTACATTACAACCTCAACTTTTTACTTTTATACATCAGCATATACTAGCCATTTCTGTAACAACAAATCTATCTAATCAGCATAACCAAAATCAAAGTTTCATATTTTTTTTATCACAAACACATAATTAAATATATTCTCTTCTTTGAGGTAATAATGCTGTGAAAATAATATATATTTCTGTTTGCATTTAATAATATTTATTAACTATAATTGTTTATATTAACAAAGTTAACTATATTCTTTCAGATTCTTTATCCTTAAAGGGAAAAACACTTTTTTCATCCATTTTAAAACATTAAACTTTTCTTTAAAAACATTTCTAAAATCAGTAAGTTCTAATACACCTTTTTAAAAAACTTCCTCTTAACATCTGTACTTTAAAATTCACTTTCAGTAATATTTTACAAACTTTAAAAATTACTTCAAAATTATATAAAATCACAATCCTAACCCTAACTGGGATTCCAGTCTAATGGGATTTCTCCATGTATTGTGCCATGAAATTCAGATAAGTCTGTCTCAAAACATGAGAGGCATACCGATGCTCTACAAATCTCTTGATGATACCTATTTTTCACTGTGAATTCAAGGAGACCTAATCCTATCCCAGTCACAACCAAAATCCTAATCATAATTATATTTCCACTGTAATGCAATATTTCCATGTATTTTACAATGAAATGCAGATAGAGCAGAATTGAAACATTAGAGGCCTCCTATTTGTACTGATCTAGAAATTGAATGGTAATATGTATTTTCAATGAGGAATTCATGGAGACCTAACCCTATCCCAATCACAACTGAAATCTTAACCTCAATTTGATACGCAGATAAGGCAGTCTTAAAATGTGAAAGCCCTCCTAAGTATACGGATCCTCTACAAATCTATTGGCAATATCTATTTTCCCCTACAAATACTTGGAGATTTACCCCTACTAATCACAACTCTAATCACAACACCAACCCTAGCCCTATTTGGATTTTCAGTCTAATGGGATTTTCCCTTTTTTTTTTTAACCAGGAAAGGCAAATAAGACAGTCTCAAAACATGAGAGACCTCCTAAGCATATCAATGATCTACAAATCTATTGATGATATCTATTTTTCACTGTGAATTCATGGAGACTTAACCTTAACCTTAATCACAAAAAAACAAACACTAATGAGATTTCTACTGTAATGGCATTTTTCCATGTATTTTACCATTAAAGGCAGATAAGGCAGATTTGAAACCTGAGATGGTCTGTAAATCTATTGGTGTTATATATTTTCCAGTAGGAATTCATGAGTACCTAACCTTAAAGCTAAGCTTAATCAATCCTAACCCTAAGCCTAATTGGAATTCTAGTCTAAAATTCCATGCATTTTACCAGAAAATGCATATAAGTCTGTCTCAAAACATGAAAGCAAACCTGTCCTCTACAAATCTATTAACAATCTCTATTTTCCAATACAATTTTTTGTAGAGTACCCATATCTCTAAGTGGATTTCCAATCTAATTGAATTAGATAAGGCAGTCTTGAAACATGATAGGTCTCCAAAGCATACTGATACTCTACAAATCTATTGATGAAATGTGTTTTACAGTAGGAATTCATGGAGAACTAACCCTAATCACAACCCTAACCCTAGCTCTAATTAGATTTTCAGTCTAATAGGATTTTCCATGTGTTTTTCCAATGGAAGGTAGGATGACATTATCATGAATTTGAAATGGAAAGTAGATATCGTCAATAGATTTGTAAAGCATTGGTATGTTTATGATGATTCCCATATTTTGAGACATCTACATCTGCGTTTCATGATACAATACATGGGAAAAAAAATCTTATGGTGGAAATCCACTTAGGGTTAGGGTTAGGCCTCCAAGAATTTGTAGTGGAAAATAGATTTCGCGAATAGATTCATAGAGCATCTCTATGCTTAGGAGGCCTCTATTTTTTTTAGTCTGACTTCTCTGTGTTTCCTGGTAAAATATATGGAAAAAATCCCATTACAGTGGGTTCGGATTTGGGTTGTGATTAGGGTAGGGTTGAGTCTCCATTCACAGTGAAAAAATAGATATCACCAATAGTTTTGTAAGAGCATCAGTATGCTTAGGAGGCCTCTCATGATTTGAGACTGACTTATGTTCTTTTCTTGGAAAAATATATGGAAAAAACCCATTAGACTGAAAATCTAAGTAGTGCTAGGGCTATGGTTGTAGTGAGAGTTAGCGTTAGGATTAAATTTCTATGAATCACTAGCGGGAAACACATATCACCAATGGATTTGTACAGCATCAGTATGCTTAGGGGGCATGTCATATTTCAAGTCTGCATTATCTGCGTTTCATGGAAAAAAACATGGAAAAATCCTGTTACATTGGTAATCTATTTAGGATTATTGTTCCATCTCCAGGAATTCATAGTGGAAAATTGATATTGCCAATAGATTTATAGAGCATCAGTATCAAACCTGGCCCGCAGCCAATCACTGGTGTCTGCTTGGATAACAAAAGGCTCATCTGGATTGGGGTATTTGAGGACAGGTTTGGCTGCAAACAGTTGTTTAAGCTTTTCAAAAGCCATCTGGCACTCCATAGTCCATTTAAGTGTCTGGCTCAGTTGGGATTTCCCCCCTCCTTTGGTTTTAAGCAGATTGGTGATTGGTAGTGCAATTTGTGCGAATGCGGGAATGATTTTTTGGTAAAAGTTTGTGAACCCCAGAAAACTTTGAAGTTGTTTCCTTATGTGGGGTACCTCCCACTTTAGTATGACTCATACTTTTTCTGTATGCATTTCTTCCTCTTCATGGGAGATGTGGTAGTATACATTCTCAATACAAATTGCATTCAGGCTATGATGGTCATAGACAGCTATCCTTTTTCTCCCGAAACATGGATGGCCATGCACAATTTTGCTGACCGGATGAATCCCCTGGCTAAGTTCTTGTCAAAAAGCTCTTCCAATTCCCTTGGTGTCATTGAGTAAAGTCTGGATTTCAGTAGTTTGCCCCTTGGTAGGATTTTGATTGCACCATCTGTGGGTCAGTGGGGGGGAAGTATGTCTCTCTCCCATTTGCAAAAGACTTCTTCTAAACCCTGGTATTCACTAGGTATGGCACCAATTGCTTCTTTCTGCTCTCAGGTTGAAGCTGCACTTTCCCCTTTCACTTTCTTAACAAGCTGCATGTGACTACTTAGTTTCACTTTCCCTGAGGCTTCCTACTCTGGGTTTTGCCACTGGATTTTTAACACTTTTCTCTTTTAGTCTATAGACAGGTTCCATTTCTCCAGCCAAGCCAAGCCTAGCACCATGGGATGGTCCATGATGAATCTAATGGTCTCTTCATAGGGACCCATTTTTACTCCTATCGGTTCAATCAAAAAGGTCTCTGGGTCTCCCCCTGCTAACAAACCATCTAACTGTGAGAAGGCTATCAGAGTTTTTAACTCCCAAAGTTGTAGTACAAGCCTCTCCAATACATTTGGGCTAACTAGGCAGCAGGTGTAGCCAGAGTCCAGTAAAGCCATCATCATGCCCCTGCACCCTGAGGAAATCACCATTAATTGTACGTTGATTGTCACTGGGATTAGGGGGCCATTTACCATAGAGTCATCTCTACTGTCGCTGTCTTGATCCAACTTTGGGCCTTTGATTGGAGTTCCCTCATTATGACTGGATGGTGAAGTGAACTCTATGATCTCAATCCCTCTTAGTGCTTCTTCTCAGGATTTAAAAGTTGCTTTAGTCTTCTTGGCAGCCTCGCGGGTGGCAACTGGTGTTTGGCACTGGGAAAGACAATTGGCCATTTGGTGGCCATCTTTGACACATTGAAAATATACCATGCTGTGACACCGAGGGCTGCCCCCCCTTTTCCCATCCAAGAGGAATCCTTCCTCTCTTGGGTGTAGGGGTTTCATTGTTCCTGGCCAGTGAATTTGTGAAACTCCACTAAGTCGATCTCTACCTCGTCGGCCACATGTACCACTGGCAGAGGATTCTAGGTGCTCCTCATATAGACAGGTTAGAAGACCTCACAGTTTAATCCATCTCAGAAGTTCTCAATCAGCATTGCCTGGGGCCAGTCTACTAGTTGACTGGCTAGGCTCCAGAACTCTTGGATGTATGCTGTGACAGACTTCTTCCCTTGCCTGATTGATTTTATTTGGGTCATTACCTTCTGGGTCATCAGAGGAGTCCTCAGACCTCTGCCTTAGAGTCAACATGAAGTTGTCAAAACGGTGTAGCTCCTCAGCAACATCATTGTGCAGTGCTACAAGCCATTCGGCTGCCTTGTCTACATTTCCTGGTAAAATATTTGGGAAAATATCATTAGACTCAAATTCCAGTTAGGGTTAGGGTTAGAGTTGTAATTTGGGTTAGGTTGGTGAGGTCCACAAGAATTCTTAGTAGAAAATACATATCACTATTAAATGTGTATACCATTGGTAAGTTTAGGAATCCTCTCATGTTTCAAGTCTGCCTTATATGCATTTCATGGTAAAATACATGGAAAAATCCAATTGCAGTGGAAAGCCAATTAGAGTTAGGACTTGGGTTGTGACTAGTCTTAGAGTAGGATGAGGTCTTCATGAATTTGAAATGGGAAGTAGATATTGTCATTAGATTTGTAGAGCATAGTTATGCTTAGGAGGCCACTTATACTTTGAGACAGACTTGTCTATGTTTCAAGGTACAATACATGAAAATATCCCTTATACTGGAAATTCACATAGGATTAGCATTACCTCACCATGAATTCCTAGTGGAAAATCCATATCGCAATTAGATTTGTAGATTTGCATTGGTATTCTTAGGAGGCCTATCATTTTTTGAGTCTGTGCTGTACAGATGGGCCTTGACTTACAACCACAATTGAGCCCAAAATTTGCTAAGTGAGACATTTGTTAAGTGAGCTTTGTATCATTTTTGACCTTTCTTGTCATAGTTGTTAAGTGAATCACTGCAGTAATTAAATTAGTAACATGGTTGTTAAGTGAATCTGGCTTCCCCATTGACATTGCTTGTCAGAAGTTTGCAAAAAGGGATCACATGACCCTGGAACACTGGAACCATCATAAATATGAGTAAGTTGCCAAATATCTGAATTCTGATCACATGGTCATGGGGATGCTGCAATGGTCATAAATGTAAAAATGGTCAGAAGTCACTTTTTCAGTGCTGTTTTTACTTTGAATGGTCACTAAACAAATTGTTTTAAGTCGAGGATTACCTGTATGTGTTTCCTAGTAAAACACATAAAAAATTCATTAAAGTGGAAATTCAATCAGGGTTCGGATTGGGGTTGTGATTGGGGTTAGGGTTGGGTCCGATGGTGGGATTCAGTCAGTTCGGCAGAACCGTTAGCTAATTTTTTGTTGCCCAGGCCCAGAACGGACTTCCAGAAGTGGCATCCACATAGAGAACTGATTGTTCACATATCTGAATCCCACCACTGGTTAGGTCACAGTGAAAAATAGTTATTTCCAATAGATCTGTAGGACATTGGTATGCTCTGCTGTATCGGATTGTCCTGGTAAAATATATGGACAACATCTCATTAGACTTGAATTCAAATTAGAGTTAAGGTTAGGATTATGATTTGGATTAGGGTTAGGGTTAAGTCCCCAATAATTCCTAGTGGAAAATACGTATCAGTGGAAATGAAAAACTGTTGAAAACAGTCCTTTGTTTCCATTTTTAATGAATTTATTTGAACTAGATATTTTGGACTCCATAGTACGGATGGAAGAACAATTGAAGGTATGAGACTGCTAATACATAGAAAATAAAATTACTGATGGCTGAAGAGACAAATGAAATAGTTCTAATTGAAAGACAGCAGAATCAGGAAGCAGAAGAAAAGCATGAAATGCTTTAGAGACAGTTATAATTGACCTTAAATCCAAAACATACTCTTAGGCTCCAATCACTTTTAAAGTGATGGAAATTTGATGATCTTATATTCCAGTTCCACTCTGGTGAAGTGCAAGTTCCTGTCCAAAGATGCTTTGACTCATTCTTAATGTGCGATAATGGAGATCCTATTTAGAAAATCAATACAATTTTTCATACCAAAAAAAGCAGGCTAATTGACAATCTGGCATTAATTGTTTACAATAAATTCAGATTGTAAGTTGAGAAACCTTCTTTTTAAATTGTATCATTAGAGTTGTAATTCTGTAAATCATGTACTAATACATTTCCCACAGAAGAAAAGATATATTGGGGGCAATGTAAAATATATATATATACATTGCTTACTGGTGTACACCGCTTAGAGAGTGCTTGCACTTAAAGCGGTATATAAGTCTCATAAATAAATAAATAAATAAATATGGTCCTTAAAACCTTTTTAATAAGTACTTTCCAACTTTCATCCAAAACAGGAAAATATTATGGCTTCTTAGCACTGCAATTATAATGTTCTTCCATTTTTTAACTATAAAACCACTGCCTCTAATTTAAAATTCTGGATTCTGTCCAATCCCCAATGTATAAAATGAATAATTAATATTTATCTTTCTCTCTGATGTTATTCAGAAGATCTGAAACTTGCAATTTTCAATCCTATACAGCAGGGTGTCAAACTGCCAGCCCGCGGGCCAGATGCGTCACACTGAAGCCATGCCCACCCCATTGCTGGCAATGGCAAAATAGTCCCGATACATTGCACGATGTCACGTGACATCACGAGTTTGACATGTCTGCTATACAGGCATTTACTTGAACCACTAACAGGTGCTGATAATATATAAGTTCTATCCTGTAACTCTCCTTAAATTAATACATATTATTTTGAAATAGGATATTAAAGTAGATTCAATTGAATATGCTTTAGATAGGAACCCTGTCCTGTATTTTCACAGAGATGTAGTAGTACAAATCATGCAGTTCAAGAAATTATGATACATATTTTATCACAAAACCTCGCAAAATAAAAAAAGAGTTTTATTAGTATGGGTTCAGCACATATTTCTAAGGGCTCTATTACAGAATTAGTGTTTTCCAAATAAAGTTTTAGGTGGGATGGTATGAAAAAGGTAAGGATCTGTGAGGCTATTGTAGATTTCAGAAAAGAGAATAATTTCTCCTTTTCCCCAAAGAATCTAGAGTTGGTCTTGCAATGAAACAGAACAATCTGTAATTTAACACCGGGAATAAAGGTACTCATGAGGGTATTCCTGGAATTTGGTTGGGTTAAACCCAATTCAAAAGGCATGCATCTGAGAAACAAGTACAGTTTTTAAATTCTACTCGTTATACCAGTAGCTACAAATGTTTCTTGCAATTTCTACTAAAAAATAATTTCCAATAAAACATTAAATAGTAATTAAATAAAAAACCCAAGTGAAATAAGTAAAATTAATAGTTAAAAGGATCAATGAATCAATAGTTCAAAGCTTATTAAAATGTATTTTGAGGGCCCTTTTCACAATTAATCATGTAAGGAATGTGTTCCTAAAGCAGCAACAGGGAAGGTTTCTCATATATTGTTAGCTGTGAACTTGCAGATGATCTCAATAACAAGTTGGGAGTCCAGTAAACACCAAGTTTGAAGGGCCTTATATTCAAATTGCAAACTCAGCCCTGTTTCCTTCTATAATCTCCATTGTCTTGTTCATTCAGACTTGTGTGCAGCCAGGAACAGAACAAGCAGAGTGGGCACAACAGAGTGTGGTTGCGTCAGGTAAAACACAGAGGGATTTATAGGGAATGCTTACAGGCCTGAACTTTTTGAATGCAACTTTACATGTTGCAAATCACTCCTCCCAACCTTAAATTACATTTGCTACTCAGTCATTGTAAACGTTTAAGGTATGAGCCTTTCTTTATTTAGAATGCTCTATTGTAAACTGTATATCTAATTCTTATACTAATTTTCTATCCAGCACACAGAGCTATCACCCCATTTTGTATACTGCCAATGACATTGAAAAAAGCTGAATGTTACTCTATTGTGAATTAATAATTCTACCAAGTTATTTTTTCTACCGTGTGAATCTAGAAGAGCAACTGAGTTTGAGAGAAGTAATTCATGATTGTGCTATTAAAAAAGCCAAACATTTTAAAGTGGTTTAATCAGCCCTGTCCCAGCTTCAGTGTTTAGGAAAGAAAGACCCTTGACTCCATTTGTAGAGAAAATGTATACTCTTACTAAAACCAAGTGATTATAGCATAAGCAAGGGCAGATCTGAATATTCCCACATAAATCTAATGATTTTCCCTTCTCCCAGCCCCCCCCCCTTTTGTCATCTGATCAGTGTCCAATAATATTCAAATTAGGTGTTTTGGTAACAGTCCTAAAGTTTGGCACCTCTTTGGTGGGAGTTTGCATTCCATTCTCATGCTTGTGTCCTTGGATCTCTCAACTGTTGTCTCTGGTTAGCACCTCTGGTTCCTGTCATTCCCCTCCCTGCATTCCCTCCCTTTACTCTCCCCTCTCCTCTTTTATGGCAGGATGCCATCAATCCGAAGCAAAACTGAAGTGAACTCCTTGAAAAATGGTTAGTGTTACATTCGTGGGTTAAAGGCATTGAAGGAAATGAGTGGTGCAACAGCAAGTCTTCTTTATTAAGTACATCAACAGAACAGAACTAAAATAGCGCACAGGCCTTTTATAGTGTCCTTGCAAGGATAGCATCAACCAATGAATGCAAGGCTGATTTTGTGCTTTGTGCATGTACGCAAGGCTGGAGACAGCCAGTTGGTCCCGGGCAACCTTGTGCTTTGCCCGGGACTCTTTGCAACATTTCTGAACCTGCTGAATGATTCAGCAGGCCCAGGACATAACACCCCTCCTCCCTAGATAAAACAATAAGTACCCTTATTGTTATAGCAGCACAGATACATGTGTTCAATTGGCAGGTTATTGTTGTTGTTATACATTATGCAATTGGCAGGTTGTTGTTATGCATTATGCCTGTACACAGGCAGATCACTCATACATTTTTTAATATGTACAAGAATAAAATCACAATGCTTAATACCTTGAGTTGTAGTACCCCTTCATTTGAGTGTTAGTGTAAGGACCCACCTCACTTTACATCTTAACAATACAGAACTCTTGGAATATCTTTTCTAACAGGCATATTTATTAAGATAAAATGATTGTAGGCATGCTAGACAGGATTTGAGGAATTCTCTCCCACCCTTCAATGTTTTAAGTGTTTTCAAGCACCCCCCTTTTTTTTCCTTACTGCCAGCCAAATGGAGACTTCAGAGATAGTAGATGACAGATTATGGCCATATTGTTATGGTCAGTCCTCTTGGTGAGAATTCACATTCAGTCCCTTTGAAGTTTAAATGAAGGAAATGAGACATAAAACCCCTTTGCTCATCCCCCTTCCCCTTTGTAGTATGACAAAAATGGGGTTTTCCACAGTTGATAACTAGAAATGAAATATAACTGGATTCTGACATCCTGCCCCCTTAAAAATAAGAGAGATCCACCTGAAAAGAAAAGAAAACAGGTATAAAAGTTAGTCTGGCTTGTTAGGATACTCTATATGAAACTTCTTTAATAGCTTCGGGGCTCTGACATGACATTTATGGATCCACTCATTTTGTGAGGCAGGGAGGTGTTTCCATGCTACTAGGTACTGAGTTGCTCCATGATATCTCCTAGAATCTAGGATTTCCTTTATCTCGAAGTTTTGTTTGCCCTCCACCATGATTGGAGGTGGTGCTGGGGGGATTTTTGGCCATAAAGGTGACTGATGCTCTCTTTTCAGCAACCTGCAATGAAAAATTGGGTGTATTTGCTTGAGATTTTGGGGTAATTCTAATTCTACTGTTACTGGGTTTGTGATTCTTTTAATTGGAAAAGGCCCTATATATTTTGGTCCAAGTTTTTTACATGGTTGTAGGGACTTTAGGTATTTTGTAGATAAGTACACCATTTCTCCTATAATGAATCGTGTAGGCTCAACCCTTTTTTTATTGGCTTGTGCTTTGTATGCCTGCCTAGCTTCATCTAGTGCTTTTCTAACTATTGGCCAGGTGTTTTGTAATTGTTCCATCTATTCTTTCAGTGATGGGATCGCTGGTTCGTTTGGGGTTAATTCTGGCATGGGGTTGAAACTTTGACCGTTGGCTATTTGAAAAGGAGTGTAACCTGTGCTGGAGTGAACTGCATTATTGTAGGCAACTTCTGCAAAAGGGAGTAAGTCCGTCCAATTTGTTTGCTGAAAATTAATAAAGCATCTTAAATATTGCTCAAGTACTGAGTGACACCGTTCTGTTTGTCCATCCCCTTGTGGATGATGGCTAGATGTCAGTCCCTGAATGGTCCCTAAGAGGGATAAAAATTTCTTCCAAAATGCAGATGTAAATTGCACTCCCCTATCAGAGATGATGTGTTGGGGTGCCCCATGCAATCTGTAAATGTGGTGGATGAAAAGTTTCGCTAAGGCTTTTGCAGTGGGAATCTTTTGGCAAGGGATAAAGTGCACCTGTTTGGAAAACAAGTCCGTGACCATCCAGACAACAGTATTCCCATTGCTTTCTGGTAATTCCACTATGAAATCCATGACTATTTCCCTCCAGGGGGCTGAGGGATTTGCCACTGTTTGTAACAGTCCGGGCGATTTCCCTTGCAACCTCTTTGCAGTTGCACACTTTGGGCAGCTGGCCATATAACTTTCTATGTCCTTTTTCATGGATGGCCACCGAAATTGCCATTTAATTAAGTGTAATGTTTTTACAAATCCAAATTGCTCTGCTGATTTTGTGTCGTGGCAAAGCTGCATGAATGTGACTCTTTGTGTTGTTGGTATATATAACTTTTCCCCCAACCAAGGCAGCCCGTCCTTCATTGTGCACACATGTTTATTTTTCTGGAACCAATCATCTGTTTCCAAACTTTTCCGGAATTCCGGTTTGGCTGCCCAGCTGTGGTTTTTAGTTTGGGCTCTGGTGGTTACTGGCGCTGCCAGTTGTGATTCTACCATCATCTGTTTAGAGTCAGTGGCTCGCGTGCTGTTATATTGGGGCATGCGAAATAGTGCATCTGCCAGGAAGTTCTTTCCCCCCGGTAAATGCTTCAGCATAAAGTGGAATTGGTGAAAATGCTGGGACCAGCGGGCTTGCTTGGGGTTGAGCTTCCTGGGTGTTTTCAAGGCTTCCAAATTTTTCTGGTCTGTCCACACCTGGAAAGGGAATTTGTTGCCTTCAAGGAACTGTCGCCACATGAATAATGACCAACGTATCCCATATGTCTCTTTCTCCCACACGGGCCAGCGCTGTTCCGTTTCGGTGAGTTTCTTGGATGTATATGCTCAGGGTTGCAATACCCCTTCATTGTTTTCTTGTAATAGTACAGCCCCCACTGCCACATCACTTACATCCGCCTGTATTACGAAGGGCTTATCCAAGTCTGGGTGCCTCAGTACTGGTTCAGCAGAAAAAAGTCTCTTTTTTCTGCCAAACCAGGTCTGGTATTGTATATGCATGACATTTGGCCAGTGGAGCAGGGAATGTTTTTTTATGTTCCCTTCCTAACTATCCTATAGGGTGCTGTTCCACAACCATGCTCCAGATAAAGGGGGGGTAAAGGGCTGGGGGCCTTTGTCTCCCTGCTCTTATGGATGATTCTTCCTCTTCACCCCTGATACAGTTCAAAGTTAGAGGAAAACAATACCTTTTTTTATTGGTACAGGAGCATCACATTCAGTATTAAATAATCCCCTTGGAAGCCTTTCCTCACAAACGTTCCAGGTCTTTGGGACCAATGGCCATTCTGTGTCAGCTGCAATACTCAACCCTTTGGAATGCTTTATGGGTGGTATTCACCTTACTTATTCATTTCTTTACCTTCCAGACTGCCCTATGTCCTTTTAGGATGTATTTGCTTGCTAAAGTTACAAGCCACCATCTTTGCTCTCATGGCTACGCCCTTGTATCAGGCCACTACAGGCACAGATAAAGAAACCATTCACCTTGTATGTGGCTGAAAGTAAAGGGGTGGTTGCTGGGGTCCTTACTCAAACCTTTGGAACTTGGTCTCACCCTGTTGCCTATTTTTCCAAACAACTGGCTCCTATTGCTCAAGGATGGTCAGCATGCCTTCGGGCTGCTGCAGCTGTTGTTCTTGTTTTGGAAACTGCTGGACAATTAACCTTTTGGTCTCCTATCACAGTGGCATCACCTCATTCTATCCAGGCTTTGTTAGCATCTAAAGGGGGCCATTGGCTTACGGCCTCCTGACTAGGGCGGTATCAGATTGAACTCCTTGATAACCCACAAGTTCATATTAAGTGCAGTAGCAGGTTCAATTCAGCAATCTTTCTTCCCCAACTGGAATAGGATGGTGATCACGATTGTGTATAGACTATTACAGAAGTATTTTCTGGCTGGCTGGATCTAATTGACCAGCCATTGGAGGAGGTGGACAGGGACCAGACGGCAGCAGTTTTATGGGTCAGGGAGACTGGCTAGCTGGCTATGCTGTGGTCACATTGGACCAGGTAGTGGAAGCAGCTGCTCTCCCTGCAGGTACCTTAGCTCAAGAAGCTGAACTCATTGTCTTGACGAGGACCTTGGAGAATTCAGATGGTGAGGTTAATATATTTATAGACAGTACATATATGGGGAGATTTGTGTTATACATACACGGGGGGCATTATAGACAGAGTGTAGTTCACTCACTGCTCCTATTAAATATGGGCAGGACATTTTAAGGCTATTGGATGCTGTTTTGCTACCGCATAAGATAGCTGCCATGCATGTGAGGGCCCATGTTGGGGTTGATATTGAACATGGAAGGAGAAATGCCTTGGCCGACCACACCGCAAAAGTCTGCCGCATCAGGTCCCCTGTCACCTTGGTATACGGGTGTGCTTGTACCCTTACATTTGCCCTGTGCTGGCTCCATCGTATATTTCACAGGATGGGCACAGAGCTTATAGACTGGGTTCTGTTTCTCGTGGACATAGGCTGGAGAAGGACAGGAAATGCCTTCTCCCAGAACGTGGATTATAGGCCCTCTTACAAAACTTGCATGCTAGCACTCATTGGGGTTGTGAGGCCATGGCTGAGTTTCTTATGAAGGGCTGTATTTGTCCTAGGATCTATAACAAGACCCTCACAATGTTCCAGCAATGTGTGATTTGTTGATGTAATGACCTGTGGAAATTATTAAGTTCCCCTTGGGGAGGCTTGAGGCTGACAGGATCCTGCTAGTTTTTGGGAGGTTGATTTTACTGGGTTGCCATAGATGTGGGGTTTTAGGTACTTGCATGTTTTTGTGGGTGCTTTCTCTGGATAGCATGAGGCCTTTCCCTGTCATACTAACAAGGCATGTGAGCTGGTTGAGGCCTTCCTGCAGGAAATTGTTCTGTTTTCCCTACCAAGGCATTGGCTCTGAAAATGGGCCCCACTTTATCTCTGATATTACTCAGCAGGTGTTACGGGCCCTGGGGATTGATTGGCAGCTTCATTCAGCCTACAGGCCCCCATCCTCGGGGTGTGTGGAGAAGGCTAATGGCATTCTTAAATGTCTTAAGGCTTGCTCAAGAGACACATCTTACTTGGGTCCAGACACCCCCTTGGCCTGTTCCCCTTTGAGATCATGTCTGGTCAGCCCTTTCTTTATCACTTTTCCTTGTCTGCTTCCCTATCTGTTTTGGAGACCGGGCCTTGGGAAATATGTACTTGCTACTAATATTTTTTCCATTTCTTGAGCTGTTTAGGCCCTCCATCATCCAGGCTTGGATCGTCCACTCCATCCTTTCCTTCCTGATGATTAGGTGCTTGTCGGATCCTGGACTGATTCTGGCCCTTTAGCTGGATGCTGGAAAGGACCCTTTGTTGTTCTTCTTGCTACCTACACAGCGGTCATGGTTGTTGGACTTTGTGCTTGGATTCATCACACTCACCTTTGCTTTTTTTCATCACCTCCTGATGCTGAGGACCACGTTGCTTGGACTATAGTCCCTGGTGCTGAGGAAGACCTTGGGCTACTCTCCTGTTTGAGGGCCAACGCTGATCTGTATGCCGGGATATTTTGGTCGTTGTGCTACCTGTGCCCTCCAGGCTTCTACACGGGCTGTTTCCTCTTCCCAGCTCCCTGCTTACTCGCACCGCGAGCATCGTTTCTCTCTTGGCTGACGCCTGGTTTTGTTTTGTTTTTGTTTGGGTTGTTTATCTTTTCTTTTTTGTTATTCTGTCTTGTTTTTCTTTCCCTACTCCATGCTTTCTTTCTTTTTTGTGGAGCCTGTTCTACCCTTCACGGGGGGGATTGTGGGAAGGGTGGTCAAGTTGGAGATCAGGTTCTGGTCATGGTCAAGGTATGTGACATGACTATGGGGACTGTTGCTGTGGACTGGGATGTACAATCTAACACACCCTCCAAGCATGAACTCTCTTGTTGCTTTGCCCCCCCCCCACATATCTTGGCAAGGACGGTTTCTTCTTACACATAGTTGGGTGGGTCCAGATGCTGGCCAGGCTCACCCTGGGAAGTTAGTACCAGGATCTCAGCCAGATGCTTCCCATAACACTGAGGTTGGACCTAAACGGGGTACTTTGCACAATAAAACCCAAAGTAAGACGTCTGATATGCTGCCTCTAGGAGACCAGACATCGGGAAGCGGTCCTACCATTTTCAGTTGATCATATCTTGGCATAACAGTCACCTCCTTCTGATTATGTACCTGAAATTGTCTGAGGAATTACAGACATCATAGAAGGCCAAGGTGGTCCCCAATTTCCCAGTACCTCTTTAGGAATTTGGGGCTCCAACACCCATATATAGAATATGCAAGCATGGGTTAAGCTTTTGAATGTAACAAATTGTTGGATCTGCACACATATACCACCACTGGTATACATGGATTGGTCATGGAAGCTACACCTTTAGGAGCTTTTATGTTCAGCATGAAAAATGCAACAAGGGGCTGGACACTTCTTGTGTTTGGGGCAGGAAAGCTGCGGATTGCTAAATTAGGACACTATAGCAGCACCCTACAGCAGCTTGCCTTAGTCATTTTAATTCTTCTTCCAGATATAAGTTAGGATCTATGCACCTTGCACAGTCACATGGAAGATCAGTACTAGCATGTGGGATGATTGGCATAGTTGTCATCAGTCCTTTGGCCTAGTCTACAAGAAGGACCCCTCTGTTCTCTGTAATTTGTTCACAGCGATGGGGCTCATGGCTTATATGTCTGGTGTTAAGGCTTGTGTGCCTGCGGGGTTGGAAGGCAAACCAAGCATTTATCTTGCTGTCCAACTGGACTGATGGTTCCTTTGTGATGAATTTGCCTATGAGTCTTTGCCAGCTTATTGGTCTGGTACATGTACCCTGGGAATTAGGAATTGCCCTAAAGTTCTGAAGGTTTCTACTGATGCTGTATGGGAGGTCTTCAATGGTATATTCTCTTTCTTATCAGTTGGCTCCCAGGATGGGGATGGTTTAGGGAATTATTCCTTGGTTTTCTCTTTGTAGTATTTCTTATTGTTTCCTGCTGTGTCTTTCACTGCTTGCCCCTAATCACCTCTGCTTGTCCTAAAGATGTGGGCAACTTACTACAAAAGCTTATCCTTTATCTCTTCAGTTGGGTAGTCATGCTCCTATGCACTGCTCGAAGCATGAAAGGGGGGATTGATGACCAGGAATTAGGGGACAGTATTAATTGTAAATACATACAGATGGCCCTCTCTCTTTGGTTACTTGCAGAGTCCTGGATGCAGGGTCATGAAAGGACAGCAAAGACAACACCCAATGTCCTAACCCACCAAGAACATATGATATCTTTAGGGAACACCCGAATGGGAACGTGTTTAGCTACTTCTGCTTTCTCCCTTCTTATCTACAGTGTGCCAGACTTACTGGGTGCAATCTTTATCTTATGTGTGTCAGCTTTGCTGGATGGGTTGCTTAAGTAATTATACAGAATAAATACAGGGATTTCTTGTCATTCGTTGCTCCCCTCATTTAGAGGAGTCTGTCTCTATTCAGCTGAATAAAAACATAAAACTTAAAGGCACTTTCTGGTTTCCTGTATTTCTTTAACCAGCAAAACCTCAGAACTTGCATATCAGCATGAGGCTGGTTGTTGGTTGGGGGCTCAGCAGTCAGCTGCCTGGTGGCCCTCTTTCCCACAATGAAAGCAGTTGGTGGAGCAAAGGCGTGGGCTCTTTCCCGGTTTGGGCACTTCCTTCTTTTCCACTGGAAGGGGTTGTCATTGCTGTCAGCTGATGCAGCCATGGTATCTGACCAGGTTGATCTCTACTTCCTCAGCTAGGACATACCACCCATGAAGGATCTGTGGTGCACCCCCAGAGAGGCAGGTATAGAAGATCTCGTTCCTCAGGCCATTTTGGAAACACTGGATTAGCATGACTTTTGGCCAGTTGACTAGCTTAAGGCCAGGCTCCGAAATTCTTGAATGTAGGCAGCAATAGATTACCTGCCTTGCCTCACAGTCTTGATTCTTGTTCTGGCCTTTTGGCCAGCAAGGGGGTCTTCAAAATGCTTTTGCAGCGCTGCCATGAACCTATCAAAGTTGTGCAGTTCTGTCTCATTGTCATCCACCCTGCTGCCTTGTCTTCTAACACCATGGTGACAATCCTCACTTTAGCTGGGTCAGTTGGCAGGTCAGCCCCAAACCCTTGCACTTGAGTTAGGAAGAATGCCAACTGTTTTGGGTCACTGTTGAATTGCACCCCAGGGCCAGTGATTTAAGTTCTCACCTTTGTGGAAGGGCCACTCATGCTGGTGGCAGTGGCCACACCATTGGAACCACTCTTGGCTGTCATGCTGGAACTGACTGTGGGGGCTGGAGGTGTGGTTGCTGCAGTCACTGCATTGTGCAATTGAACTGGTGGCGGTGCTGGCCATTTTTGGGCTTCTCTGGTCCAGAGCTGGTCAAAAGCATCCCTCAGGAAGTCTATGGCTTGCTCAAAGATGACATCATGAGGATCTGGTTCACCTCCCATTGCCCTGAACTTTTGCTCAGCTAGTGGTGCCTGTGGTTGGCTTCCTTAGCTTCCCTGGGAAAAAGTCACCCTGGAGGGCTTCTCTTCCCATTCTTCAATCTTCCAGATACCTATTGATCACTGGGGCTTCAGCTGGTCCCCTGGGGCTTCTGCCTTCTCTTCCAATCCAGAGTAGTCTTACCTGTTCTGGGTCTTAAGGCGGCTTCTTCCCAGTTCTCCATCTCCTCCTGCTCACTCTTGTGGATGGACATTCCATGCATGGTCCCCACAATAGACATGAGTCTCTGCGTGAAGCAGTATAGCAGATCTGACTTAATGTCAGCCCTGTCCCAGGTTGGTGTTAAATCCCAGATGAAAACTCCAATGGAGTAAAACACCAGAGACATTGTGATCTCTAATGCAAAGTTTAATCAGGCATAACATACCGGCAGATAGAAGTAAAGCTAGAATAGAATAGAATAGAATAGAATAGAATAGAATAGAATAGAATAGAATAGAATAGAATAGAATAGAATAGAATAGAATAGAATAGAATAGAATAGAGCTGGAAGAGACCTTGGAGGTCTTCTGATCCATCCCCCTGCTCAAACAGGAGAACCTATACTAGACAGGTGAATGTCTAGCTCTGGCAATATGGTGGGAAACATAATTAAAAGAGTAAAGCTTTCCCTCCCTCTCTAACAGTTCAGGTCACATTGTCCAATTAATCTTCCAGCAGTTGTTATGAGAAAAAACCTTCTGATCACCAAAACATTTCTTCAGTAGCTTCAGCTCTCAAACTGATAAGGAACACCTGTGGATCCCAAGCTCCCCCCCTGCAACTGTTGACAAGCTAGAAGCAACATAGCAGTTCTAATAAAATAGATCTTTGTAGTTTGACAGGCTGGCCCCCTGAAAAGGAGGGGGAACCTGGAAAACAAAAAGGAATACACATTATCCCCTTTTAATCTTTGCCTTGCACTGGCCCTGGCTTCCAAGGGTAATTAGTGTGGAATTGCTTTATCAAACAATCCACTTTTACATGATGAGCTTTTACCCATCTTCTGACAATGGATAACCCTCCCACTGGATTAAGTACTGTAATTTTCCTCAGTGGATTTTGGAATCAATTTCTTTGACATTATAATGTGTTTTCCCATCCACCATTATTGGGGCTGGGGCTGCCTTCCCTACTGGTATCATTGTGGATCCCCAGTATAGCTTTAATAAGCTGCAATGGAATATTGGATGCACTTTACCCAATATCCTGGGTAGTTTGGGTTCTGCTATCACCAGATTGATGACTTTTATGATGGGGAAAGGACCTATGTACTTTGGTCCCAACTTCTTGCAGGTTTGTTTCAATTTAAGATACTTAGTAGACAGATACACTTTATCAGGGGATGTCTCCTGAGGAACTTTTTTCTTATCTGCTTGTTTTTTCTGACTCTTGGCTTTCTTAGCTAATGCTTTATTTGCATCACTTCAAATCTGTTGGAACGAGTCTACCCATTCAGTTAAGGTGCCCAAAGAGGGAGGCTCCTGAGGACATTCTGGCATTGGCACAAACTCCATCTCCATGGCTAGCTTAAGAGGAATGAAACAAGTGCTGCTGTGCATTGCATTGTTGTATGCCACCTCTGTAAACAACAGGAATCCTGTCCAGTTAGTCTGCTGGTAGTTGACCTAGCAATGCAGGTACTATTCCACTATTGCATTAGCTCATTCTGCAGATCCATTTGTACTCAGATAAAAAGCTGAGCTAAGCCCCTGGGAGGACCCAATCATCTTTACAAACTCCTCCAAAACCTAGCAGTAAATTGGACCCCATGGTTCGAAATAATGGGCTTAGGCACTCCAAAGCAACTGGTAGATGTGCTGCAAAAACATCTTTGCTAGCTTCTGGGCTGAGGGGAGTCCAGCACATACAATGAAGTGACCTTCCTTGGAAAATAGGTGTCAAGGTTCCTACTAATGAAACCAAATAAATCAGAACTGCAAGGCTTGAAGTTTTCTCAAAGTACATGTTTATTAGATACATAGTATTGGTATGGTCAAAAGTGAAACCAACTCTAAAATTTCCCTTAAAGATTCAATGTAGCTAACTATACCAATTCCCTCCCCTTTGCTATGCGATTATTACACTACCCAATAAAAGCAATTGGTGGGCTCCATTAAACTTCTTTTATCCACCTTCCAGCTTCTGTGGAAATGACCTTGGTTCCATGGGACTGCTCTATGATTAGTCTAGCAATGCTACCATTTTCCTTTCCCCTTTCCCCCCAACTTGTGGCAACTTTGAATGACAAAGATGGCTTCACCCAGGTTTGTTTCAGAAGTTGACAGACTCACCTAAAGAGAAAGCAGTTCCTGAAAAATAACAAGCATAGATACACATAAGTGTTTTGCTATTTCTCTATTCCATTGTTAGGAGGTTCCCTGGGTTTTTAAGGATGTTTATCTTGAAACTATTAATCTATCTGCCTTTACATTTATGCTCTTCACCCAGGTAGCTTCTGACAGAGGATACCCCTTCCATCGAACTAGATATTGTAATTTCCCTTTATAGAATCTAGAATCAAGAATTCATTTGATTTCATAATGGGTGTCCCCCTCCACTATAATGGGACCGGGGCATTCTAAGTATTGGTCTCAAGGTCGATTCTATAACTGGTTTCAATAAACTGCAATGAAAAACTGGATGTATTTTCTCCAAGAGTCGTGGGAGCTTTAGCTCCACTGTGACAGGGTTTATGATTTTTATGATAGGGAAAGGACCAATAAATTTAAACCCCAGCTTTTTACAGAGTAGTTTTAATCTTAGGTATTTCATTGAGAGATAAACTTTCTCTCCTATATGAAATGGTTTCTGGGGGGATTGCTTTTTATCTGGTCTTTTTGAACTTTTGTGGCTTTGGCTAAGGCATGTTTGACATTCACCCAAGCACTCTGCAGTGAGTTTACACACTTGGTCAATGCTTGTGAGGAGGGGGGCTCTTGGGGGTATTCAGGCATGGGTATGAATTCTCTGCCTGTAGCTATTTTAAAAGGAGCATGTCCAGTATTGCTGTGCACAGTATTGTTGTATGCCACTTCAGCAAAAGGCAGGAGATCTGCCCAGTTAGTTTACTGATAGTTAACATAGCATCTCAGGTATTGTTCCACCATTGCGTCCTTATGTTCAGCATATTCATCCCAATGGGTGGGTGTGTTGTAATCCAAATCAGGACAATTCAGGGGGCAAGCAACTCTGGTTGGGGCTACCTGTCCTGGTATAGCAATGACTGATCTTTTTGCAATCTCCTCTGTTTTCTCAAATAACTTCATCAGTTCATCCCTTGTGAGGAAGATATGAAGCAGCTGCATCATATCTCCCCATAAGGGGTTGTGACTCTGTATAATAGACTGGAGGGTTCTTATGACTGTTTGGGATTTAGATTGAAAGGAGAGGGTGTTCTCCTTCCAAATCACCAGGTCTGAAAGGGAGAAAGGGATGAGTGAGGACATACTTAAACTATCCCCTGCTATATCCAGGGATGGGTTTCTGTAAAAGAGGGGGCATCAATTTGGTCCCTGGTATATCCTTTAAGGGAGGTTTGCTTAAGTCTGGCTGTTCAGGCTGGGGCTCCTTGTTTTTGCCTGTCTTAGGACCTTTTGAATCCAATAACTCTGCCCAACAGTACCAATATGGCAGATGAGAGGGCTTTAACCTTGGTCTGAGCTTCTTTAATATTTCAAGATCAAAAGTACCACCTTCAGGCCAAATTTGATTCCTAGACTCATCCCTGAGCAGAGTCCACTTTTTATGTAGCTTGCCTGCATGCTTCCTTTTCATCCCCGCCTGGATGAGCAATTTGTCTTGCTCCCAGGCATTCATTAGCCTCCCTAAATGAGACCTCAGTGTGATCCTAGATTCTGAGCTCCCCATTCTTGAACTGTTCTTTCCCATCCTCTATGATGAGACTTCTTTTGCTTTGATGTATCTTCCTGGGAATTGGGGAGGAGGAGGGGGACTTTGGGGCTTTCCTATGATTTATCCATTGTGCTTTGATGTATCTTCCTGGGAATTGGTGAGGGGGAATGAGCCCTGAGGCCATCTGGTTTGCTTCACCTCCGAAGAACCCTGCCTACATCAAGGCCGGGGTGCCTGAGAACAACTTGTTATCACCTTCTGAACTCGGAATTCCCACAACATCTTTGCACTTTTAAATTGGTTTATCATGGATTGGGAAGCTGGGAGGGGTTTTGCACAATGGGGTTTAGCCAAATGTTTTCATGCAGGAACTTTAGATCCTGCCTGTTCTCTCTGCAATCACTTTCTCTCAATAGAAGATCCTTTTGAAATGCTTACTGCTCCACGAGTTCAACTTACTTGAGGGAATAGATGAGGAAGGGCCTTACACACATGCTCATTCATCTCCTGGGTTTCTCTAAGAGTGTAAGGAAATTTAAAGTAGTACTTGTTATGTCCTGGGCCTGCTGAATGACTCAGCAGACTCAGGAGGCTGCAGAAGGCCCGGGCAGACCATGTGGTTGCCTGGGACCAGACAGGCTGTCTCCAGCCTTGTGAGCATGTGTAAGGTGGGAGACTAGCCTTGCATTGATAGGCTGATGCTGTCCCTGCAAGGGAAGTATAAAAGAGCCAGCACCATTTTGTTTGCTGTTCTGTTCTGTTTGTGATCTCAATAAAGAAATTGTGTTTGTTACTCCTGCCTCACTTTGATGTCTCTGATTCTAAAACAGGCAACGAAGGTGGGATTGGCTGCAAGAAGAACAACAGGAGAAGCTAGGCTGACTTACCAGAGGAGGCCTGAAGCGCTGGGAAGTTTGGCGTCCGGAGGAAGTGATTGCCTGCCAGTACGCTGGAGGTGAGCTCGGCTTCATGGGACCCCTTCTCATACCTTGCAGCAAGGGGCATTGAAGAGGCTCCAGGCTGTAACGATGTCAAAGCTAGGCTATCTATCGGAATTTGATACTTCTCACCCTGAGCACTGGAGCTCCTATGTGGCTCAAGTAGAGAATTACTTTTGAGTAAACAAGATCCAAGAAGATGGCCTTAAAGCTGCTACATTGCTCTGTGTCTGTGGGCAAGAGACTTTTGATATTGCAGAGAACCTTGTAGCCTCAGCACCACTGGAATCAATTGTGTATGCTGACTTAAACAGGATGCTGCGAGAGCACTTCGAACCCAAGCTCTCAGTAATTGCATGGGGGTACGCCTTTGAGCAGAGGGATCAGAGGCCTGGTGAGTCTGCTGTGGACTTTATTGCTGCCTTAAGACAAGCAGCTAGGCCATGTGCATTTAAGGATCTGGAAGAGAGGCTCCGGGATCACTTGGTTTGCGTGAGCTGCAACAGAAACTTTTTGCAAAAGAAGATGTCTCATTTCAAGATGCTTTGAGAGAGATTGCAGCTGAAGAAGCAGTGGGAGGAACTGTGAAGGCCATGCGGCTTGCCAAGAACCCCCCAACGCCTAGCACCATCCATCACGAGGTCGCTCAGGAGATTCCAGAAGAGGATCCAGAGTTGGAAGTAGATAGGCTTCAGCAGCAAGCAGAAAGAAGGCCTCAGGAAGGTAGACAACAGACAACCTCATTCCCTCAGTGTTTCGCCACAACTGCTGGTTCCACTCCACTATCTGTTGGGCATGTAGAAGGCAAGACCACATTGCCTCCATTTGTTTGGGTCGCCAGAAGGAACGGTCTCCAGAAGAATTGCCTCTGAAAGATACTAAGGTCCCCAGCCAAAACAGGGTGGGCTTCTGCACATCCTGTAGGGCCATTTTCAAAAATGGGGTTCACAGACCACTTAAAAAGAAGCTTCACATTGACGTGAAGTTGCAAGGGGTTCCCTTGTCGATGGATTTGGATACAGGGTCTGCTCTATCAATCATTTCCTTAGACACTTTTTAAAAAGATTTGCAGCAGGAGCTTCCGGTGGTTAGCGACGATGATGGCGGCTACTTTGTAGCTGTCCTCCTGGGACGGTGTTAGATCTGCGGAGCACAGCGTGCATCAGCTGGCCCGCAGCTCGAAATCCCCTTCCTGGGCGAAGGGAAGGGGTAGAGACCACACAAATAGAGGTAGAACCTCTTAACCCCCCCTGGATCTCTTTTTTTGGGGGGTAGAAAGAGTGTTCCCTCGGAGTTCGTGCTTTCTTCGCCTCCCAGCTGTCTTTGTTTCTTTGGAAACAAAGTGAAATGCCGCTACCATCTCCGCGCTTAAAGTTTCCTGGTGAGTGATTTTTAAAGCGGACAGAACTGTTTAAAGGATTTTACTTAGAGTTAGAGTTTTATTTCTTTTTATTTCTCTTTTAGCTTATGCTGATTCTTTTTTCTTTTGTTTTTTTCTGTGGTGGAGAGTGAGAGTGAAAGTAAGATGGCGTTTTGAAAGTGCTTTTTTTTTCCTTTCCGGAAAGAAAGAACGGATTTAAATGAAACGTATGGATAGCACAGTTCTTTTTTCTTTTAAGTTTTTTTTCTCTTTTAAAGTGTTTTGGAGGTTTTGAAGTTTTTTTTTTTGCACTCTCCCTGGTCTTTTTTTAATTTTAAGGATTTTAGTATTTTTCTTTTTTTTTTAAGAAGAAAGAAAGAGAGAATAAGATTTTTAAAAAATGGCTTCAAAGAGACAACCAGCTTCTATAGTTTCTAAGGTGGTTTCCTCTCCTGCAATTGCAACTGTACAACAACAACTTAAAGTTACACCACCAGTGCTGCAACCTAAGGTTACACCTCCATCTTCTCCTCCCTTGCCAGGCTTGTCTGTACAAGACATTAAAGATATAATGGGAAATGCTGTATCTCAAATCAGGGAGGAAATGAAGCAACTTCTTGAACAGAGCAAGTCTGAAAGTAAAGAGGAAATGAAGGACCTTTTTAAACAGAATAAAGATCTTCTTGAACAGAACAAATCTGAAACTAAAGAGGAAATGAAGGAGCTTTTAGTGGAGAATAATATTATTTTGAGGCAAGATATAGTTACAGCTTTGTCAGGATTCGCTTCTGTGGTTGTGAAGTTGGATTCCAGATTGGAAGAAGTTGCAGAGAAAGTAGACCTCCTTGAGGACAAATTCCAAGATATGGAAAAAAAGATGGAAACTTCACAAGAGGACATTCTTATGTCTCAGTATAGGCAAATGGAATATGCTTTGAGAATTAGGGGTCTCAAAGAAGACATGAATCAAGACCTGATGGAGATGGTGATTAATGATCTAGCTGTTGTTCTGAATAGGGATAAAGATGGAGTACGTAGAGAAGTGGAAAAAATCTACAGAGTTAACTCTTGGATTGCGAAACAAAAGAATTTGCCAAGAGATGTGGTGATTTACTTCGCAAAGAGATCTCTGCGTAATGAGATCATACAAGCTTTTTACAATAAGAGGTTCCAGATTGCTGCCCAAGATGTCATCATTCTAAAGGAAATCCCATCTAAAATTTTAAGAAATAGAAAAGACTTTGCTTTTTTAGCTAATGAACTTAAAACAAGATTGATGCCATTCAGATGGGAGATTCCGACGGGTATTGTTTTGAGCCATGCGGAGACACGTTACAGACTTAATACGGTTGTCAAAGCTAAAGAGTTTTATAACATGGTCCTGGGAGCAGGCTCATCTCCATCTATGATTCAGAAAGCTCTGGGCGGCAAAGAGGCGGAACAGCAGTCTGAAGGATTAGGTTTGATGGCTGTTGGGAAATCACAGGTGGAATGGCTGTGCCAAACAGAGGTCAAAGAGCAGAGAATGACTCGTGCAGCACATAGACGTAAGGAAAAGGAACAACAGAAGAAAGAAGTTAAAGAATCTTCTCATGAAAGTGTTTCAATGCCGATGGGAGGAGCAAGACCCAAGAGTTCTGCAACACATTCCTCAATGGCAGATCTTCAGGCAGTTTTCTCCAGGCTCCTGGTCAAGGGAGATGGCAAAGTTCCTGACCTGGAATGTTAACGGCCTTAATTCCCCGCAGAAAAGAAAGAAAATTTTTTACTATCTAAAGCAACATAATAATGATATTATCTGCTTGCAGGAAACTCATATTTTACTTAAAGATGAAAAATATTTAGCTAATGCTCGCTTGGGATCTCATTTTGTATCTCCTGCCCCTGGGAAAAAAGGGGGTGTGGTTATTTATGTTAAGCAAAGTTTACCAGCTTGTCTGGTAGAATCAGATCCTCAAGGAAGATATGTTATGATTGAACTTGGTCTATATGGTAACAAAATACTTATAGTGGGATTGTACGCACCAAACCAGCAACAGGAACAATTTTATAGATTGTTACATCAGAAAATAACTTCGCTGGACTATAGGTCTGTGATATTAATGGGAGATTGGAATGGTGTTTTAGATACACAAAAGGACAAAAAAGGTTCTTCTATTTTCTTCAAACAGGCTAAATTACCTAAAGCCTTTTTTGATCTGAAAGAGGACTGGGAGCTGAGGGATTATTGGCGTGAACGTAATCAAGAGGAGAGAGATTTTACCTTCTTCTCAGATAGACATCAATCTTTCTCAAGAATTGACTTTTTCCTGATTACAACTGACTTATATAATAGGGTAAAGAATATAAAAATTTTTCCTAGGTCACTGACGGATCATAGTCCAGTTTGGATGGAATTGGCTGTTGAAAAAGAGGAGAGGAGATCCTGGAGGGTGAATGAGAACTTATTTAAACAAGAAAAGAATGTTCAAAAATTAAAGGAGTGCTTAAAGGATTATTTTGCCTTAAATATGTATAAGGGAACATCAATATCAATGGTATGGGATGCAGGTAAAGCCTTCATGCGTGGGATTTTGATAAAAATGAATAATGTTCATAGACAAAAGCAGATTCAGAAACGTAAGGAATTGGAAGATGAGATTAAACTAAAAGAGAAGTCTTTGATTTTAAATCCTTCAGATGAAAAGGTTAAAGAAGTTATAAAGTTGCTAAAAACACAATTTAATATGTTGATGGCTGATCAAGCCGCAACTAATTTAATGTTTATGAAACAAAATACATTTTGTAATGCTAACAAACCAGGGAGATGGTTGGCCTATCAATTAAGAAAGAAACAGAGACAGAGAATTATAGATAAAATAAATTATAATGGTAAATTAGTGTACCAGACGGAGCTGATCAAGAAATCTTTTTTAGATTACTATCAGAAATTATATAAGAGTACTAATGTACAAACTTTAGATATAAATAATTATTTAAGCGAGGCTAACTTTCCTAAACTAACAGAAGATCAGAAACAAGAAATTAATGGTTTAATTACCAATGAGGAAATTGTGACAGCTATTAAGCAATTAAAATTAGGTAAAGCGCCGGGTACGGATGGTCTGACATCTATTTATTATAAAACTTTAGTAGAAGAGATGACTCAACCTTTATGTGAGCTTTTTAATAATATATTACAGGGTTTAGAGATTCCTCCGTCATGGCGCAGTGCTTTTATATCCTTGATTCCAAAAGAGGACCAAGATCTTACCTTACCAAAGAATTATAGGCCTATATCTCTCTTAAATGTAGATTATAAGATTTTTGCAAAAATTTTAGCTAATAGGTTTATGAGGGTTTTGCATCAGCTTATACATAAGGATCAATCGGGTTTTATAACCGGAAGGTATATGAAAAATAATGCTAGACAAATTATTAACTTATTAGAATATTTAGATAAGAACAACCAAATTTCTGCAGGGCTGATATTTTTAGATGCTGAAAAAGCTTTTGACCAATTGAATTGGCAGTTTATGTTAAGATTAATTGAGGAGATGAATTTTGGAGAAAAAATATCACAAGCTCTAGGTGCTATATATCAAAAACAAACGGCACAACTTATTGTTAATGGGGGTTTGTCAGAGGTTTTTACAATAGAAAAAGGTACAAGACAGGGATGTCCATTGTCACCGTTACTGTTTGTTCTAACATTGGAAATTTTGTTGATTAAAATTCGAGAGTCGCAGGAAATAAAAGGAATAGAAGTTAACAAAAAAGAATACAAGTTAAGAGCTTTTGCAGATGATTTGGTGGTTACTCTGTCTCAACCTACCTATTCTGTAGTAAAGTTACTACAACTGATTTATCAATATGGACGTGTTTCAGGTTTTAAAATCAACAATAATAAGACTAAAATATTACCTAAAAACATGACTAATCGGGACAAGCAGATTTTGGTTAATCTAACTGATTTTGAAGTTGTTGATAAGGTAATATATTTGGGGGTTATTTTATCTGTTTCTAATGTAAAATTGTATAAGAATAATTATGAAAGGTTGTGGATCAGGGTACAGAAAGACTTGAAGAATTGGGATAAGTTACAGTTATCTCTTATGGGTAGAATTGCAGTGATTAAAATGAATGTCCTACCAAAATTTCTCTTTTTGTTTCAAATGCTACCTATTTTAAAGAATGAGGTTAATTTAAATGAATGGCAGAAAGGCATTAACAAATTTATTTGGGCAGGGAAAAAACCAAGGGTAAAGCTTAAAATCATGCAAGACTTCCGTGAGAGAGGTGGACTCAAGGTACCGAACTTGAAATTATATTATGATGCTGTGGTCTTAACATTGATTAGTGATTGGGTAAATTTAACAAATGTAGAAATACTCCATCTGGAGGGTTGGGATTTACTTTTTGGATGGCATGCCTACTTAATTTTTAATAAAAAAGTGGATCGAGTTTTTAAATCACATATTATAAGGATTTCTTTACTTCGGGTTTGGAGGAAATATTATAAGAGTGATTTTAAAATACCTTTATGGGCCATACCTTGGCATGCGATAGAGGGGATAAGGAGAGGAGTTAAAATGGATAGGGTCTCTTATACACAACTACTTAGATGGGATGGTCAAAATTGGCAGTTAAAATCTTTGGAAGATTTAGTACATGAAAATATTACCTATTCATGGTTTCAATATAGACAAATAGTGGATAGATGGAAGATGGATTGTAATATGGGCTGGCTTAGAGAAGATGAAAATCTTTTTAAACAAGTAAAGGATCAAAGACAAACTCACATTAAGAGGGTTTACGGGGTTCTAGTGGAATTGGATTCAGAATCTGAATTAATCAAAGACTGTATGATTAAATGGGCACAAAATTTTGGTGAACCAATCCCACTGGATACCTGGGAAATTATCTGGGTGAGGAATGTTAAATTTACGCAAGCCCAGAATTTAAGGGAGAATTTTTATAAAATGTTTTATAGATGGCACCTTGATCCACAAAAAATGTCTCTTATGTACCCTGATTTACAGCCTAAATGTTGGAGATGTGGTTGTTTGGACGCCACTTATTATCATATTTGGTGGTCGTATAAAAACATAAAAGCTTTTTGGATTAAGATATGGTGGAATATTGAAAGAATTTTTAGAAAGAGGGTAAAATTTACTCCGCAATTATTTTTGTTAGGTATTGTTATTGATTGTGATGCTAAGGAGGTTATATTGATGTTAAATTTGATTACAGCCGCAAGGCTGCTAGTAGGGCAATATTGGAAGAAGGAATCTTTGCCTACCTTGCAAGAGTGGTTTTTTAAAGTTTCTTATCTGGCGGAAATGGCAAAGATTTCGGCTTTTTTAAAGGAGCAATCGCAAGAGAAATTTTTTGCCGTATGGGAAAAATGGATAAATTTTATACAACATAAATTGGATATAAAAAAATATCATTTAGCTTTTTTATAACTTGTATATAATTTTTGATATTTTATAGATTGTACTTTTTCTCTTTTTTCCTTTTTTTCTTTTTTTCTATCTCTTTTTTTCTTTCTCTTTTTTTTCTTCTTTTTTTCTTTTTAAGTATTTTTTTCTTTTTAATGCTTATGTCATATATATTTTATTATCAACTATTTTATAAGTTGTTAAAATCTGTTTAGGTTTTTTAAAATTTTAATTAAGCCTATATTCAGCTCTGGGAAGCTCGGGGGGGGGGATGGAAGGGGTGGTTTGGGGGGGGTTGGGTGAGGGTTGTTTTTTTTTTTTGTTGTTGTTCTTTTTTTGTTATTTGTAAAAACTTTTAAAAATTTTCAATAAAAAAAAAGAAAAAAAAAACATTTGCAGCAGAAGTGGCCTACGAGTTAAACTCAGGCCTTCAAATTTAATCCTTACTGACTTCCAGAATTCCAGAGTCAGCGTGAAGGGGGAGGCCATGCTCAATGTGCAGCGTAGGAGTTTTGAAGGGCTGCTAGATGTGGTGGTTGTTGGGGGTAATCGTACGAGTCTTATTGGACTCGATTGGTTCAAGGCCCTTGGAATTCAAGTGACTGGACTTCACAATCTGCAAATGTCAGGCCTTGCAGAAGTTTGCAGGAAGTTTACTGATGTGTTCAGTTCAGAGCTTGGCTCATACAAGGGGCCTCCCATTGCTTTATGTTTAAATCCAGCCATCACACCCATCAGGATCAAGCCCCGAAGGGTGCCTTTTGCCCTTAAGAACAAAATAGATGCAGAGCTGGACAAGCTGCTCCAGCAGGGCATCTTAGAACCTGTGGACTCCAGTCCATGGGAAACCCCTATAGTCACGCCACTGAAGGCCAATGGAGAAGTCCAAATTTGTGCGGACTATAAATGTACACTTAATAAGGCATTTCAGCAACATGCCTACCCGGTGCTTGTGGTGAGCCACATTCTGGCCTCACTCAAGGGGGGGGGCAAATCTTTGCAAAGCTTGATTTGGCTCAGGCCTATCAACAGCTACCTGTTGATGAGGCAACCGCTGAGGCCCAAACAATTGTGACGCACCGGGGAGCCTTTAAGGTAAAAAGGCTGCAGTTTGGGGTTAATGTGGACCCTGGAATATTCCAAAGTGTGATGGAGCGAATGCTCTGTGGTATTCCTGGGGTCTGTCCCTACTTTGATGATGTCCTCATTGCTGGGGAGTCATCTGGGAACTTAGCTGAAAGGCTGAGGGCTGTCTTGCTGCGTTTCCGCCAAGCAGGGCTGAAGCTGAAGCAAGACAAATATATGATTGGAGTTACCTCCACTGAATTTCTGGGGTTCCGTATTGATGCTGAAGGCATCCATCCTGCTGAATCCAAGCTCAAAGCAATTCAATAGGCCCCAAGTCCCAAGTCCAAAAGCGAACTTCAGGCTTTTCTGGGACTGTTAAACTTCTACCATGCATTTCTACCTCACAAGGCTGCAGTGGCTGAGCCATTACACCAGCTCTTGGATAAACAGGCTCCTTGGCAGTGGACACAAGTCCATGAAAAGAGTTTTTCAGAAGTCAAGGCCTTGCTGGCCTCAAATGCTGTGTTAGCTCATTTCAATGAGCAATTGCCTGTATGCATAGCTTGTGATGCATCCCCTTATGGGGTTGGGGCTGTGCTGAGCCACCTCAAGGCTGATGGGACACAAGTCCCTGTGGCCTACTATTCCAGGACACTCTCATCTGCACAGATTGACAGAGAAGCCTTGGCCATAGTGACTGGCATAAAGAAATTTCATGATTTCTTATATGGCTGCCACTTCACGGTCTATACAGACCATAAGCCTCTGCTGGGCTTGTTTAGAACAAACAAACAAACCCCTCACATAATATCTCCACAAATGCTGAGATGGTCAATTTTCCTGTCAGCATATGACTTCACCCTGCTTCACAAACCAGGTAAAGAAATGGGCTATGCAGATGGCTTCAGCAGGTTACCTCTACAGAGGCAGATCCTGCTCCTGCTCTGCACTTTCTCTCCATTCAGGAATTGCCTGAATCTCCCCTCAATGCTAGGGACGTGGCTGCAGAAACTGCCACTGATCACACACTTACATGCGTGCTGACATGGGTGTTGTCAGGATGGCCTGACACGTGTCCTGGTGCAGAATTCCAGAGTTTCTGGCAAAGAAAGCACAAGCTTTCCACTTTCAAGGGGTGTATCCTATGGGGTAGCAGGGTAGTCATCCCAGCCTCATTGAGGACTAGAGTCTTGCTCTCTCTGAATGAGGGACATTCGGGAATACTCTGGATGAAGGCGCTTGCGCGTAGCCATCTCTGGTGGCCTGGGCTCAGTGAAGAGATTGAGACCCAGGTTCATGGGTGCCAAGTGTGCCAACAGTCAAGGCCTGAAATGCCCCAGGTCCCTGTACATAGGTGGGAGGAGACACATAATCCATGGTCGAGGGTACACATCGACTACACTGGGCTCTTTCAGGGGCAATTCTTCCTTCTCCTCATGGACAGTCATTCCAAGTAACTAGAGGTTGTTCCTGTCTCCTCCACCACTACTGCTAGGACCATCCAGGTGCTGAGAGGAATCTTCGCCTTACATGGTCTTCCAGACGTCCTTGTCTCCGACAATGGATCCCAATTCACGTCTTCTGAGTTTCAGGCTTTTCTTCAAGCCAACTTGATCCGGCATGCCACATCTGCACTGTTCCATCAGCTTCCAACGGCCAGGCTGAATGTATGGTGCGTATTACCAAAGATGCTTTAAAGAGAATCACTCATGGCAACTGGCATCACAGGTTAGCTGACTTTCTTCTTTGCCACCGCACCACACCTTGTACTGCCACTGGGAAGAGCCCAGCTGAACTCCGCTGGGGTCGTAGACTCATTACCAAACTGGACAGGTTGCACCCAGACCGGGTGGCTTCACAGGTGTCACAGCCGTGGGCACCTAGGAGACTACAGGTGGGTAATCCAGTCTGGGCAAGGAACTATGGACCTGGACATCTCTGGGTGACCGTAGTGGTATGCAAGATCTCTGGGCCACTGTCATACGAAGTGGCCTTGGACGATGGTCATGTGTTAAGGCGGCACATCGATCAACTACATTGGAGGCTTCCCAGCAACACTTCCGCTCCTGACTCTACTCTCGGGGGGGAGGAAGACCACGATTACGATCATGGACCACAGTCTCTCTGTGAAAGTGGGGATACACTAGCTCCAGAAGGGGGTTCTGCCTACGAGGCGGCTCCTGACTCGGGCACTGGGTCTATGGATTTGGTCAGCCAACTGACACTACAGGCTTCTCCATCTGCTGGTCTTGAGCTCACGGGACAGTGCTCCCAAGAGAGGTCCATTGTGGACTTGGGGAATTCCACCCCACCAAGAACTCTGGTCTGGGGTTAGAGGCTCCGGCCAGCCAGTACGATGGAGGGTCACCGGATTCAAGGAGGCATCTATGTCCTGGTCTGCCAAGCCTGGCAGGCGAGCTCACAGGCCATGCACCCCAACAGCTCTAAGAAGATCAAAGCGAGCAAGGGGTCCCCCCAAGCATTTACAAGACTATGTAAGGTTCTTGTCAATTCCAGGACATGCCTAATAGTCTTGTGAAAAAATAGAATGTATGTAAGGGAGGCTTAATAGTTCTCTTGAACTCAGGGCACACTCAGAGTTGGGGTGTTTTGTTTGATAGTATTAAACAATATGTGGTATTCGTGTAAATATGAGATATGTAATGACTGGGTCTGACTGCGTGCAGGCATAATGTGTTTAGAAATAACAACATGTTTAATTGAACACATGTATATATAAGCTGCTATGAAACAGTAAGTATTCACTTATTGTTTTATCCAAGGGGGAGGGGTGTTATGTCCTGGGCCTGCTGAATGACTCAGCAGGCTCAAGAGGCTGCAGAAGGTCCGGGCAGACCATGTAGTTGCCCAGGACCAGACAGGCTGTCTCTAGCCTTGTGAGCATGTGCAAGGTGGGAGACTAGCCTTGCATTGATAGGCTGATGCTGTCCCTGCAAGGGAAGTATAAAAGAGCCAGCGCCATTTTGTTTGCTGTTCTGTTCTGTTTGTGATCTCAATAAAGAAGTTGTGTTTGTTACTCCTGCCTCACTTCGATGTCTCTGATTCTAAAACAGAACAGTACTTACCTCCTTTCAAGCGGCTGTTGGGCACAAAAAACATCAAAGAAACCGCCTTTACTACTCTTCTGCTATTCGGGCACGGTCTGTGCAGTTTACCTATAGAGAAAAGGAATCTGTTGCCAGCGGGGTAGTGACTCTCTGAGCCTGGTCTGGTGGCTTTGTTAGCTGGGAGTCCCATCTGGGCCAACAAATTGCTGGAAGAAAAATCCGGTGCTGGGAGAATGCTTGGAAAAGAGGGGAAAAAAACCCTCACAGTCACAAATCAAAGAGTCAAAGTCAACTGCTTGGAAGTAGGTTTTAATAACAGAAACAAAGTACATGCAGCAATTCAGTTCTGGGGCAGCTGACCAAACGGTTGAGTGTGGATGGGCTTTTATGTGGATCCCTATTTTGAAGTTCGGATGTCCCAAGAGGTTTCTGCTATGTGATGGGTTTTGTGTCTTTTCTCACTCTGATGGGGTAAGTAATTCCTATTATATCCTAAAGGTCACGTCCTATCTTTCAAAAATAAATTTGGATACTATCCAAGCAATTTGGAATCACTATTAGTTTATCATACCCTATCCAATCAGAGATTCCAGGTTTTAAACAACAGATATGTTTCCAACCTGATATGTTCTGCAAAAACTGGATTAAATAGAA
This sequence comes from Crotalus tigris, assembly GCF_016545835.1. Lineage (NCBI taxonomy): Eukaryota > Metazoa > Chordata > Lepidosauria > Squamata > Viperidae > Crotalus > Crotalus tigris. The sequence continues at coordinate 115,755 of NW_024096890.1, forward strand.
TCCTCATAGAATTTCACCAGTTTTGTGGTTGTATCATCTGTAGTTATTCACATTGATTTCTCATATTATATGTATTGATGTAGAAAGACCTGAAATTTTGATCAGCAACTACTGGCATCTTTGTTGTAGTGTTCTCATCCTATCTCCTGCTTCCCATTTAGTATTCTGTTGTTGACTCCTTTGATCTTCTCTCCGATCTCCCATTTGTTCTCTCTGTGAGTTTAATGAGTTTAATGAACAGAAAGGCATTTTCAGTCTGCTCATTCGAATTTAATGATAAAGTACTAGATGGAGTAGATTTGGACAAGAACATTTGTTTAAACAGCAGACTGTTTGACTAAGTGAGCAAATAGGTCAGTTTGCTCACCTTCTCCTCTATGTTGAAATATATTCTATGTTTTTAAATTATAATAATTAGTTATACTATAAATTTATAGCTATAAAGAAAATTTGAAGATGTTATGCACTGTTAATCAATAGAAGGTCTCCCATTCTTCAACTTCCCTTGTATTCTAAAAACCCCTGCTGCTCATTTCATACACTATTGAGCAAAGACTCATGTTTAAGACAATAAATGTTACTGTACTATTGCAAAGACCTTGACCATTACAGAGTTATTCATTATGTGGATGGATGTGGGATTTTTTTTTAAAGAAATAGAGGATTTATCAGTATCTGGAGATCCATTTTTCAGGTCACTCCAGAATACAGAGAGCCATATAGTATAAGAAAATAAGTAGGTCTCCAGTTTTCTCAAATGTTATTATGCATTGGTATTAGTAGAATTGATGTCAGAACCCATTTTCTAAGGGGGCTCTTTCTAACTTTAATTCTCACTCTAATCTTTCTGCTCTTCTGGGTTCTGCCATACTCTTGGAGGGGAGGATGGAAATGCTGCGGGCTATTTCTTTGTTTTCCTCTATTGCTACACTGTAACACTTTTGCTGTCTCCACATACACGCTCTTTGAAATATCTTCCCCCTTGATGTCAACTCAATGGGGGGAAGGAGAAAGGAATGCGCCTCCGGCAATCTCCGCTTTCAGAAGGGAAGGTGCGAAGACCCAACAAAACATTGCTGCAACCCTGAGACAGCCTGGTGTTATCAGCAGTTTTCCCACAATGGACTTAACACCTGGGATTGGCCCATTTGAACTGACCAGATGAACTATTGGGGTGAGGTTTGCTTGGGACACTTTTAAACTATTGATCTGAGCGGGAAACCCTCAGATCCTATCTATTATCCCTGCTATAAGCTTCTCCTAATAAAAGTTCTTTTTGGAAGAAACTGCTTCCACGAGTTCTGCTTTCTTAGGATGAAGTTTTGAGGTGGGCCCTGACATTTAATAATTGCTGCATTGTCTAATACAGTGAAATTTCCATGATAAAAATTAATATGCAATTATGATAAGCTTATTTCAGGAAATATTTTGAAGAAAATTCAAAAAGACCAATTACTGGGCGAAAATATTTTGAATAGAAAGAATAGCCATATTTATTGGCATTGATAGGCTATAAATGAAAAACATTGACCTGATTGTGGGAGATATCATGGGAGCTATTCAATATGCAGATGGATGGCAAATACCATTGAATTCAATGAAATTTATTTTTGTAGATTAGGTATAGATTACCTTCTCTTCTTACTGATTTGTGATTAGAAATAGCAGCTTTTCAGGGATAAAATGTCAAGCCTCTACGGGCTCAACACTAACGGGTGAGGGGAGGTGCTGAGAATGGTTTGTGGGGTGTTGGAGACCAGCGGCCTGCGCTGACAGACCTTCCCTTCTACCTGGCCTGCCAAAGGGCGGAGCGGGGCAGCATGGTCGTCAGGCTCCATGATCATCCCACTGGACAGCTGAGCGGCTCTGTTTCTAGGCTGCTGAGCAGCTGTTTGGCATAGGGAAGCAGCAGGGAGCCGAAAGCCAGCAGCGCAGCCCAACGCACAGCCGATCGATGCAGGGATGCCCAAGAAGCTGGGAGACTGTAGTGCATCCTGTCTAGCTGCTCTTATTACCATGCATACCGGATGCTGGTTAGGCGGGTGGGGGGTGGGGCCTGGTTAGGAAGTGTATATGTAAGGTGCTGGGAGGCAATTGCTCCCAACTTTATTTGTTGTTTATGTAACTAAACACATGCCAGAAGTTCCTTGATTAAATCCAGCCATTAAATCCAATTGAACTCATCAACTCATGTGTTCCTGGAGCCAGGGGTGTGGTAAGGATTTCTGACAGAAAGTCAGTGCTGCCTTTATCTTTCTTTTCTCTTTTTGTCCCTGCCCATTACCCTTGGTGGGCTGACAGCATTCTGTTCAGGTGCTGGGGAAATGGCTGAGAGTACACAGGAGACAGGGCCTGTAGGAGAAGGGGCAGAGGCAGCCGAGGTTGGGGTGACAGCGCCAGCCCTGGAGGATGATGCCCAGCCAGTAGCACAGCCCAAAGTGCCTGAGGCCCGACCAGCAGATGGACAAGCAATGTACAAGCGGTTCCGGGGTTGGCCCTGGAGGCAGGAGCCTGAGGAGAGTGGTGGCATAGTTCGGCTGCTACCGGCCTGGCAGTCAGCCAACCACACACACCAGGAGCTTCAGAACACCCTTTGTCAGAGTGGAGAGAGGGACGCCTAACCGACGATGACGAGGGTGATTGGAGTTACTCCACGGCACCAGAATGGATCACAATGGACATTTTGCGGGAGCAATTTGGAAAGGCAGATATCCAGGATCCCCCCTTGTGGTCATATTGGGAGATGGGCCCTGAGATGATGTCCTGGTCATGAAAAGGACCGCCACCAACCCAGCCAGGGCAGACCCAGTTTCGGAAACTGAAACTGGATGCCAGCCATGGTTTTGACATGCTGCAGGTGAGAGGCCCCACCCAGAGTGTAGACTTGCCCATACCAGTGGGATGCCCACAAGCTGCATGGGGAAGCAGGCCACTGTTGGACCCAGCCAGGGTCTCCACCAGGCATCAGGTTCCAGTGGCTGGAACATTGATCCGGAGGGGTGTACGTGCCAGGGAGCAACGCCCTCTGCCTGTTTCTGATTCCGTGCATGGTCCAGGATGGGCCATGGGCCCTTGGCCCCAGGATATGGTCTGGGGTCCCCCACTGCTACAGGCAACATTTGATGGGAACACAGACCATTTGGCATTATTTGGCTGCCTTTACCCATCCCAGTGGGCTATGGTGGGGGCAGTTACAGCAGTATTGGAGGGCGAGGCTGCAGAGTGGGTGGCGGATCTGCATAGCGACCATGCAAGGGAGCTAGCAGACGCTGGGTTGTTTCTGGAGGCTCTGCGATCCCGATTCAAGAACGTCTCTTGGATCCAATGCACAGAGGGGGAGCTGTTAGCACTCAAGTAGCGAGGCCGGCCAGCGGCTGACTATGTATGAGAGTTCCGGTGAGTGGCTGGCAGGCTACAATCATGACTGGAATGCCTACTGATCCACCAGTTCTGGGCGGGTTTGGATCGTGACCTATGACAAGCCTGCGTGTACTGTGGTATCCCAAGCAGGTTGCAGGACTGGTTTTGTGTGGTGGTGGATCTAGATACAGGGCTATAGGAATTCCGGTCCAAGGGGGATGGTCTGTCAGGACCACACAGATCTACAGAGAAACCGAGGACCCCAGGACCAGGGCCAGGTCCTTCCACAGGTACGCCTCGTCTGCTGCTCCGATGCTTTTGCTGCAACCAGCCAGGATATCGTGTTTCGGAGTGTCCAATTCCTGTTCCTCAGGGGAAACTGGGAACTCCCAAGAGAGCCACACTCCAAAAGACCCCAGAGAAGTTGAGGGCTGGGTACCAGGCAGAGGGTCCTACTCCTCGAGGAGGAGGTCCGAAGGAGGAGGAAGCAACTGCTGCAACGAGATACCAGCTGGTTGCCTATGACAGCAAGGAAGAGGCAGCAGAGGACCCTATGGTAAGTGAGCCCATACGTCTATTCGCCATCCCCATTGTGTTGATGGGTCCGCAGATGGGTCACTGTGGGGAGTATAGTGCCCTGATCGATTCTGGCTGCATCTGTTGCCTAATCAGTAGAGCTGTGGTGATGAAGGTGGGGATCAGAGTGAGGCAGTTGGCCAATCCAGTGCAGTTCAAGCAGGTGGATGGCTCCCTCTTGAAGGGGCTCCGGCCACCCTTATAATGGAGCTGGTACGAATGGAGATGGGGGCCCATTGGGAGGTCCTTCACTTTATAGAGGTCCCTTCTATGATGGAGACCATCATCTTGGGCTAGCGTGGCTGGACAAGTGGGGCCCTATGATTTGGTGGGAGGGGGGATACCGGAAAATACGTATAAGTGTTGGTCCTCAGCTGCTTCATCATGAGCATGCACAAATGGGCATAGAGAGTAATAAGGGGGATGTGGTGGGGGATTCTCCTTTCCCGTTGGTGTACGCTGACCTCACTGAGGTATTCAGAGAGCATGAGAGCAATATATTACTCCCCATCATCCAAACAATTGTGCAAGTGATATTCTACCGGGTGCCAAACTCCCGAAGCCCTGGATGTATGCGATGATGCCCAAGGAAATGGCAGAGTAACGGCAATATATTGATAAGAACTTGGCATGGGGATTCATCCAGCCTGCATAGTCATGGGTCACGGCCCCAGTGCTCTTCAAGGAGAAGAAGGATGGCACCCTGCGCCTGTGCGTGGACTTCTGTGGTATCAATGGAGTGTATGTTGAGAACCTATATCCCCTACCACTTATTAAGGATTTATTGGCCCATTTGGCAAAGGGTAGGGTGTTCACAAAGGTCGACCTATGCGAGGCATATTACAGGGTCTGAGTAAAATGAGGGGACGAGTAGAAGACGGCATTCAATTGCCTGTTAGGAAGTTACCAATTCCGGGTGATGCCATTTGGGCTGCAAGGAGCCCCTGCAGTGTTCATGCAGCTGATCAATGAGATGTTACATGAACATTTATATTGCGGGATTCTCGTATACCTAGACGACATCCTGATCTACTCCGCTGATATGACAGAACATGTCTGCCAGGTGAGACAGGTGTTGGAAAGATTACTGCGGGCACACCTGTACATGAAATTGTCCAAGTGTGAGTTCCACCAAGCCCAATTGGACTACCTAGGTTATCGGATCTCGGGGGAAGGCATGGAGATGGATCCTGCCAAGGTCAAAGTCGTGCTCGAGTGGCAAGCACCACAGACCCACCGACAGCTGCAAAGCTTCTTGGGGTTCGTGAACTTCTACCGACAGTTCATCCCCTTATTTGCCAAGGTGGCCCTGCCCTTAATGGATCTGCTCTGTACAAGATATTCAGTAGCTAAACCATGCCTCCGCCAACCATTGACATGGACTCTTGCCTGCCAGAGGAACTTTGAGGACCTTAAAGCCCTCTTTGCATGGGAGCCAGTCCTACCACATCCCAATCCTGACAAACAGTTCATCGTACAGGCGGATGCAAGCGATGTAGAAGTTGGGGCAGTTCTGCTCCAGAAGAATGGGCAAGGAGTCCTGCAGCCTTGTGCGTACACCTCCTGTAAACCTACTGACACTGAATGAGCATGGGCAATATGGAAGAAGGAGGTGTTCACTGTATGGTGGGCACTGGCAACATGGCAGCATTTCCTGGAGGGAGCCAAAGAACCGTTCGAGATTTGGATGGACCACAAGAATCTTGAGGCCCTTCAGACACCTCGATACCTATCTCCAATACATGTATGCTGGGCACAATACTTTCAGCAGTTTCACTTTTGGCTTAAATACATGCCTGGGGGGAAGAATTTCCTGGCAGACGCTTTCTCACATATGCCCCAGTATAATAGCAGGAGGGAGGAGGTGGTAAAAGCCATCATGCCTCCTTTCCAGCAGTCAGCTGCCAAAGTGGTTGCATGCAAACCAGCAGGTGACCTGGTTCAGGAGTTGCAATGCGCAAACCAAGGCAACCCCTTGCTGCTGGGGCATCCGACCCTGCTGACTACGAGGGGGGGGTTGGCATGGAAGGGGGACAAACTCTACATCCCACAGGTAACAAATCTAAGGTGCCCCGGAAGTGCCATGATGTAAAACAGAATGGTCATTTTGGGTTCCTCAAAACCCTGCACCTGGCAAGATGCCAATTTTGGTGGCCTGGGATGAAGGCAGACCTAGGGGCATATGTACAGGACTGTCCCATGTGTGCCACCACAAAGCCCCATACTGGGAGACTGCCTGGGCTGTTGCAATGAGTAGCAGACAACCTGACCATGGGAGGATATAGCCATGGACTTCGTTGTGGAGCTGCCAGAAAGCCATGGATGTACGGTTATATTGACAGTCGTCGATCTCTTTTCGAAGCAGGCCCATTTCATCCCATGCAAGGGGTTGCTGTCTGCATGAAAGCTGGTCAACCTGTTCATAACACAGGTGTATTGACTGCATGGGGTGCCCCGATGGATCATATCTGACTGGGGTATGCAGTTCACTGCTCACTTCTGGTGGGAGTTTATCCACTCCATTGGATCGTCCCAAGGACTCAGCTTGGCTTTCCATCCCAGTACCAACGGGGCAGCTGAACGGGCCAACGCAATGATATGGTACCTGAGGTGCTATGTCTCCTACCAACAGATAGACTGGGCCGACCTACTACCATTTGCTGAAATGGCCTATAACAATGCAGTCCATAGCAGTACTGGATTCACCCCCTTTCGGGTGGTACATGGGGTGGAGTTTGTCCCGATTCCCGAATGCCTGCAGGAGGACCTCTTCCCTTGTCAACCCCAGAACAGGATGACCCGCATACAGGAGGTCTGGGATACTGTAAGAAGAGCCCTGCTAAAAGCAGAAGAGGCCTCAAAGGTGCAGGCTGATAAGAATCGGGCACCACAAAAACCCTTTCAGGTGGGGGATATGGTGCACCTGTCAACCAAGTACTGCATCTGAAAATACCTTGTAAGAAGTTAGGGCCTAAATTCATAGGCCTGTTCCGGGTGACGCATGTCATTAACCCGGTTGCGGTATGGCTGCAACTACCCTGTCTCCTAGGGAAAGTGCGCCTGGTCTTCCATAGTAGCCTATTGAAACTGGTGGAAGGGTCCTCCTTTAGACACATAAAACAGCCACCAGGTCCTGTCATAGGGGACCACTATGAGATCCAGGAGGTGCTCGACTCCCGTACCCATCGGGGTCATTTACAATACCTGGTACGGTGGAAGGGGTACCTGGTGACGGAGGCCTCCTGGGTGGGGGAAGCAGACATAAATGCTCCCAGTTATTGCGGCATTTCCATCGCCAGTGCCCTCATAAGCCGAAGGGAGGTTTGGCAGTATCTTCCACCACAGCCAATGCTTAACCACATGTTTCTCCTTGCCTTCCAGGTGGAGCCCTGGTAGAGGGGGCCACCTGTCGAGCCTCTGCAGGCTCAACACTAATGAGCGGGGGGAGGGGCCGAGAACGGCATGTGGGGTGGCGGAGACCAATGGCCTGCACTGACAGACCTTCCCTTCTACCTGGCCTGCTGACTGGTGGAGCGGGGGCAGCATGGTCATTGGCTCCACAGTCGTCTCGCTGGACAGCTGAGCAGCTCCATTTCCAGGCCTTCGAGCAGCTGTTTGGCGTGGGGAAGCAGCAGGGAGCTGAAAGCTGGCAGCGTGGCCCAACGCACAGCCGATTGATGCAGGGACGCTCAGGGAACTGGGAAACTGCCTAGCTGCTCTTATTACCATGCAAACCGGAGGTTGGTTAGGCAGGTGGGGGGTGGGGCCTGGTTGGGAAGTGTATATGTAAGGTGCTGGGAGGCAATATATTTCCTACAAAATCTACATGTTGTAGCTAAGCTTTACATTTCAGATAATCTATGTTACAGCAAGAAAAAACTCAGAACAAAAACTTAAAATACCAATCAAAACAGCATGAAGCCTTGATATAAATAATAGCTCAAAGTACTATATAGATTTGCATAAAGTACTTGTGGGTCACTTCTTAAGGATTTGTCAAAAGAATTGCCAAGTTATGTATCTAAGATGGGCAGTCATACTGTATAATATTTCCAAATAAATAAATGTTTATTATATTTTATGCAGTTTTACTGTAAATTAAATCATATCAATCTTCTGCACAGCAACTTGAATAAGAATGATTTTTCATTGCTTTCAGCATTCAACTACCAATAGTCCTCATTAAGATTCACTTGCAATTTTTTTGTTTTTTTCCTCACCTGCTTCAGCTTCTCTCCCTCTTAAACAGATGAAATGAGACAGCTCTAAAGGAGGAGCTTGGAGATGAGAGGCATCTCAAAACTCCTTTGTTGCAGACATTACTTTTCCAAGGCAAATACTGGAAAGCATAGGACTGTACTCTAATAACAAAGGTACGTGAAATGATATTTTTTTCTTTCTTGGGTTTTATCAAGATTAACCAAGATTTTTGGTTCTGTCACTATTAGTTTGCTTTAGATTCTGCATAATAATCTTGTATGAACATTTTTGACAGAACTGCTAGATAAAAGTTATAGCTTTGGCTTTGGATAGTTAACTTTAAAATAAATCTAGATAGTAAGAATTAAAGCAACGTTAAAATAATTTTTGGATTACAGTATTCCTTCTGTAATCCCATAGTGGTTAAAAACAGAACTAATGCAATAAGCCTTTTTAACATTTTCAGAAATAAATTATTTTACGCCTTGTTATTACAAAAATGGTATAATAAATAATATTCTAACATATTCTGCAGGGAGGAAAAACAATAAATACCTGAATTGGAATATTATGTAGTTTATTTAGTAAACATGCAATTAAATATTGAAGAAAAAGTGAAGTCTAATAAAGCCACTAATACAGAATTGTAAATAAACATATAAATGGACTCATTTTAATCTTCAAAATTTTGAATGTGAATATTCATGGCCGACTTAGCAGAAATAATATCCATGATATTTTTTTGCTGTGTTCAGGCTGTATTTTTCATTAAACAACCAGCATAGGTAATAATGCTATCAGCAAAGAGCCAGTAATAAAGTGGGTTGTTTTTCTGAAAGCTATGTCAGGGGACTAGCTTTCAAATAAATGATGGAAGCATACATTTGCCTTCGTAAATATGAACTGTTCTGTCAAGGCTGACTAGTGATGCATAAATTCAACAATTTGTTTTTTATATAAGGATATTATCTGCTTGGATCTTTACTGTAAAAAATTAAGTGCTGATTCACTTGTTGATATTAAATGACCTTCTCATTTAATGGGATGATTTTTGTAAATAAATTTGGAAAAAACTTACCGTATTAAAATTCAAATGCTGTAAGGATGAAAACTCTGGTTTTAATTCTAGACATTCTCTTAAATTGATGCATTTATACAGAGGAAATGTGCAGACTCATTACTAGCTCATGGCCTAACCTAGGATGGATAGCAAAGTATTGTAATTGTACGAAACTATATAATAAACAATTAAGTTGAATTAAAGATATGATGCAGGACTGAACATACTGAACTTTACTATTACAGCATGATCTGCATTAACTAGAATTATTTAAGTTAGTTGAAATATCAATAGTAACAGTATTCTCCTTTTCATTTAGAAATATGTATGTGTTTTGATCAACTCTAAAGCACTGTAATATGGACTTGCTATAAAAATATTTCTCTATCTTTTGAAATGCAGTTGTTCTGTTGACATGTCTATACAAATATCTTTTGCTCTTTTAGGAACATACAGGCTTGTCTTAATTCCCTCTTCTCCCCTTCCTATATATTCAAATGTGCTATCTACCTTTTAATTTTATCAAGGGTACTGTGTGTTAAAATTAAAATTCAGTTAAAATATATTTATGTTTAAGAAATAGTTTTAAAAAACTGTTTTGGCTATGTTTGTTTTTTAAAACTATTCTAGCTATGTTTGTTGGATTTTTAACAAAGGCAGAATTCTTCTTAAAATGGGAAAGTGTACATTGGATTTAAATGTAAGTAGTAAAAGTAGTTTTATTACCCTAATGGTGCAAGTCTGTAAAGCTCCAATGATAGAATTGAAATATATGCAGTGCATGATTTTATATTAGTCAAAAACTGGAGACGGTGCAATCACTTTCAAACATTCCAAAAACTCTAATATAATATCCAGTTATAGAAATAGCTACTAAATCTAGAACTTATAAAATACCGGGACAGAAAAGGTATCTCTTTCCTTCTTCAGTTTTTCTAGAAAAAAAATGTCAAGGTTCCGATAGATCAGTAAAAGCAGAACTCCAAGACTAGAAGTTTCCTTAAAGAGCATGTTTATTGGCTATAAAGTATCAGCACAGTCAAAAGTGAAACCAATTTTGGAGTTCTCTCCAAAATGTTACAATGATAATCAACTATGTTCCCCAATAGAATACTTTGGCGGGCTTTCTAATGGAAGGCTCAGCCCGCCAAATTCCCAGGCAGTGATGACCTTGGTTCCCACAGAACAAAATATTATTTAGGCTAACATTAAAATCACTCATCCCCTCTCCCAGTCCTGTGGCAATCGAAAATAAAACAAAATGGCTTCGGCCAGGATCGTTGCAGTGTTGAAAAAATCCTGCAGATAAACAGAAATTAGAGTTAGGAATCTCCCCGAGGCTTATGAGGATGTTTATCAAAAAAAATCTGTATTAGTCTATCTGCCTTGACATCAGTACTTTTTACCCAAATAGCTTCTGATAGTGGATATCCCTTCCACTGAACTAAATACTGTAATTTCCCTTTGTACAATCTAGAATCAAAAATTCATTTAATTTCATAATGTGTTTCCCCCTCTACGAAAAGGGAACCAGTTGCTTTCTTAGGAACTGGTCTTAAGGAGGATTCCCTGACAGGTTTTAGTAAGCTGCAGTGGAAAACAGGGTGGATTTTTCCCAATAGACAAGGGAGTTTTAATTCTACTGTAACAGGGTTTATAATCCAAATTATGAGGAAGGGACCAAGGAATTTTGGTCCTAATTTTTTACTAGGTAATTTGAGCCTTAAGTAATTTGTAGAGAGATAGAATCTCTCCCCGACATGAAACGGCTTCTGAGGAGATTGTTTCTTGTCTGCCTGCTTTTTGTAATTTTTGAGGCTTGCATTAAAGCTTTTTTTGCATTGTCCCAAACATTTCTCTAGGAAATCACCCACTGATCTAAGGTTTGAAAGGTGGGAGGCTCCTGCAGGTACTCAGGCATAGGAATGAATTCTCAACCAGTAGCTATTTTAAAAGGAGTAACTCCAGTGCTGCTATGCACAGTATTATTATAAGCTACTTCAGCAAAAGGGAGGAGGTCAGCCCAGTTAGTCTGTTGGTAATCAACATAGCATCTAATGTACTGCTCCACCATTGAGTTCGCTTTTTCAGCTGCTCCGTTTGTATTCGGATGAAAAGCTGACAATAGTCCTTGTGTGGAGCCAATCAGCTTAAGAAAGCCCCCCAAAACCTTGCAGTAAATTGAACTCCCCTATCCAAAATAATTCTTTTTGGTGCTCTGTGAAGATAGTAGATATGTTTAAGGAACAGTTTTGGCTAATTTTTTTTTTTGTGGAGGGGAGACTGGAACAGGTTATGAAATGAGCCTGGTTCAAAAAAAGGTCAATGACAGTCCATATTACTGTATTACCCCTACTTTCTGGTAATTCAACAATAAAATCCATGGCAATCTCCTTCCAGGGTTGGGAGGGGTCTGCTATCTGCTGCAATAGCCCAGGTCATTTTTTTCATGGCTGCACAAGTTGCACAGCTCTTCACATAACTTTCAACATCCTTTTTCATACCTGGCCACCAAAATTGTCTTCTGACCAGATATAAAGTCTTTAGAAACCCAGCTTGTTTGGCACTGTGGCTGCGCTAAAGTATTTGAACTCTAAGTGTTTCTGGCAAGTATAGTTAGTTTTAATCCCTTCCAGACTAGCCCATCTTGACAAGTCAGTAAGTTTTTATTTGCCTGGAACCAGGAGTTGGTTTTTAATTCCTCCTTAAATTTTTTTGTCAAAGGGCTATCTGGCTCAGGTGATTTCACATACACCTGGTCTCCAGGGGTTATTTGAAAGACTGATTGTGGTTATGGAATGATGGAGCTCACAATCTCCTTACAGCGGCTTTTATACTGGGGTATTATGGACAAGGCATAAGCCAAAAAATTCTTTCACCCAGGGAAATATTTTAAAGTAAAGTTGAAATGGTTAAAATACTGCACCCAATGGACCTGTTTGGGAGATAACTTACAGAGTTTTTTCAATGCCTCTAAATTTTTATGATCAGTCCATACTTCAAAAGGAATCTTGTCCCCTTTAAGGAAATGATGCCAAGTCAACAGGGCCCATCTCACTGCAAAATCTTCCTTATCCCAAACAGCCCATCTTCGCTGACCATTAATTTCCTGGAGGTGTAGGCACAGGGTTGTAAGTCTCCCCTTTGGTTTCTTTGTAGAAGAACTGCCCCCCACAGCTGGCATTGGCTTGGATGATGAATTTCTCATCAGGGTTGGGGTATTTGAGAACAGGTTTGGGGGCAAACAGTCTTTTTAGTTGTCAAACGCAGCTTGGCATTCTATAGACCATGGCAGGGGTTGACAAAGTCATGGCTTCCCCCCTCCTTTTCCAGTTTTTAACAGTTCAGCAAAACTATCTCAACAAAAGAGGGAATGAATTGCCGGTAGAAGTTTGCGAATCCCAAAAAACTTTGCTTACGGGTCTGTGGGGGCTGCCATTCTAGCACGGCCTTTGCCTTGGCTGGATCCATCTCCACTACTTCACTGGAAATTTTGTATCCCAGGTAGTCTAGATGCGTTTGATGGAATTCACATTTGGAGAGTTTTGCGTAAAATTTAGCTTTCAGTAGTTTTCTGAGTACTTCACACACTAATTTTACATGCTCTGCCATGGTCTCTGTGTAAATGAGGATGTTGCAAGGTAGACTAGAACCTCTTTGTATAGGTGGTCATGCAGTACTTGATTGATCAATTACATGAATACAGCAGGGGCCCCTTGAAGACTGAAAGGCATAACTTTAAATTGAAAACTCCCCAGGGGGTTGGTAAAAGCTATTTTCCACTCATCTCCTTCTTTAACCCTCACTCACTAGTATGCTTCTCTTAGGTCTAACTTAATAAAAAAATTTCCCTTTGCTAAATGGGCCAGCTTGTCTTTCATTAAGGGGAGGGGGTACATATTATCCATGCTGACAGCATTTTACCCTTTAAAATCAATGCCAGCGTCAGCGATCCCTCCTTCTTCTCTTTGAAGAGCGCAGAGGGAACTACATGGGATTTAGCTGGCTGAATGAGTCTCCTAGCTAAGTTCTTATCAATATACTCTCTCAGCTCTTTCAGCTCTTGGGGGGGGGGGGTCATAGAGTAAATTTTGGGCTTGGGAAATTTGGTGCCCAGCAAGATCTCAATGGCACAGTCAGTCATTCGGTTGGGGGGGGGAAATATCACATTTCTTCTCACTAAATGCATCAGCTAAGTCCCCATATTCATTTGGGATGAGCTGAATCTCAGGCAGGGGGCCTATGACAGCTCTCAGAGTCTCAAGGGACTGTTCTTGGTCCTCATTTGCAGTAGTCCTGCACGTTTCACTGGCCAGAATAGGAGGCAAGGGCCCCATTGCTAACCTCAAAGTCCTCACTCCATTTTCCCACCAGATCATAGGGCACCACTTATCAAGCCAGGCCAATCCCAAAATTACAGTCTCAGTCATTTTTGGCACCACTACGAAGCAGATGATTTCCCAATGCTCCCCCATTTCCAGGTGCACTTGTTCAGTTAGGTGAGTGGCAGGAGCTCCCCCTATAAGAGATCCATCTGCCTGTTCAAACCTCATGGCTATGGGCAATAATTCGGCACTAATGCCTAGCTTGAGTACCGTGGAGAGGTTGATTAGGCATCTGGTACAGCCTGAGTCAATTAAAACATGCAAGTCCATTTGGGCACCTGTCTTAGGGACTAAAAGCTTCGCAGAGACGGTAAAAGGCGGGATGGGTTGACTCACCATCAGGTCATCTTCTCCCTCATTGTCACTGTCATAAGGGGCAGATGCAGGCAAGCACTCCACCAAGGTCTCCTGTTTCCCCTGGGGGGGGGGGGGAAGAAGTGCCACATGCAGCTTGCTCTTAGATAGCCCAATTCAATTTCTCTTGCTCTGCACAAAGTTTCCTCTTAGGCTTTGTGGAGGCAGCAGGCCCATTCTTAGTGGGAGGAAATGGGACCAGACAATCAGCTGCTCGATGTCCAAGCTGCCCACACCTGAAACATCTGATTGGGAGTCCCATAGGTGCTTGAGAAAAACCAGAGGCTGTGCTAGGTTGGGAACATTGGGCCTCCTGGTGTCTTTCTTGAGTCCACCTTGGTCTGGACACTGATGCTGTAGGTCTCTAGTAACGGTCCAGCTCGATGTTTAAGGTTATAGTCAGGTGGTACCATTTGCAGAGCTGATCAGGGATCTCTTTGTAGGTGCACTCATGGAATAACTCACATTCTAAGCCTGCCTTGAAGTGGTGAATTAGCAATCGCTCAGCCACTGCCTGATCCATCTAACCACCTTCCAAAATTCTCTTACATATTTTTTCTCTGGCTTTCCTCTCTGCTTCAAGTTATGGATGTCCTTTTCAGCTTGCAGGGCTTTGGATTCATCTTTGAATCTGGCTCTCAGCTCACCCATAAACAGATTGCTGTCACACAATTCTGGTCCCTACGCATTGTGTAGGCCAGTCACCCATTTGGCAGCTTCCCCTTCTAGACTCGCTGCTACAGCATCAATCATTCTGGCACCGTCCGGGTAAGCATTAGCATAATGATTCAGGGAAGGACAACTTCTCAGGGTCCTTGTCAAATGTGGGTTTGATAGGAGATGGATCAACAGGCTGTTGCCCCCAGTAAGCTTGCTGTATGCCTGGTCACTGGTGCTGGGGTCATAGAAGAGCTCCTCCCTGGAAACCCCTCGGCTGGGGTCCTATGCTCGCAGGGCGCCAATCTCAGTCAGAGCTCCATCAGTGCACTGGACTCAATGTCAAGGCTGGTCTAAACAGTGGGGACACAGCACGAGCTATCGCAATGGGACTGAGGAGATGGAAGGGTTTGGGAGCATCTGTCGCCTCGTCCACTGGAAATCACATGGTGGGCAATCGGCTCTACTTCCTCATCTCGAGTGGGTCAAACTTCTGCCCCAGCTGTTCAATGGAGGGGCTGTGGATGGTGGTCAGGTATCTCCTTTCCCCTGATTCATCCCACCCAGCTGGCCATTTTTGCCTTTCTCAACATAGGTGAATGAGAGCCGTGGGATGAGATCAATGGGAGTTCAGCCTTAGCAGCCTTAAAGGTTCTTCTTCATTTCAGGGCAGCATCTAATCTCCAATTCTCTCTGAGGGTCAGTATTCCCTCCTGCTGCCCCAGCTTCTCTGATGAGATTGCCCGGGCTTTTGGCCTCGGCCCAGCTGCAGGAGCTGCACTATCCACATGGGCTGTAGACTGCATCCTGTTAGCCAATGTCATGCTGAGACCAGTGGCCGATCCTCCCTTCTTCTCCATCTCAATTTCTTCCCTTTGTTGTCCTCCTAGGTGTTCTGTCCCAGCCTATGTGAGTCCTTGTTAAGCTCACAAGGAGAAACCCCTTTTCCAAGAAGCAGGCTGGAACTGCAGGAAAAAAACAATCCCCTTTTATTATTCACAGACCTGAGTAAATGTCCATGGCAAACAAAACACAGTTCACAGAAACTTGATTCTTTAACACGAATGGTTGCCGTTGGCAACCAGCACCTTCCACACCTTCCCTTTTATTATGCAGCCAAGGCATGGTTTCCTAATGCCTTCTCCTTTGCCTTTGGAGCCACCCCATTGTATTCCTCTGTCCAATTCTCTTTTCTTGTCGGCGTTTACATGCATCCTGTGTCATGGTTCCAACATATTAGACTCCTCAAAGAACTTCGAGGCATTGTTTATCTAAAAGAACCTTTATTCAAGTAGCAACACATTGGCACGTACATAGTCCGAGCCAAAATCTGGTTTCCCCTCCCCTAACCATATAGTATCAAAGCCCAATTCCCTCTTCTGATTAACAGTCATAAATCACGTTCTTCAATTAGTTTGAAATATTGGCTTTCCCACCAGTTCTACAACCCGCCAATTCTTATCATCTCTTATTACAAATAACCTTGGTTCCCACTATGATACATTATTGTTTTGTCTAACTAAACTCCAAAATGCATTCCCCCCTCCCCCCAGTATTATCTAATTCTAACTCTAAGAATAAAACATAAAGTAAAGAAAAATGGCTACGTCTCCATATGTTGTCAAAGCAAGAACATTTGATGTTAGCAGCATTGACATCCGCCCCCCCCTTACAGAAAGGACAGATCCTGTAATGTAAAAAAAAGCACATGTTAGGGGCTGCCCCTCGGTTTGTTAGGATGTTTCCTATAGAACCGTTTGATGAGTCTGTTGGTTTTCACATCACTAGCTTTCACCCAAGTGGCTTCAGACAGTAAGTATCCCTTCCATTGCATTAGGTACTGCAATTTCTCTTTAAAAATTCTAGAATCAAGAATATGCTTTACTTCATAGTGAGTCTGACCCTCTACTATGAGGGGTCCAGGTGCCTTCTTTGGGGGAGGTCTTAATGTGGAGCCCCTAACAGGTTTCAACAAGCTGCAATGGAAGGCAGGGTGCACTTTCCCTAAAAGCCTAGGGAGTTATTGTGACTGGGTTAATGATCTTTAAAATGGGGAAAGAGCCCAAGAATTTTGGTCCTAATTTCTTGCTAGATAATTTGAGGCATAAATATTTAGTCGACAGATAAACCTTTTCTCCAATTTGGAATGTTCTTTGAGGAGCCCTCTTTTTATCTGACTGCTTTTTATAGGTTTCAGAAGTCTTTTTTAAAGAAATTTTTGTGGCTCTCCAAACTTCCTCCCACCCCCTCACCCATTGACCAAGAGTCTGAAAAGGCGGGAGTACTTGAGGGTATTCAGGTATCGGGCTGAACTTTTTTCATGTGGCTACTCTGAAAGGTATGAAGCCCATGCTGCTATGAACAGAGTTATTATAAGCCACCTCTGCAAAAGGGAGGAGATCGGTCCAGTCGGCCTGTTGGTATGAAACATAACATCTGAGATATTGCTCCACCATCTTGTTGGCGGCTTCCACGGCCCCATTAGTAGATGGATGAAAAGCAGATGATAGACTTTGAGATAATCCAATTAAAGAAAGTTCCTCCAAGACATAGCTGTGAATTGCACCCCCATGTCTGAAATTATTCATTTAGGAACTCCATGCAGATGGTGGATATGTTTCAAGAACAGTTTAGTCAGTCATTGGGCAGATGGAAGTCCTTTGCAGGCGATAAATTGAGCCTGCTTTGAAAACAGATCTATCACCGTCCAAATGACAGTATTTTCTCTACTTTCAGGTAAATTTACTATAAAGTCAATACCAATTTCTTCCGAAGGTTGAGAAGGGTCTGCCACCAGCTGCAGTAACCCAGGGGTTTTCCCTGGAATTCTTTTCATGGTGGCACATACAGTACAACTCTTGATATAATTTTCCACATCCCTTTTTAAGCCCAGCCACCAAAACTGCCAGCGGATGAGATGCAGAGTTTTTAAATATCCAAAGTGTCCAGCCTATTTTATATCATGGCTGTGTTTGAGACCATTGAGACAGAGGGCTTCTGGCAAGTATAATTTCCCTCCCTTGTAAGCCAAGCCATCCCTGCATGTTAGGGAGGTTTGATTGTCTTTGAACCATTGTTCGGTGAGGAGCTCTTGTTTTATTTTCTTTGCCCAAGGGTCATCCGGGTTAGGGCCCCTGGGGGCCTGAGTTGACTGGCAGTTTGTGGATTGGCGATAATTGCCTCATTAACCTCTTTCTGTTTGCTTTTGTATTGGGGCAGTCTGGATAGAGCATCAGCTAGGAAGTTTTTTCCTCCCGGGATGTACTTTAGAGTGAAGTTGAAATTATTAAAGTACTGTGCCCAGAGCACCTGCTTTGGGGACAATTTGCGAGGAGTTTTCAATGCTTCCAGATTTTTCTGATCTGTCCATACTTCAAAAGGCACCTTGCTTCCTTCTAGATAGTATTGCCAATTTATTAAACTCCATCTAATCGTGAAAGCCTCCTTTTCCCATTTTGCCCACCTCCTTTCGCTTTCAGTAAATTTTTTTGACTTGCAGGCATTTGGTTTCTTTGCAGCAATACAGCTCCAACAGCCATGTCGCTGGCGTCAGCTTGAGTTACAAAAGGTTCTCCTGGGCAGGGGTGCTTTAGGACCGGTTCCATAGCAAATAGTCCCATTAGATTCTCATGACAGCCCATAGTACATGTTAGTGGTTGGCCCAGTCACAGTTGCCCTGCTCCTTTGCCTATTTTGAGTAGTTCTGTAAGGGGTAGGGCAATTTCAACAAAGGAGGGGATGAACTGACGGTAGAAGTTAGCAAAACCTAGGAAGCTCTGGAGGTGTTTGCGAGTCCTTGGGGGCTGCCATTCAATTACAGTTTTCACTTTGGCTGGATCCATTTCAATGCCCTCATTGGAAATTCTATAGCCAAGATAATCTAATCTGGTCTGGTAAAATTCACATTTTGACAGTTTAACATAAAGCTTGGCATTCAATAGTTTCTTTAACACTTTTCTCACCAACTTTATATGATCAGTCATATTTGTGCTGTATATCAGGATGTCATGAAGATACACCAGAACCCCCTTGTATAAATGATCATGTAGGGTCTCATTAATCAATTGAATGAATACAACTGGGGCCCCCTGTAGCCCAAATGGCATGACTTTGAACTGATAGCTTCCCAAGGGGCAGTTGAAGGCAGTTTTCCACTCATCTCTCTCCTTTATTCTCACCTGGTAATATGCTTCTCTAGATCCAATTTAATGAAGATGCATCCCTTAGCCAAGTGGGTTAATAAGTCTTTTAGGAGTGGGAGAGGGTATTTATTTTCCACACTCACTGCGTTCAAGGATTTATAGTCCACACAGAGATGAAGAGACTCATCTTTTTTTTTCTCTAAACAATACACGGGCTCCCACAGTAGACTTCGCCCATTCAATGAACCCCCTCTCTAGGTTTTTGTCCACATATCGCTGCATCTCTTCCATTTCGAGAGTGGACATGGTGTACATTCTCGGTCATGGGAATTTGGCTCCCAGCAACAGTTTGATAGAACAGTCATTGGTTGGTGGGGAGGCAGGGCATCACATTCTTTCTCACTAAATGCCTCCACCAGGTCCAGATACTCACTAGGAATGAATAGTTCACCTGGTGGCAGTGAGGCCCCCATGTGTG
The DNA here is from genome assembly GCF_016545835.1 of Crotalus tigris. Classification (NCBI taxonomy): domain Eukaryota; kingdom Metazoa; phylum Chordata; class Lepidosauria; order Squamata; family Viperidae; genus Crotalus; species Crotalus tigris. The sequence continues at coordinate 134,967 of NW_024096890.1, forward strand.
CTCGCTTGTTGGGTGGGCTAAAGTTTCCTGTAACATCCGTTGAATCAATAGAGCTTGGGCTCTATAGGTAGCCTCACAGTTCTCATTCCCTTCTCCCACCAGATAAACGGCTTCCATTTGTCCAACCAGGCTAATCCTAGGATCACAGTCTCAGCCATTAGAAAGCGAATAAACTCCCAGTGCTCACCTATTTCTAGGCATAGGGGTTCAGTTAATTGAGTGACTAAAGTCCCTCCCATCAGGGAGCCATTGGCTTGCTCAAACCTTACAGGTTTGGAGAGCAGCTTTGCTTGTATGCCCATTTCCCTGGCAAATGGCAAGCTAATGATGCATCGGGAACATCAAGAATTGACTAGCACTTTTAAGTCTGCCTGTGCTCCCGATTTAGAGATTATGAGTTTGGCAAGTAGAGAGAAAGGTGGGACATGTCGACTCACCATTGGGTTATTCTCTCCTTCGTCATTGCTGTCAAAAGGGGGTAGAGTGGGGGTGGATCCAGCCTGGGTTCCGGCATCCTCTTGTGTGGGGGATGTGACTTGGGAAACTGGTTCCTGTGTGATCCAGTTGGATTTCTCTATTGTTGGCTGCTGGGCAGATTTCTTTCTCGCTGCTGATCCTGGTCTGTTCTGCTGTTGGGGGTAGGGGACTGGGCAGTTCGCTGCTTGATGTCCCTGCTGTCTGCATCAGAAGCACTTGATTGGCAGGCCTGCAGGTGGCTGGGGTCTTTCAGCAGTTGCAGCAAATGGAAGGTTTTTTTGGGGGGGGGGTTGCTGTTTGGGTTGCTCTGGCTTCGGCTCGGCTTCGGGTGGGGGAAGCTTCTTGTAGTGGGTGAGCTGAACGTCTAGTCTTACCGCTGCCTGGTACCATTCTTGCAGCTGATCAGGTACCGCTCAGGTACCTGATAGAGGTGATCATCTAGTCCTTCTCAGAAATGATGGACTATGGATTGCTCAGACCACCTCTCTATCCAACCAGCTAACTTGCGTAACTCTCGTACATACTCCAGGGCAGGCTTGCCGGATTGTTTTATCTTATGAATTTGTTCTTTGAGGGCAATGGATGGGTCCTCAAATCTTGTTCTTAGTCCTAGGAGGAAGACGTGGGGGTCCTCCAATTTGGGGGCTTGCTCATTATATAAATTATTCAGCCACTTGGATGCCTTTTCCTCTAAGCTAGATGCAATCATATCGACCATAGTAGCTGGGTCTGGGTAGAGATGGCCATAGCGATTCAGATGAGAGCGCACTTGATTGAGAAAAAAAATCAGCTTCTCTGGGTCCCCATCGAAGGTTGCTCTAAAAGGTGGAGTAATCACTGGCTGCTGGGTTCCCCACTGTGGTTGTTGTGCCCCAGGTTGCTGCTGATCCCACCTTGGTTGCTGGTACAATGGCTGCTGAGCCCTCTGCTGTGGTTGTTGCCTCCCCAGTTGCTGTTGGCCCCACCCTGGCTGCTGATTCAGTGATTGCTGGGCTCCCCACTGTGGTGGTTGCACTCCCAGTTGGTGCCTGCTCCACCCTGGCTGCTTCTGCATTTTCAGGGGTTGCACATGCCTGGGTGGGGGCTGTTGCCATTCTCCCTGCATTGGTCTGCCAGGAGCTGTGGCATCTTTGATTGTTGTAGGGACCCCTGTTATTGCTGTATGTTCAGGGGTGGCAACCAATTCCCTTACTGCAGTCATCTCCCCCACCGGTTGTTGGGTCTTCTGGCCTCTGCATCACCCCAAATTATTGCAGGGTGCCTATTATCTGCTGCAAAGTCAGAGATTTTTGATCTCCCCCCTTCAGGGGCTGCCATACCCCCCATTGCTACAGGGGGCCCAGGCTGGGTAATCAATATGCACATCAGTCTGGGGAATCGCTATCCCAGTGGCTGCCCAGGCCCTCATCTCATTGGCAGCGTTGCGGCTTCTGGAGAGGTGGTGACTGGGGCTGTCTCTCCCCATGGGACTGGAGGCTCTGGCAGGGGGCTTCAGGAGCAAGAAAGCTGCCTGCTCTGCGAAGGAGGGGCTGGTGGTTCCTCTTGGTAGGAGTTGAATGTCCTGATTGCTGGCATGAGGGGAATGGGAAGGTTGCTCCAAACTTCTCATTTCTAGCCCTTCAAACTTCTCTACCAATTTCTCCACTGACTTGCAAGCTGCCGACAGATATTTCCACTCACCCGAGTCCTCAATGGCAGACAATCTAATAGCTCTCCCCCGGTCTGGGGAGTGCAATGTGTGGGACTCTTTTTGTGGTAGTCCAGTCTCGTCTGCATTTGAGGCCTTTAAGGGTGGCAAAGCCAGCTTGAAGCATCTAGAGTCTCCACTGGGCTGTACCCAATCTGACAACCAGATTAGCTGTCCTAGCTGCTTAGGTTTCGCCCCCAGCTGGGAGGCCTGCAGAAACTCCTTCTCTATCGGCACCCTAGCTTTCGCTCCCCCCCCGGGGTAGCAGCTACTGCCAGGATGCTGACTTCAGGCAATTTCTCCCTCTTCATGGCGAGGTCTTCCCTGAATCTTTGTCAGCTTATTCCTCAATGCTAGGTACAGCGACTGGGGCTCGGGACACCTAAATAGTTAAGAAAATTGGAGATTTTGGCTTAATTTGAGGCATTATTTACCTTAAAGAATCTTTATTCGAGTAGCAACACATCGGCATGTACATAGTCCAAGCCAAAATCTGGTTTCCCCTCCCCTAACCACATAGTATCAAAGCCCAATTCCCTCCTCTAATTAACAGTCATAAATCACATTCTCCAATTAGTTTGAAATGCTGGCTTTCCCACCAGTTCTACAACCCGCCAATTCTTATCATCTCTTATTACAAATAACCTTGGTTCCCACCATGATACATTATTGTTTTGTCTAACTAAACTCCCAAACGCATTCCTTCCCCTCCCCCCAGTATCATCTAATTCTAACTCTAAGAGTAAAACATAAAGGAAAATGGCTGCATCTACATATGTTGTCAAAGCAAGAACATTCAATGTTAGTAACATTGACATCCTGGATATCTTCCAGCTGTCAGTCATCACTGTCCAACTCAGACTCCCAGCATACAGTAGCTGTGTCTCAGTCTGAATGCAAGTAGAGGGGCCAGGTTCCTCGTCAGACTGTAAGTCTTGGAGCTGCTCAGAGCCTTCCTCTGACTCCAATGTCACTCCAGACCCCTTCTCCTCCTCTGATTCCCCAGACTCAGCTGCCAGATCCACTGGCTGGTGAGGACTCACAACACTATCCTGCACCGCAGGAGCCTTTCCCCGGGTCTGCCAGGCCAGATGTGGTTGAGATGGAAATTGGTCATGGAATGCTGTCACCAAGGCAGGAGCATGGACAGTGGTCGCATCCTCCCAGGTGAACTCCTCCAGTCCATAGCTCTTCCACTCAATCAGATACTGAAATCACCCTTCCAGCCAACAGGAGTCTCGAATACTGGCGACCTCATATTCTGGAGTGCTGTCTCTATCATGTTATTCCAGTGGGGGAGGTTCTGATTGACGGAGTGGACATACCAGTTATGCGGGGACCATCAGAGACTGGTGAAAGACCAAATCTACCCATAACAACCACGGCAAAGTTAATTGATAGGCAACCGGATTGATGATGGCTTCGATAGGGAACAATCCTAGGTACCTGTGGTCCAGTTTCTTGGCAGGCCGGTTTGATGGCAGGTTCCTAGTGGACAGCCACACCCGATCTCCCACTGTTAATATAGGCGTATCTCACCTTGACCGATCGGTCACCTTCTTGTAGTCCGCCTTGGCCTTATCTAATTGTTGCCACACCAATTGATGGATAGGTCATAACTTGGTCAGATATTAGTTAATTGCAGGAACTGGCGAGTCGATCTGTGAGAGGGGAAAAAGCCGGGGATGATATCCCACATTGGCCAGGAACGGTGTCATCTGCGTGGAGGTGTGCTGTGAGTTGTTAAACACGAACTCAGCTACTGCCAGATAGTCCGTCCAATTGTTCTGTTGCTGGTTCACATAACAGCGCAGGTATTGCTCGAGAATTCCAATGACTTTCTCGGTCCTGCCATCAGTTTGAGGATGATGCACTGATGATAGGCAGATTTAAACATCCAGGGCCTTCATCAACCCCTTCCAGAAACGGGCCATGTACTGAGCCCCTCTATTTGACACGTCGCTATCAGGGAAGCCGTGCAGCCAGAAGACCTGCTGGATGAACATGCAACAGGTGGCACGGGCTGACAGCAAACCATGGCAAGAAATGAAATGCACCATCTTGGTCAGCATGTCCACCACCACAAATACAATCGTGAAACCAGAAGACGGGGGCAGGTCAATCAAAAAGTCCCTGGACACTGCCCCTCAGAGTCTTTTAGACATCGGCAAGGGCTGAAATAGACCAGGTGGGGGCCCCATCACCGACTTGGCCTGCCTACACTGGATACAAGATGTGATGTAGTCCTGGATGTCGTGTCGTACTTGGGACCACCAGAATGTATGGGAGACTAAGTTCAGTGTCTTGAACAGGCCAAAATGCCCTGCTACCAGATTATGGTGACGTTGGCGGAGAATGAGCCCTCTGTGTGGCCCTCCTGGAACATAGAGCCAGTCACGATAGGTCAGGAGTCTATCCGTGACGGCCCATGGGGAGTATGGCCCCAGCTCCTCCCTGCATTGAGCCATTCACACATCATGCTGTTGGGCCTCCCGAATCCGAGCCCGTATATCTATTGACTCCCAATTGCAGAGAAAGACTTGATGGGGAGAACTGTCCTGGGCAGAAGCTTCTCTATGGGAATATTCTGGCTTCCTTTGCAGAGCATCCGCTCTTTGGTTGCAACCACTGGGTATGTATGTAACGCAGAAATTGAACCTAGCGAAGAAGAGAGACCACTAAATCTGTCGTTGGTTCAATTTCCGAGTGGTCTGCAGGCTTTCCAGAATCTTATGGTCCATCTGGACTTCAATTTGATGCCTCCAGGCCTTGAATGCCACTTAACATTCTTAGCTCCTTCTCCCAGATGGTGTAGTTGTGCTTGGCTGGATTCAGTTTCTGCGAGTAGTACATGCAAGGGAAGAGGGCACCACTGGGCACTGTAGCCTGGAATAACACCACGCCAATGGCAATGTTGGAGGCATCCGCCTCCATGACAAATGGCCATTGCAGGTCAGGATGTTTCAAGATGGGCTCCTTCATGAAGGCTTCCTTTAAAACCTGGAAAGCCTGTTGTTGTGGAGTATCCCAATGAAACTGGGTCTTTTTCTGCAGGAGCCGAGTGAGGGGCACAGTCATAGAAGCAAAACTGGGTATGAAGGTTCTATAGTAGTTGGCAAACCCAAGGAGTCACTGAACGTCTTTAACATGACATAGGGGTTGCCAACTACACAGAGACTTGACCTTGCTTGGTTCCATGGCGATGCCCTCAGGAGAAATGCGATGACCTAGGAAATTGATGGTCATTTAATAGAAGTGGCATTTCTCCAGTTTGGCATACAAATGATGATCTCAGAGCCATTGCAGGACCTGACGGAGATGCTGGTGGTGCATTTCCCATGAAGGGGAGTGGATCAGGATGTCATCCAAGTAGATCACAACAAACTGATTTAACAGATCCCGGAAGATGTCATTCATGAAGTGTTGAAAAACTGCAGGGTGTTGGTCAGCCCAAATAGCATCACTGTATACTCGAAGAGCCCGTACTGGGTGCCAAATGCAGTTTTCCACTCATCACCCGAGCGAACCCTGACGAGATTGTAGACTCCTCTCAAGTCCAATTTCATGAAGATTGTTGCCTCCTGAAGACATTCCAGAAGTTCGGGGATGAGGAGCAGCAGGTATCAATTATGTACTGTAATGGTGTTTAATTTTCAATAGTCACAGTGAAGCCTCAATTCTCCAGATTTCTTTTTGACAAAGAACACTGGTGCAGACACTGGTGAAGATGAGGGCCAAATAAAACCCCGAGCAATTTTTTGTACAAAAGTCCCGCAAAGCAGCCAACTCGGGGTCCGACATAGAATACAAATGCCCCACTGGGAGAGGCGTGTCAGGAACTAAGTCGATGGGGCAGTTATATGGCCTGTGAGGGGGCAATTGATCCACTTCAGTCTCACTGAACACATCAGCATAAGTCACCAGTTCAGAGGACAGAGAGACCCCTGGGGGACTCACCATCTGGCTGGGGCAGACTTGGCAGGTGTGGTCCATAAACTTGGAAAGGTGACCAAGTTCTGGGACCAATAAATCTGTGGGTCATGCATCCGGAGCCACGCCAGTCCCAAGACCATAGGGAAATGCAGGTCAGAGGTTATGTAAAATTGAATAGCCTCCTCATGCGAGCTGATGGCCATATATAACGGTTGCGTGGTGGCCTTAATTGGCCCAGACAGGAGCACTTGGCCATCAATAGTCTCCACTAACAAAGGCAGTTCCACTGGGCATAGGGGAACAGTCCATTTGGCCACAAAGGCTGCATCCATAAAGTTTGTGGTGGCCCCGAGTCGCCCAAAGCATGTACCAGAATCCCCTGTGGCTGCCTGGGGAGGATCAAGCATGCTGCCAGTATCAAATGCCATGGAGGTCCAAGTGCAGCATCCAAAGGACGTCACTCAGTGTTGTGGGACGTCCAAACCAAAATGCCTTTTAGGTCAGGCTTTGGGTGTTTCCTGACAGATGAGGGTGCTTTTGTGGGGCAGGCTTAGTAGTGGATGCCCCTCATCGCTTCTTGGGGCAAAAGGTGGCCAAATGCCCAGGGTCCCCACAATAGAAACACAAACCCCTGAACATTGTCTATTCATTTCTGCCACTGATAGGCGAGATCTGGCAGCACCTAAGTCCATAGGTTCCTCCCACAGAACTGAAGTCTCATGCACAACTGGGGCCGACTGGGTTTCTGGGGTGGCATGACGACTCCTACACTGCTGCAGCCAAGCATTGATCTGCAAACAGAGATGGATCAACCCATTGAGGTCTGGGGGAATATCTACTCAGGCCAGCTCGTCCAACAGTTCGTCCAACAAGCCATCCTGGAAAGCATCCATGAGTACAACTTCATTCCAGGCTGAATCCTGGCTAAGCAGCCGAAACTCACTAATATAGCCCTGTAGAGGGCATCGGCCTGCCTCAGAACCTTCAGGCATCAGGTAGCAGCCTGTATCTTAATGGGGTCCTCATACATATGACACATATAGTCACAAAATCCCCCAAAGTTATCCAACAACGGACTAGGTTGGGCTAACAGGGGTTTGCCCCAACAAACTGCATCACCAGAGAGGAGGCTTATCATAAACCCCATGTCAATGCTGCTAATATTGAATATTCTTGCTTTGACAAAATATGCAGAACTGTCTGGTATTTTTAGAATTAATTCAGATGACAGGGAAAAGGGAGGAGATTATTAAGGAAAGCCCGGGAAAATGAATGGAAGTGAATCTTTGCCCTCCCAATTAATTGGAAGATGTGAATCGTGACCCCAAAATAGGGGAGGGGAAATGCCTGGAATGTTATGTGCAAAGGGAAGGGAAATTCAGATCTTGGCATCCATCATGCCGTGCTGACACATCTCTACACTAATAAAGGTTTTTTTAGGTTAACCCATGCCTGAAAATTCTTTGAAGTGTTTCATTAGTCAGACACGTGACATCATGCCAAGATCCACAAATCTTTTAAACCAATTACAAGGTCCCAGACTTCGGTCACTATTCCTAATCTAAAGGAGATAGATGACAAAGATCCAGGGAAGATCTCATTATGGAAGGAGAAAGATGGTTTGAGGCCAGCCGCTCAGCAGCAGCAGCTTCCCCAGGGAGTGGAGCGGCAGTCAGCCAGCCGAGGGAGAAAGAATTCTGGCAGATCTTCCAGCTGAGAGCAAAGACTTCATAAGCAGAATGGAGAGATAATGAAGTTTTGGATGAATCGCTGGAAAGATTTCAAAACCCAGAGGTGAAAAGCAGAAATCAATTCCTGGAGAGAGGAGCCTATACCCCTCCCATGGCCCAGCAGAAAGCCTGTCAGATCCTGTCTTCCCCTGCCAGGGACCCCAACCCTGAAGAGAGAAGGAATTTCAGTCTGAGGCATCTGCAGCAATGGGTAGATGGGTTTCCCCAGCAGGTGGATGATCAGCGATTTCTGAGCTTGCCACAACTAATAGAGGCCTTGCAACAGCTTGGGATGGTGCAGAAGCCAGGAGATCAGCAGTTGGTGGGATTCCGACCACAGCAGGGAGATTGGCCACAGCCCCTGAATGTGCACTGGGCATAAATCTGCAGCCAGAATGGGGCCAGCAGCAACAGCCACAGTTGCCATAGGCTCCAACAACCTATAATTGCACCACTTTTCAGAGCAACCTTCAATGGGGACCCAGATAAGCTGTTTTTTTTTCCTCAACCAAGTGCGCTCTCATTTGAATTGCTGGGCCTATCTGTACCCAGACCCGGGGCCCATGGTCGATGTGATTGCATCCAGCCTAGAGGGAGAAGCCTCCAAATGGCTGAACAAATTATATAATTAGCAAGCCCTCGAATTGGAGGACCCCCGCCTCTTCCTCCTAGGGCTGAGGGAAAGATTTGAGGACCCATCTATTGGGCTTAAAGCACGAGAACAGATCCACAAAATAAAACAAGCTGGCAGGCCTGCCTTGGAGTACGTGTGGGAATTTTGCAAGATAGCAGGTCGAATAGAGGGGTGGCCAGAACAATCCCTAATCCATCACTTCATAGAGGGATTAGACAATCACCTCTCTCAGGCCTGCATCTATTGAGCCGTACCTGATCAGCTGCAAGAATGGTACCAGGCAGCAGTGAAGCTGGACGTTCAGCTCACCCGCTATAAGAAGTCTCCCCCACCTGAATCCGAGCAGCCGCCAGAGCAACCCAGACAGCAATCATCCGCATGAAAACCTCCAACTACTGCGATGGCTGAGAGACCGAGACCACCTGCAAGCCCATCAAATAAGTGTTTTCGGTGTGGACAAGAGGGACACTGAGCAGCAAGCTGTCCAGTCCCCTACCCCCGACTGCATAGCAGACCAGAACCAGCGACGAGAAAGAAACCTGCTCAGTGGCTAACGAGAGAAAAATCCAACCGGGTCACACAAGAACCTGTTGCCCAGATTACACCCACCCCCACAGGAGGACTCTGGGACTCTGGGTGGACCCGCCCCTGCTCTACCCTCTTTTGATAGCGATGATGAAGGAGAGAATGACCCGATGGTGAGTCGACAAATCCCACTTTTTTCACTGGACACCAAATTTATAATCCCTAAGTCTGGGGCACAAATGGACTTAAACATACTAATAGATTCTGGATGCACCCGCTGCATTATTAGTCTGCCATTTGCCATGAAAATGGGCATATGGGCAAAACAGCTTTCCAAACCTGTGAGGTTTGAGCAAGCCGATGGCTCCCTGATGGGAGGCACTCTTGTCACACAAGTAACTGAGCCCTTACACCTAGAAATAGGTGCACACTGGGAGTTTATTCGCTTCCTAGTGGCTCCAAAAATGACTGAAAATGTGATCCTAGGGCTAGCCTGGTTGGACAAATGGAAGCCATTTATCTGGTGGGAGAAAGGAATGAGAACCTATAGAGCCTAAACCTCCTGCTGATTCAACCGATATTGCAGGACACCTTAGGCCACCCAATTAGTGAGCGCACATGGCTGCCTCACCACCGTCAGGCGAATCACTCATTCCTAATGAATACCAGGACCAGGCGGAGGCATTTAGTGAAAAAGAATGTGATGCCCTACCCCCTCACAGACCCAATGATTTCTCCATCAAACTGGTGCCAGGAGCCAAACTCCCATGGCCGAGAATGTATGCTATGTCTCCCCTCGAAATGGAGAAGATGCAGCGATATGTGAATAAAAACCTAGCGAGTGGATTCATCGAATGGGCCAAATCTACAGTGAGAGCTCCTGTGTTGTTCAAAGAGAAAAAAGATGGATCTCTTTGTCTCTGCATAGACTATAAGGTTTCAACGCTGTGAGTGTGGAAAATAAATATCCCCTCCCCCTCCTAAAGGACTTATTAACCCATCTGGCTAAGGAGAGTGTCTTCACTAAATTAGATTTGAGAGAGGCATATTACTGGGTGAGAATAAAAGAGGGAGACAAGTGGAAAACTGCCTTCAACTGTCCTATGGGGAGCTATCAGTTCAAACTCATGCCATTTGGACTACAGGGGGTCCCAGCCGTATTCATGCAGTTGATTAATGAAGTCCTACATGATCACTTGTACAAAGGGGTTTTGGTGTATCTTGATGATATCCTGATATACAGCACGAATATGACTGATCACATAAAGCTGGTGAGAGAAGTGTTAAAGAAACTATTAAATGCCAAGCTTTATGCCAAATTGTTGAAATGTGAATTTCACCAGACCCAATTAGATTATCTTGGCTACAAAATTTCCAATGAAGGCATTGAAATGGATCCAGCCAAGATGAAAGCTATAATCAAATGGCAGCCCCCAAAGACTCGCAAACAGCTCCAGAGCTTTCTGGGTTTTGCTAACTTTTATCGTCAATTCATCCCCTCTTTTGCCAAGATTGCACTACCCCTTACAGAACTACTCAAAACGGGCAAAGAAGGAGGAAAGCCACTACCGGGCCAACCACTAGCATGGACTGTCAAACTGCTTTTGAGAATCTAATGGGACTATTTGCTATGGAACCGGTCCTAAAGCACTCCTGCCCAGGGGAGCCCTTTGTGGTTCAAGCCGATGCCAGCGATATACCAGTTGGAGCTGTGTTATACAAAAGAACAAAAGTGGGGTCCTGCAACCCTGTGTCTACACCTCTAAGAAATTTACTGAAAGCGAGTGGAGATGGGCAATCTAGGAGAAAGAGGCTTTATTGATTAGATGGGCGCTATTAAACTGGCGACACTATCTAGAAGGGAGCAAGGTGCCATTTGAAGTATGGACAGATCACAAAAATCTAGAAGCACTGAAAACTCCTTGCAAATTATACTGGTGGGCACAGTACTTTTTCCGCTTCAACTTCACTCTAAAGTATATACCAGGAGGAAAAAGCTTCCTAGCTGATGCGTTATCCCGGTTACCCCAATACAAAAGCGAATGGGAGGAGGTTAACGAGGCAATTATCCCCAAATCCACAAACTGCCGCTGAACTCACACCTCGCAGGGACCCCAATCCTGATGACCCTGGGGTAAAGAAAATAAAATGAGAGCTCCTCTCAGATCAATGGTTCAAAGATAATCAACCCTCCCTAACATGCAGGGATGGCTTGGCTTACAAAGGGGGGAAACTATATTTGCCTGAAGCCCTTTGTCTTAATGCTCTCAAACACAGCCTTGATGTAAAACAGGCTGGACACTTTGAATATTTGAAAACCCTACACCTCACCCGCCAGCAATTCTGGTGGCCAGGGCTGAAAAGGGATGTGAAAAACTATGTAAAAAGTTGTACTGTATCTGCCACAGTGAAAAGAATTCCAGGGAAAACCCCGGGGTTACTGCAACCCATGGCAGACCCTTCTCAACCATGGGAAGAAATAGCTATGGACTTTATAGTAGACGTATCTGAAAGTAGAGGAAATACTGTCATCTGGACTGTGATAGACCTGTTTTCAAAGCAGGCTCATTTCATCGCCTGCAAAGGACTCCCATCTGCCCAATGACTGACTAAATTGTTCTTGAAACATATCTACCGGCTGCATGGTTCCTCTAAGCGAATAATTTCGGACAGGGGAGTGCAGTTCACAGCGACGTTTTGGAGGAGTTTTCTTAAATTAATTGGATCATCTCAAGGTTTATCATCTGCTTTTCATCCAGCCACCAATGGGGCTGCAGAATCCGCTAACAAAATGGTGGAGCAATATCTTAGATGCTACGTTTCTTACCAACAGATGAACTGGACTGACTTCCTCCCTTTTGCGGAGGTGGCATACAATAATTCTGTGCACAGCAGCACTGGCTACACGCCTTTCAGAGTGGCCACAGGAAAAGAGTTCAGCCCAATACCTGAATACCCTCAGGTGCCCTCCGCTTCCCAGACATTTGACCAATGGGTGATGGGGTAGGAAGAAGTTTGGAGAAACACAAAAACTGCGTTAAAAAAGACTTTTGAAATCTATAAAAAGCAGGGTGATAGAAAGAGGGCTCCTCTAAGAACATTCCAAGTTGGGGAAAAGGTTTATCTCTCGACCAAATATTTACGCCTCAAATTGCCCAGCAAGAAATTGGGACCAAAATTCTTGGGGCCTTTCCCCATAGTAAGGATCATCAATCCGGTCACCATAGAACTAAAACTCCCTAGACTTTTAGGGAGAATTCACCCAGTCTTCCATTGCAGCTTGTTGAAACCTTATCGGGGCTCCACTTTAATACCTCCCCCAAAGAAGGCACCTGGGCCCCTTGTAGTTGCGGGACAGACCCACTAGGAAGTGAAACATATTCTTGACTCTAGAATTTTTAAAGAGAAATTGCAGTATCTAGTACAATGGAAGGGATACCCATTGTCTGAAGCCACCTGGGTGAAATCCAGTAAGGTGAAAGCTGACAGGCTTGTCAAAAAGTTTCAGGTGAAATACCCCAACAAACCGAGAACAAGTCATTAACATATGCTTTTGTTTACATTACAGGATCTGTCCTTTTTGTAAGGGGGGCTGGATGTCAACGCTGCTAATATTGAATATTCTTGCTTTGACAAAATATGCAGAACTGTCTGGAATTTTTAGAGTTAATTCAGATGACAGAGAAAAGGGAGGAGATTAAGGAAAGCCCAGGAAAATGAACGGAAGTGAATCTTCACCCTCCAAGTTAATTGGAAGATGTGAATTATGACCCCAAAATAGGGGAGGGGAAGTGCCTGGAATGTTATGTGCAAAGGAAAGGGAAATTCAGATCTTGGCATCCATCATGCTGTGCTGACACGTTTCTACACTAATAAAGGTTTTTTTAGGTTATACCATGCCTGAAAATTCTTTGAAGTGTTTCATTAGTCAGACACATGACACCCCACTTTATCATGGTCAGTGTGGAAGTCAGGCACTCTCAGGCTGATAAAGAGCCGGCATTGGCCCAGAAAAGCAGGAAACATCTCCAGAGTACCATCAAATTTGTCAGGCACAGTGACTAGGCACTTCCTTCTGGGTTGTGGAGCAATCAGGAGTGGAGGCTTGAAGCTGAGCCACTTGAGCTGCCAGCAAAACCAGCTGCTGGGAGAGCTGGGCATTCACCACATGTAACTACTCCATAACAATAGAGGGTGGGAGTCCGAAGGCAAACTGTTCTGTCTCAGCCTACATGAGTCCTTGTTAAACTCACAAGGAGAAACCCCTCTTCCAACAAGGAGGCTGGCATTGCAGAAAAAAAACCAATCCCCTTTTATTATTCACAGACCTGAGTAAATGTCTAAGACAAACAAAACACAGTTCACAGAAACTCCATTCCTTGACACAAATGGTTGCCTTTGGCAACCAGCACCTCCCACACTTCCCTTTTATTATGTAGCCAAGGCGTGGCTTTCTAATGCCTTTTCCTTTGCCTTTGGAGCTGCCCCATTGCATTCCTCTGTCCGACTCTTTTCTTGTCAGCGTTTATGTGCATCCTGGATATCTTCCAACTGTGAGTTAACTCAGTCTGAGTCTGTCCAACTCAGACTCCCAGCACAGCTGTGTCTCAGCCTGAGCGCAAATAGAAGGCTCCTTATCAGACTGTAAGTCTTGGAGCTCCTCAGAGCCTTCCTCTGATTCTGATGTCACTCCAGGCTCCTCTTCCTCCTCTGATTTCCCCAGACTCAGCTGCTGGGTCCACTGGCTGGCGAGGAATCACAATAATAGGCGACTGGGGCTCAGGACCCCAAGTTTTAAAATTTTAAGGAGACTTGGTTTAATGTCAAGGTTCCGATAGATGAGACCAGTAAAAGCAGAACTCCAAGGCTAGAGTGAAACAATCAAAAGTGAAATCAATTCTGGAGTTCCCTCCAAAGGGTTACAATGTTACAAAGTTGAACTTCCCACTATTTAATCAACTACTTTCTCCAATAGAATACTTTGGCAGGCTTTCTAATGGAAGGCTCAGCCCACCAAATTCCCAGGCAGCAATAACACAGGACAAAATATTGTTTTAGGCTAACATTAAAATCACCCTCCCCACTCCCAGCCCTGTGGCAACTGAAAATGAAACAAAATGGCTTCAGCCAGGATCGTTGCAGTGTTGACAAAAAACTATTGTTATGAAAGTACTAGTTAGAAATCCTTTCATATTTATAGTAAGGGAAGTACTGACTTTGCTGCAGGTGATACTTGTTCCAGATGTGCTAAGGCAGACATGTCAAACACAAGGCCCGGGGGCCAGATGTGGCCCGCGGAGTGGTTTCATGTGGCCTGTGAAGCTACCCTGGAAACAGTGAGAGAATGGCCCCCACTGCCTTGGCCCTGGCCCAGGCCGGCCAGGAGCCAATGTACAATTTTGTGGTGGCCATGTATGCTGAAACTCATTCAGTCTTAGCTCCACAAGGCTGTCTAGGAACCAGCCCCTGCCGCATTGGCCCCGCCCCCTAGGTGCATGCTGGGGAGGTGTCACCCTTTGTGAGGAATGAAGAAATGGACCATACCTTGGCGCTTGCCCTGGTCGCACTTCCTTCTGCCAGAGACCCTCAGATTTGTCCCACTCCTGCCCAGGCCCCCACAGGCACTCTTGACACGAACGATGTAGAGCTGGCCATGCCCACCCAGTAGGCCACACCCACTCCATCCACGCCCACCCAGTAGGCCGCAGCCACTCTGGCTACACACCCCCCCCGAGGGCAACCACAATGCTGATGTGGCCCTCAATAAAATTGAGTTTGACACCCCTGTGCTAAGATTTTACAATTGCTGCTATATTGGAAATGGTTGCTAGCCAAGTACAGGTTGTTGATATGCCACAGATGTGGAACACTTGCTCAAGCTGGCACATAATTATGATAGATCTTTTAATGGTGTTGCTAACAAGGATTAAGTAGAGAATTCATATTGATAGCATCAACCTACAGTAATAAGTAGATTGTAAATATGATGCAGAATGATATTAAATAAGAGATTTCAGACTTGTTTTGGATGTGTATCAGAGATATTGAGAAAAATATTGGTAATGAGGGATGAACATGAAACAGAAGTCACTCTCAAATCCATATTTAATATTATAAAACTTTCAACTGAACAGTTGATATACTTTTATGGTATATGATTGCTTGTAGTTCTTATCAATAACTTTGGAAATAAAATAAAGCTGTGTTATTTGCATGTATAGTATTATGTATACATACTTGGAAGTTAAGATGATTGGAAAGAGATGGAAACAGATATTGTGTCATTTTGTTTGATTTTACCAATGTATTCACTTTGAGCACTCAAATTACCTACTGCTCAGATAATCCCTTAGAGGGCAGATTTGCACAGATACCCACAATTGTTGCTATTGTCTTTCAAATAAAATTGGAAGTTTCCCCAGCAATGATGGATGGAGTATTGATTATCTGCTTGAAAGCTGAGCTGGTAAAGCTAGAATTATTAGCATATTTTTTTGGATGAGGCCTTTGGCTATTTGACCAAACCTACAGTTATAGAAACCCACTTTAATATGACACCTGTTTGTGGGTTAGTCCAAAATTTGTTGGAGCATTGTCACTAGCCAGATGTGTTCCCAATTTGTCAATCTTTCAGGTTTCTACTTTTTTAAATGTACAAATAAATTAATAAATAAATAGTTGCATTAAGTTTTTTTTTTTAAAAAAAAATACATCCATTTCATGACCCAAGCCTCTTAACACTTTCTGTGCCCTTTCAAAAAGAAAAAAAAAGTAGGCCCCAATAACAAAAGGTTGTCCACTTTTGCCCTGCTTTGAAGGATGAGAATGAATCAATGAACTTCAATTGGTAACTAAATCCAAATGGCAAAGACAATCTCTACGCCTTCTTTTGAAGTCCATTGTCATAATATGTTAGAGGTAGATGCCTGGCAAAATGAAAATGTTACTTTTTAATAGTAAGAAGTATAAATCTACTTTTTTCTTAAGAGGTATCATTACTCTGGATTTCACAGACATCATGAAAGACAGAAACAATGGTATCCTGGAAAGCTCAAGAAGTCTTTATTCCAGTATCTCTCCTAGCATGGATCTATCATACAGTGAAAGTGTAAGTGATTGATAAAACTAGTTCTATACAAATAATATTAATAAAATCAATTCAGACACATTAGCTAATGTTAAATATAATTATCATGTGGAGAGAAAATATACATACAGTACTGGGCAATTTTTTAAGCAGTTGTGCAAAAATGCTGAAAATTAAAAATGTTTTTGGAAATAGAAGTGTTAATAAAATGATGGGTTTTGCTGATTTACTAAAAGGCAGGAAAAACACAGCAAGCAAACTGGCCCTCATCAGTTCAATTTATACAATATTATTTTGAAAATGGTCATCCACTAAGTTTAAATAAATCTAAGAGCTGGTTTAGTATTAAGACATCCAGAAACCAGGATGCTGTGATTTTTGGTCTTGCCTTAGGCACAAAACTAGTTTGGCTAGTTGTTTCTCTTAGCCCTAGGAAGGAGGCAGTGGCAGATCACTTCCAAAAATCATTGCCAAGAAAAATACAGCAATTTGTCCAGGCACTCTCCATGAAGCAGACAAGACTGAACAGAAGGGGAAAAAAAAGAATATACAACATTTTAATACACTGAGGCCTGTTATTCAATCATATATAGTAATGATTGTTGAATGCTTTTTTAAAAGTAAAAAAATAATATTTGTTTATTAATTGCTTAGAATAATGTATACTTACAAAGGAAGATTATGAAGCTACTAATTATTTTTAATTTGTCTACACCTGGATTTCACTAAGGCTTTCAAATCTTACTTTCAAAGGATTTGGCACACTTTGTTCAAGAGAACTTTAAGAAGAGAGAGTGTATGTTTTTCACTAAAGATGCCAAGTCCAAGTAAGTAAATATTTATATGTCATATAGATGTTATAGAGTTTCAGAGAAATGGCACTGAAACTTCTCTTCTTTGAAATGGAATACAGAATCACTAAGTATACATCAAAGCAAGACAGCAAATTGAGGCAGATTTGCTATCCTTTGGGCCTTGTCCTCATTGAGTCAAACACCTTAATTTCTTTTTTTAAAGTTTTATTAGTTTATAATATAGCCTACAAAGAAAATACAAAAGTAAATACTGGTAGTACGGATGTTAGGGAAGGGAAAATGGAAGAGAAAAGTGGGGGAAAGCAAGGGAAAAAGGGATTGACTTCCGACTCCCTTTGGTGCAGTTGAATAAAACATTAACATCAAACCTCAGCTTTTTAGTCTTAATTTTTAGTTTTACATAATAGTAACAACATATCCATCTAGTTCAGTGGTTCTCAACCTTTTTAATGCTGTGACCCAAACCGGTCTTAAGTCAAGGACTACCCAACCGGTCGTAAGTTGAGGACTACTCAACCGGTTGTAAGTTGAGGACTTTCCCTGCCCGGGAGCACTGCGCATGCGTGGTGCCGCCCCCTGTGCCAGCCGAGGCGTAGCTGGCAGCGACGGTGCAGGGCGACCACCGGCTCAGCCACCAGCTGGCCCAGCCCAAGGGAGGTAAGGCACCCGCCGGGTCCCATGTGCACCAGCAACCCTCCCTGTGCCCGCTGGCCTCCCACCTCCCACCCCTGGCCCTCTTTTACTTACATTTTTAGTAGTTGCTCAACAGGGAGGGGTGGAAACTTCCAGACAGCTCGCCTTCGCTGCAGACAACATGCAGCACCATTTGCAGAATGGGACTTTTGGCGGGCTCAGCAGGGCAGAGACAGCCTGGACAATTCCTATTGGCTTTTGAAAGCCAATAGAATAAAAGGGAGTAGCACAGCTAAGGAAAAGGGGAAAAATGGCGGACTGCGTTGTTTGGCGACCCCCGTGAAATGATCATTTGACCCCAAATGGGGTCGTGACCCACAGGTTGAGAACCGCTGATCTAGTTGGTAAAACCCAAAATCAAAGTTTCATTTTTTTTCACCTCAAGCACAAAGTCCAGAAGTGGTTTCCACATAGGAATAAAAGTATTTGTATTTTTTTCTTTAATCAAAACAGTCAATTTAACCATCTTTGCTAGTTCCATCAGTTTTTGCAGCCATTCATCCATTGTGGGGAACAAGGTGACCTTCCATTTCTGTGCATGAGTCAAACACATGGATGGAATTCTATTGCTTTGTACACATTGCTTTGCATTTTAAAGCTTCTGCGAATTTGAATTTATTCTTATCTTGGCCTCAAAAAACATGGTTGCATTTTGAGTCAAATGCGAATTGCTTTCAGTGAGGGACTTAAAAGGTTCAGTATGAACCTTCAACTTGAACTGAATAAATTTCATGGTTGAAAATGCCAGTTCAAGATGATTGCCTGTTCAATGAAGAGAAGAGCAATTAAAATGATCAAAGGCCTGGAAACTAAAACATATGAAGAAAGGCTGCAGGAATTGGGTTTGGCTAGTCTAAAGAAAAGAAGAAATAGGGTGACATGATAGCGGTTTCCCACTATTTGAGGGGCTGCCAAAAGAAGAAGGGGTGTCAGAACCCATTTCCTTGTTGGGGGGGTTGGTTCTGTCCCCTTCCAGCTTCTTTCTGTGGGTTCTGTTATTCTCCTGAGGGGGAAGGGGGAGGCTCTATGTAACGCATTATTTCTCCTTTGCTTAGCTACAATGTATCCTCTCTGCCTTTTCTATCTGCTTGCTCTTTGAACTGTTTCTCCTTGATGTCAATAATTGCAAAGTTTCCTCGGATTTGCTAATTTTTACCGGCAATTCATTCCTTCCTTCACACAAATTGTGTTGCCGATTACTAACTTACTAAAGACAAAGCAGGAGGGGAAACCGAAGCCCACCCAACTTTTAAAATGGACGGCAGAGTGTCAAACTGCATTTGAAAGACTGAAAAGGTTATTTTCTGCAGAACCAATCTTAAGACACCCTGATACTAATAAATCATTCGTGATCCAAGCTGATGCTAGTGATGTAACTGTGGGGGCAGTGTTAATGCAGGATAATGATGAAGGGAAACTGCAGCCCTGTGCCTATCGTCGAGGAAACTCATGGAGACAGAGCAAAGATGGGCAGTTTGGGAGAAGGAGGCTTATGCCATATGATGGGCCCTCCTAACCTGGCGGCATTTCCTGGAAAGGGAATAAAATCCCCTTCCAAGTATGGATCAACCACAAGAACCTTGAAACCCTAAAAATGCCTAGAAAACTGACTCCTAAACAAGCAAGGTAGTTTCAGCATTTCCACCGGTTTAATTTCACTTTCATTTGCCAGGAGGAAAGAACTTCCTTGCAGACACACTATCCAGATTGCCACAATACAACAGTACTAAGGTAGAAATAACAGACCTACTCATGCCATCAAAACAGATGGCAGTGCAAGTTACCACCTAAATGTAAACCAAAATCCAGAAGCCGCTGGTAAGCCAAGCAGGGATTGAATTCAAAACAGCGTTAGAGACTGTCAAATGGTTCCTAAGCCACAAGAACCTATGCACAATGACTGATGGACAGCCATGGGTGGGAGGGAAACTGTACATTCCAAAAAGCCAGAGACTGATTTTCATGCAGTTCTGCCATGACTGAAAATCAGCTAGACACTTCGAGTTTATGAAAACTCTACACCTAATGAAATGGCAGTTTTGGTGGCCATTGATTAAAAAGGACATTGAAAACTATGTGGCTAGTTGCCCAATATGTGCTGCAGCTAAGAGGAGGCAAGGGAGGACCCCAGGCTTATTGCAAACAGTAGAGACCCCATCAGCGCATTGGAAAGAAATTTCTATGGACTTTATTGTGGAATTATCAGAGAGTGGGGGGAACACAGTTATTTGGTTCATAACGGATTTGTTTTCTAAGCAAGTGCATTTTATTCCATGCCCAAAAATCCCCACTGCAAAGACACTAGTAAAGTTGTTCATTCAGCATATTTATCGGCTTCATGGAGCTTCGCAATGAATCATATCAGCTAGGGAAGTGCAATTCACATCAGAGTTTTGGAAAGCATTCTTGGGACTTTGGGGGACCATTCAGGCACTGTCATCTAGTCATTATCCGCAAATGAATGGTGGGACTGAACGTTTGAACTCAGTGCTGGAACAATATTTAAGATTCTTCATTAATTACCAGCAAGACATTACCTGCTCCCATTCGCAGAAGTCGCTCATAACAATGCAGTGCATTCCAGCACAGGCTACACTCCTTTCCAGGTTGCTACAGGACAAAGTTTCAACCCAATGCCTGAACTACCCTCTAGCGAACTGATCATCCCTTTCCTGAAGGAATGGATCGCACAATTACAAAACACCTGGCCAGTTTTTACAAAGGCTTTGGACAAAGCTAGGGAGGCTTATACATTCCAGGCAGACAAAAAATGAGTTGAACCCAAACCGTTTCAAGTAGGGGAGAAAGTATATCTGTCAACAAAATATCTAAAATCCCTGCAGCCCTCAAAAAAGCTAGGGCCAAAATTTGTGGGACCTTTTCCCATTAAAGAATAATCAATCTGGTTACAGTACAATTGGAGCTCCCCAAGACACTCAGACAAGTACACCCAGTATTAATACCACTTTACAATGCCTTGGTAAGGCCACACTTGGAATACTGCATCCAGTTTTGGTCACCATGATGTAAAAAAGATATTGAAATTCTAGAAAGAGTACAGAGAAGAGCAACAAGATGATTAGGGGACTGGAGGCTAAAGCATATAAGGAACAGCTGCTGGAATTGGGTATGTCTAGTTTAACGAAGAGAAGAACGAGGGGGGAGACATGATAGCAGTGTTCCAGTATCTCAGGGGCTGCCACAAAGAAGAGGGAGTGAAGCTATTTTCCAAGGGGCCTGAAGGCAGGACAAGAAGCAACGGATGGAAACTAATCAAAGAGAGAAGCAACCTAGAACTAAGGAGAAACTTCCTGGCAGTTAGAACAATTAACCAGTGGAACAACCTGCCTCCAGAAATGGTGAATGTTCCAACACTGGAAGTTTTTAAAAAGAGACTGGACAGCCATTTGTCTGAAATGGTATAGGGTTTCCTGCCTGAACAGGGGGTTGGACCAGATGACCACCAAGGTCCCTTCCAATATTATTATTATTATTATTATTATTATTATTATTATTATTATTATTATTCATTGCAGTTTGTTAAAACACAAAATGCAATCACCATTGAGAGCGGCTGCAGCCCTTGCCCCTCCTCCAATCATAGTAGAAGGTGAACAGCATTTTGAAATCAAGGAGATTCTAGACTCTAGGAATTATCATGGTTCCACATAATACCTGGTAGTGTGGAAACACCTGCCTCCTTCCCAGAATGAATGGGTTCAAAAATGTCACATTAGAGCCCCTAAATTACTTTGTAAGTTTCATGCCTCATATCCAGATAAACAGAGTAATCCTTATTTCTGTTTTTGTTTTATGTTTTTACAGGTGAATCTTTTTTTTTTTTTTAAGGGAGGCGGCATATCAGAACCCATTTTCTTGTTGGAGGGGTTGGTTCTGTCCCTTTCCAGCTTCTTTCTCTGGGTTCTGTCATTCTCCTGAGGGGGAGGGGGAGGCTCTTATGCAATGCATTATTTCTCCTTTGCTTAGCTACAATGTATCCTCTCTGCCTTTTCTATCTGCTTGCTCTTTGAACTATTTCCCCTTGATGTCAACCTGGGGTGAGAAAGGAATGTGCCTCCGGCCATCTGGCTTATCTCTCACTGGAGAAGAGAAAGGTGCGAAGACCCAACAATGTCTTCACAGGCATGGGAACGGACTCCGTTATCAGCTCCGTTCCCACAGCAGACTTAACTTCTCGAGATTGGCTTGTTTGAACTGATCAGATGAACTATTGGGGTAGGTTTTGCATGATGCTCCTTTAACCTATTGATCTGAGTGGGAAACCCTCAGATCCTGCCTTCTATGCCTGCTGTCAGCTCCTCCTAATAAAAGTTCCTTTTGGAATGAACGTGTTCCAAGAGTCCTGCTTTCTTGGGATGAGGTTTTGAAGCGGATCCTTACAGGGGGTCAAATTATTCTTCAAAGCACCAGAAGGCAGGAAAAAAAACAATGGTTGGAAACTTATCAAACAGAGAAGCAATCTGGAATTAAGGAGATGTTTTCTAACAGTAAGGACAATTAACCAGTGGAACAGCTTGCCTCCAGAAATTGTGGATGCTCCATCACTGGAGTTTTTAAAGAGGAGACTAGACAGTCACTTGTCTGAAATGGTATAGGTTCTTCTGCTCGAGCAGGTCACTGGACTAGAAGACCTCAAAGATTCCTTCCAGCTCTATTCTATTCTATTCTATTCTATTCTATTCTATTCTATTCTATTCTATTCTATTCTATTCTATTTATACTGTAGCATCTTTTTTTGCAAGTTTGGTTAAATGAATTATTCTCTTTTAAACTATTGTGTGAAGCTCTAAAAGCCACTAAGACACTACTTTAGCAATTCAAGAGTCTCTCAATGGAAGTGTTCAAGTGGAGACTAAGGTTCAATCTATCAGGGATGCTTTCAATTTAGATTCCTGCTATAAGAAGCATATTGATCTAGAAAGATTGTCTAGGATTTTATGTTGACATTGGATTGTTAAAGATGGGAATTATTTTTACTGCTGTACAATTCATGATGGGAGAAGTTTAATGTTAAATTATTGCATTTTCCCCTAAGTGTATGAAAGTTAAACAAAATGTTTACTAGTTTATTTGTTTATTATACCTTTATAAAAAACAAACTCATTTTAATTAAAGGTTTCCACATATGTGTATCTTTATAGTGACAACCAATGTAAATGTGGATATTTGAAATCACAACACATAGAAGAGATGCAGATTAACCATAATGAGAAATGGAATTATAAAAAACATACTAAAGAATTCCCAACTGATGCTTTTGGAGACATTGAATTTGAAAATTTGGGTAAGACAGGAAAGGTAAGTTAATCACCTGCCTTTTTATTTTGTGTTTTCTTTTTATGTCAAGCTTTGAATGACACAATTTTAAGAGATATTGGATTGAGACTGTATGCACCCAATGTAAACATAAGCAGCATTATTCATTCATTCATTCATTCATTCATTCAATTTCTGTAGCCACCCAAAGCAAAAAGCCAGCAGGGTACATTCTAACCTCCAAGGGGGGAATAATCCATAAGGCAGGGCTACAGCAGCTACTTCCCACCAGTTAACATTCTTTGATCTGATTTGATCTGCAGCATGCCCAATCTGTTGAATCAGTTTGGACAAATAGAAACTCTCAGAAACATTACAAAATACAATAAATTACTCTCTTGCAAAAATTACTAAGATTCTTGGAGATTTCTTTTTTCTCATTCTTTTTGAATCTCTCTCAATCACATGATTTGCTTAGCAACAATTTTGCTGGAATCAAGTGGGTGCTAAATGAGGACAGACTGTATAATGAAAAAAAGGATACTCAAATTCCATTCAAAATATGGTAGCATGAAGAAATCCCATATTGGAACAGCTGTTAAACATTTATTTTTCCTTCCTATTAAGATGTTATAAAGGGGCACAAGGAAACTTGTACATGGATTAAGAACTTCTAGAACAAAATTCAGTGTTATATATAAAAATCTGCTTGCATAACAAGGAATTTTCATCAGAAGTAAAGGACAGTGTAAATGGGAAGCCACTGATGAAATGAGATATATCTATTTTGCATGAATTGGGGACTTTTCCCATTGTAATTATTGTTTTTATTTCTTAGTACATTCGTCTGTCATGTGACACAGATTCTGAAACCCTCTATGATCTAATGACACAACACTGGCATCTAAAAACACCCAACCTGATCATCTCTGTCACAGGTGGAACAAAAAATTTTGCTTTAAAACCACGCATACGTAAAATTGTCAGCCGGTTGATTTATATTGCACAGTCCAAAGGTAAAGTTGGCCTTTTTTTTCTTAAACTTGGCCTAGCAAAAAATAAATAAGCTTTAATAGGTTAAATATGGAGTAGAAAAGGAGGGGAAGTAGATCAAATATAGAGTAAATACTCCAGCCTTTAAAAATAAACTGATTTTATTACATTATAAACTATTTCTAATTAAGCATGCTGAGGTTTCTTGCCTAGACTTTTATTAATTATCAAAAGAAGTAAAATTTGGCAGGATGCAAGTTACTTTTTAAAATATATTATTTGTCTGCTTTGAGTTGTGAAATCCAGAATTAATATGTACACTGGCTGTCCAAGCGACGGAGGGAATTTATTTGCAAACAGTAAAATATTTAAAGGGTAAAGTTTAATCAATATATCTGTGTCTGGTAGTTAAATGGAACATGTTTTACTAGAAAAATATTTCTGAATGGTTTTGCTGATAAAACGTGAGGGGTAATTAGAAGGAGATGTTTTCATGTTTATTTTTTAATCTCATCTAGATAATTTTTCCTTTATTTGTGTTCCCCATACTGTAGTGAAATCTTCTTCACTGTCATTTAATTTTTCATTCTATTTTTATTGATTGCTCTTTACTATTTTGCAGTGCCAAGTTTTGCATCCTATCTGATATTAAATGGAATTTAATATAATTTAGTCTAAAATTATTTTTGCCTCAATAATAGCAGAAAGACTAAAGAAATTTTTGACCAAATTTATACATACAGACCAAAATGGTTTTCTACCTAAAAGATAGATAAAAAATAATTTAAGAACGATTTTTGACGTGTTAGAGTACTATAAAATTCATCCAGGGAAACAGATGGCTTTAATATTTCTTGATGCACAGAAAGTGTTTGACAATGTAAACTGACAATTTATGTTTCAGCAACTAGCGGAAATGGATTTTGGAGAAAACTTTATAAATGTAATTAAAACAATTTATTGTAAACAAACAGCCAAAATAATTGTAAATGGAGATTTTACAGAAAACATTAACATTAAAAAAGGCACAAGACAAGGATGCCCACTATCTCCATTATTATTTATACTAACACTGGAAGTATTGAATAGAAACATCAGACAAGATATAGAAATTAAAGGATAAAAGATGAAAAATATAAACTACAAGCATTTGCAAATGATTTGGTTTTTATATTGGAAGATCCGCTTGAAACAAGCACTAAACGTATGGAGAAAATAGAAAAAATTGGAGAAGTGGCAGGGTTGAAAATACTAAAGTGCTAAAAAAATCTAACAAAAAAAAAAAAAACAAGTAGCAAAAAACCCCAAATCTTCAAATAGTTAAAAAAGTTAAATACTTGGGAATTTATCTAACAGCAAGATGTGTAACCATAAAAGAAGATAATTAGATATGAAAAAGATGTTAAAACAATGGGATTTTATAAAGTACAGACAGAATTTAACCAGATACTGTTAAAAACAGATGAAAAATTGATGAAGAAACTCTATAAATATCTGTTAAGCTTAAAGATGGAGGAAGAACAAGTAAAAGAAACAATGATAATATGGGCAAAGAACTTTGGATATAATATAGAATTAAAAACTGGCAAAAGTTATGGGAAAGAAATGCTAAATTAATGAAAGCAGTGGCATATAAAGAAAACTTATATAAAATGTTTTACAGGGGGCATATGACACCAGTGAGATTAGCAAAAAAATTAAAAATACTTCAAACAAGTGTTGGAAAGTGCAAACAAAGACCAGGTACTTATTACCATATCTGGTAGACATACCCTAAAGCAAAAAGATTTTGGTTAAAAATACATTTATGGTTGGAGAAAATGACTAAAAAACAAATAGACTTTAAGCCAGAATTATTTTTGTTAGGTATAATAGAAGCAAATTATGAGATAGACTATATATATTTAATTCTACCTGTACTAACTGCAGCAAGAATTGTATTTGCCCAATATTGGAAAAATGAAAATTTACCAATTGAAGAACAATTAATTAAGAAAATTTTAGAGTGTACAGAAATGTTCTGTTTGGGTGGGGGCTTTGTTGTGCAAACTGACACCCACCATGAAGATGAGGCACGACCACAAACGTGAAGCCAAATAATAGCAATGCAGCTTACCATCTCAAATCCCCCTGCAACTCAGACTAACCCAAGCACAACAAAGCCCCCACCCAAACAGAACACTCCCCCATCCAATCAGAGCACAGCCAACCCCCCATCCAATCAGAGCACAGCCAAGCTCCTAGAAGAACAAAGCCAAAAACACCAGCCTGAAGATGATGAATGGGACTTCGTCGAAACGTCGCCAAGACACTTCCAATTTTACGTGGGAGAAAACCCGAATAATCAAAGACCTACATACATACACACACACACACACACACACACACACACACACACACACACACACATATATATATATATATATATATATATATATATATATATACATACACACAGTTAAATTAGGATAGTTTACAGGTCTGGTTGGAGGTATATTTTTGGTATGATTCAATTAAAAGTATGACATAGGAGCAGTATGTTATGTGATTAAGTATATTATATATTTTCTTTGAAAACGAATGTGATTGTAATGTGTAGGAATTTCAATAATTTCATCACAAATCTTGCTGAAAGTAGATTGAGCTTTTACTCCCACCTATTCCAAACAATTCAGTCATAATCCAGACTTATTACTTGTTGCAAAGTAGAAAATAAAATGAAACTAGTCTGCATCTAAGGATATAGTGTACTGAAGCTCTCTTTTTTGCTTGAAACTACACAGAGCAATCTAAATTTTGTGAATGCTTTATTATATAATAATAACAACAACAACAACAACAACAACAACGTTGGAAGGGACCTTAGAGGTCATCTAGTCCAACCCCCTGCTCAGGCAAGAAACCCTATACCATTTCAGACAAATGGCTGTCCAGTCTCTTCTTAAAAACTTCCAGTGTTGGAGCATTCACCGCTTCTGGAGGCTGTTTGTTCCACTGGTTAATTGTTCTAACTGTCAGGAAGTTTCTCCTTAGTTCTAGGTTGCTTTTCTCCTTGATTAGTTTCCATCCGTTGCTTCTTGTCCTGCCTTCAGGCCCCTTGGAAAATAGCTTCACTCCCTCTTCTTTGTGGCAGCCCCTGAGATATTGTAATACTGCTATCATGTCCCCCTCGTCCTTCTCTTCATTAAATTAGACGTACCCTTTCCTTATATGTTTTAACCTCCAGTCCACTAATCATCTTGATTGCTCTTCTCTGTACTCTTTCTAGAATCTCAACATCTTTTTTACATTGTGGTGAGAAAAACTGGATGCAGTATTCCAAGTGCAGCCTTTCCAAGGCATTGTAAAGTGGTATTAATACTTCACATGATCTTGATTCTATCCCTGTGTTAATGCAGCCCAGCACTGTGTTGGCCTTTTTGGCAGCTGCAGCACACTGCTGGCTCATATTTAAGTGATTGTCCACTAGGACTCCGAGGTCCCTCTCACAGTTACTACTATTGACCAAGGAACCCCCTATACTATACCTGTACATTTGGTTTTTCTTGCCTAAATGTAGAACCTTATTTTTTTCACCATTGAATTTCATTTTGTTAGATAGTGCCCAGTGTTCAAGTCTATCCAGATCCTCCTGTATCCTAAGCCTGTCTTCTGGAGTGTTGGCTATTCCTGCCAGCTTGGTGTCATCTGCAGATTTGATGAGTTCCCCATCTATCCCCTCGTTCAAATTGTTGATGAAGATGTTGAATTGCTGTGAATCCTTGCTAGATTGAGTGGCACATTTGTAAATGAATAAACAAATAATATATTTGACTTGCAGGAGCCTGGATATTCACTGGTGGTACCCATTATGGACTGATGAAGTATATTGGAGAAATAGTACGAGATAATACTATCAGTAGGAGCTCTGAAGAGAATGTGGTTGCTATTGGCATAGCTGCTTGGGGCATGGTATCTAATCGTGAGAATCTTATCAGAAGCTGTGATACTGAGGTACTGAATTTGGATTAACAATTAACATTCA
Source organism: Crotalus tigris (assembly GCF_016545835.1). Lineage (NCBI taxonomy): Eukaryota > Metazoa > Chordata > Lepidosauria > Squamata > Viperidae > Crotalus > Crotalus tigris. Next base: position 162,842 of record NW_024096890.1, read on the forward strand.
ACATTATTTCAGTCCCAACATTACATATGGGGGGAGATTTACTCATTTAAATCTATTCTATTGCTTCACATCTACACTGATACTTGAAACAAAATCGTAATTATATAGTATATAGTTCTTGAAGCTTGAACAATTATAGATCTTGATTAATGAAATGACTGAAAGAATATTGCAAACAATGTATCAATTACAAAACAATCGATCTGCAAACCATGTGGAAAGTCAAATTAGTCTTAGAAATGAATTGTGTAAATGGACAAAATAAGGAAAGGATAGAATAAAACAAAGATTATATTCACATAAAGATGAGCCATGCTAAGTTATAATTTAGCAAAAAAGCTAAAAGAATTAAGGGAAACTTGCATATCAAAATTGGTGACACTATTTTCAAATGCCTGCTTACAAGAATAGAGTTAATAAATGAGTGAAATGTAAACAAAAGGTCCACTTCTTGCATTCCTCCAAATCCTGGCTCCTACCTTCCCATCCATTTCTTCATGGAGAAATTGTTTTTGCCAATGCAAAGAGGCTGATGCCCTGCATATCTGGTAGCAGCATGCATGGGCAACCTCAAGAGAGCCATGCTTGCAGATATTGCAACAAATGCAGCTCTGCTCAAGGTTTGACATTCCAAAAGTTCATGACCTCAGTTTAGTGTGATTTCTTGTCCAAATGAATATGCATTTATTGTGTTATTAACCTCCTTCATTTCTCAAAATTTGAAAAAGGGTTGCTAAATATACTATGTAATGCAAAAAATATGATGTTGAAAGGAACTTTATACATAAATATTTTATCTAATTCCCAGACATACTATTCAGCACACTACATCATGGACGATCTCAAGAAGGACCTTTTATACTGCTTGGATAATAACCATACTCATCTAATTTTGGTGGATAATGGAACTCATGGGTATCAAGGCATAGAGACAAAGCTACGCACCCAGTTAGAAAAATATATTTCAGAGTGTATTATTCCAGGTCAGTTTCTAAAAGGGCTTATTATTTTGGAATTAAGTATTAATTAACACCAAATGTTATAGTTATTCTTGAGGATGAATAAATTCATTTGACTTACATATTGTTTAGGGTTTTTTAACTAGGACAAGTTATATTTAAAAGGCAACTATATTGATGTAACAAGTGAATGAATCAATATATTTAAGATAAAATATTTTCTTTAGTGATTATACTGTACAGTTATTCGATGGAACACATGGAAAATTATTTCTGTGTACACTGTGATTTAAAAAAGAATATGAGCAAAACTATCAACTTCAGATCTTGAACTCATAATATGCAATCTCTGAAAAACCATACCCTAAGGAGCCAGAAATTTTCATTATTTGTGTTTGAACTAATTAAGAGAATCCTATTTCTCTAGAGTATTTGTGTGGATACATGGATAACAATGCACTTTTGTAATGCTAAGTCAGGTCCTATGAGATGTTATAGGTTGTTGAAAGAAAAGTCTTCAGCAGGGTCCAGTCCAAGCTGGAAAGAAACAAAATGGAGACTGTTTTAGAAAGAAGGTTATAATGTATTGAAGAGCAGAACCACAAGATATGAGGCTCTGGAGCAGCTGACCATGAGTTGCTGGGAGTGGTGGGTTTTTATGCCTTCTTGGGCTTTTGTGTTTGGAGTTCCTGTTCCTGTGGCATGAACTTTGACCTGAGGTTTTGAGTGTGTCCTTTTCGGTATTGGTGGATTAATCCTATTATGTCCCAAAGGTCATATCCTGCTTCTCTGGGGCTGGGGCTGACGACTTACTTCCTCTGTTGGATTTCTTTGGTGAGGGGTTGCTGGTTCTAATTCTATCATTCTGCTATTGTTAGCTGTCAGTTTTCCTGCAGGGGCTTTCAAAATATTTTGTCTTGAATGGGCTTCTGCCTGGTAGTATTTGCTCATGAATGGGGCTGAATGGGATTATCAAATCTGCATTTCTAAAAGGTGGTTTCCTGAGTTTCTATTAAGAAAAACTGGGCCTGCTTTTCTGCCTTTAAGATCCTTTGGGGAAATATAATATTTTGCCTTTTTAATATTCCTCCAAAATATTTCTTTTTCTTGGGGCGGGGGGGGGGGTGCTGTCTTCCTACAAGGCTTTTTAAGTTTTAAGGTAATGACTTTTTAGATTCTCAGAAATTGGACAGCAAATATCTTTAGAATACAAAGAAATGTTTAAGTCTATGTAAAAGACCACTATATTGCTACAGAAATGCATGTGACCAAAGATGAAAACCTCCTAGAATGCATATGGGCCAATATAAAAGAAAAAAAGACTGACATTGTCATAGGTGTATACTACAGGCCACTCAACCAAACAGAAAAAATAGTTGCACTTTTTGCTAACCAATTAACAAATATATGTAGAAAACACACTACACAATAGTAATGGGAGACTTCAATTACTCTGACATCAACTGGAAGTTTAATTCTGCATCAAATGAGAAATTGATTATATTCCTGACCAACCTAACTGACAACTTTTTTGTCCAAAAGGTAGAGGAGAGAATCAGCCATACTGGACTTAATTCTCACAAACAGAGAAGAAGTGATAGAGGGAATTGAAACTTCAGGACCTTTTGGTGAGAGTGGCCATGGTATACTGGAACTCAATATAGTGCAAACACAAACAATAGAACATAATCATACCAGAGTTTTAGATTTTAAAACAGCTGATTTTAACAAACTCCGAGAGAACTTGGGAAAGATTCTTTGGATGAAAATCCTAAAGGGGAAAACAACTCAAAAAGCTTGGGAAACTCTGAAAAATATGCTAATAAAAGCCCAATCCAGCACAATTCCACTGAAAAAGAAAAACAAGAAATCTAACAAGAAACCAGCATGGCTGCACAAAGACCCCTCTGATAAACTCAGGGCTTTTTTTCTCATAGAACGCCCAGAACAGAGTTCTGGCACCTGTTTTGGATGGAACCTTGTAGGGTAGGCAAGGCAGGTTGTATGACGTGTGTGAGTTCCAGCACTTTTTTTTTTTTAAGAAAAAAAATGCACTCGATAAACTCAAAGACAAAAAGGACAAGTACAAAAAATAAAAAGAGGGACACATAACTAAGGCAGAATATCAGCAGATAGCCAGAATCTGCAAAGAAGAAGTCAGGAAAGCAAAGGCTCAGAATGAACAAAGACTTGCAACAAAAGTCAAAGATAATAAAAATGTTTCTTTCAATAACTTTAAATAACAAGAAAAAACAATCAAGAAAACAGTCAGTCCACTAAAGAGAGAAGATGGCAAGGAAGTAACAAGCAGAAGAGAGAAAGCAGAGCTACTTAACTCATTCTTTGCATCGGTCTTCACACAAAAAGAAATTATAGCTCAGTCTATCAAAAACATAACTGAAAAAGACAGACTAGAAATAAAAGTTAAAATAAACAAAAAAATTGTAAGAGAATTTAATTTAATGATGAATTTAAATTATCGAGACCCATCGCACCTCTCACTGGAGCCGTAGAACTGTTTAGCCCAGAGATGCCGGAAAAGGTCTCATTAAGAGCCCTGATAGACTCAGGCTGTATCCACTGCTTCATAAGCCCAACCCTGGAGGGGAACTTAGGAATCCTGGTGAGGAGGCTGAAGAAGTCAATTTTGTTTGGCCAGTTAGATGGGTCCATTGCAGGGGGAGTTCCAGCCACCCTTGCCATGCAGCCCATCCAATTTACCATAGGGGACCACACAGAGACTTTGACTTTTATGGTGACCCCTGGAATGGAGTGCCCCTTATTTTAGGGATGGCATGGTTAATGAAGTGGAACTCAAGAATGGACTGGAGGACGGGAGAAATGAGATTCCCAAAAGGAAAACACAGTGTAAGGGGAGGAGTCTCAGCCCCAGAAGGGAGTAGAGGTCCAGAAGGTGTAGCAGTGGTGAGTGATGGGGGACTGTATGACATACCTGAGTAATATCGGGAACTAGCTGAAGTATTCAGCGAAGAAAGGTCCAATGAACTACCTTCCCATCAACCCACAGACTGTGCCATTGAGATCTTACTGGGAGCGAAACTACCAAAGCTGAAAATGTATTCCATGACCCCTTGGGAGTTGGAAGAGCTAAAAAAAATTTATAGACAAGAATTTGGCAAGAGGTTTCATACAGCCAGCAAAACCCAAAACAGCAGCCCCCATGTTATTCCATGAGAAAAAAGATGGGTCTTTTTGCCTCTGCATAGATTATAGATCTTTTTTTATTATTATTATTTATTATTTTATTTTCATTACAATCATAAGAAGAAAAATTCAGATACATAAGAAGTTAAAATACAACACAAATTCTGACATTGCTCACCCATTTCCCCCCAGACCACATCCCCCTCTCATCTCTTCACTTCCCCCTTCCTTCTACCTCCTCCTCTCCTCCCCTCCCTCTCTCCTCCATCTTTCTACTTACTTATCCCTCTCCTCTTCTTCTCAATCGGATGTAGTCTGAGGGAAAATGCCCGAGCAATCCTCTATCATCAAAATCTGAACTATTGAAGATACTACCCATAACATGCTGATAATTTAACTGCTCAGAGGAAGAGAACTTAGATCTTAGCATAAGCCTCTGTTATGCCTGTGCCGACATTTTGTAACAATAAATGACTTTTAGGAAAATCAATGCCTAGAAGTTCTTTGAAGTGTTTCGTTAGCCGGAACCATAACAGCAATTGGAATAACCTCTACCCACTCCCCCTAATGAAGGATATGTTAGCACATTTGGAGAAGGGAATTTTTTTTTCAAAACTGGACTTGTGGGAGGCATATTACTGGGTCAGAATTAAGGAAGGGGACAAGTGGAAGACAGCGTTCAATTGCCCTATGGGATGTTTCCAATTTAGAGTGCTTCCATTCGAATTGCAAGGGGCACCCACCGTATTCATGCAACTGATAAATGAAGTGCTCTAGGAGCACCTCTACAAGGGTGCTTGTCTACTTAGACGACATCCTAATGTTCACAGAGACCAAAGAAGAGCATGTCAAACTGGTCAGAGCGGTGCTAAATAAGTTACAAGCTGCCTGACTTTATGCCAAATTATCCAAATGTGAATTCCATAAGGAAAGTATTGATTACCTGGGGTACTGCATATCTCAAAACAGCATAGAGATGGATCCTGAAAAGGTCCAAGTGGTGTTAGAATGGGCTCTGCCCCACACCCAGAAATAGGCTAACACATATGAAGAACGGTTACAGGAACTGGGCATGGCTGATCTAGTGAAGAGAAGGAATAGGGGAGACATGATAGCAGTGTTCCAATATTTGAGGAGCTGTCACAGAGAGGAGGGGATCAACCTATTTTCCAAAGCACCTGAATGCAAGGCAAGGAATAACAGATGGAAACTGATCAGGGAGAGATTCAACCTAGAAATAAGGAGAAATTTTCTGACAGTGAGAACAATGAATCAATGGAACAGCTTGCCTTCAGAGGTTGTGGGAGCTTCATCACTGGAAGCTTTCAAGAATAGACCGGACTGCCATCTGTCAGAAATAGTGTAGGGTCTCCTTCTTGGGCGGGAATTGGACTAGATGACTTACAAGGTCCCTTCCAACTCTATTATTCTGATTCTGATTCAAGTCCTTTGTTGATGGCATCGACTTTTCTAAATACCAACTCTCTAACATGATTGCTATGGATGAAACTGCACTATTTATGGCCTCAAACGACAATTGATCAGAGGGATGCCTCATCAATCTACATTCCTTCCACTGGTTATGAAAGTTCACGTGTTATCTGTATTTTGGCAATTTGCCTGGATGGAAACAAAGCCCCAGCTATAATCATCAAGAAAGATAAGATTGAACGTCTTTTAGGCATTTATGTTCTTGAAACCAAAAAAACCTGGTGCACACAAGCAGTTATAAGGAAGTGGGTCGATTTAATGCTGCCACTTATTTTGAGACGTGGCCAAAGAGGTCTGCTAGTGTGGGATTCAGCCAGATTCTTCATGTCTTTAGCACTCACCATGCTAAAGACATGAAGAAGTTCCTTGCAGAGAGAAGAATAGATTAAGTAATGATTCCTGCAGGAATGACTGCCTATCCCCAGTCATATCCTCAGTTATATTGAGATAAACAAGCCATTCAAGGACAATTTGGATAGGGAAATCAATGACTACATTGAACACAGAATGGAGAGAAATCAGTGTGGAAACTTTGTGAAGCCTAGCCTGCCAGAGGTCGTGACATGGGTGAAGAATTCATGGGATAAAATCACTGACAGCTGTGTTGCCAATGCACTACGAGCAAGCTACATGCTCATTTAAGGAGACCTCTATTCCTGGACATGAGAGAGTGGGCCAATGGTTCTACTGGAAATGGAGTCACAAGAAATTCAGACCAGAATTTAGGGTTTGGGAGTTACCGTATGAAAATGTTGCAAAAGAAGATGACATGACTGTTTTTAAATAAATGTTGTTTGCCTGGGGGTATGGGGGTTAGACATTGTGGGTTGGGGTTGGGGTTAGGCATTGAGGTTGCCCTGGAGGGAATGGGTGTTAGGGTTAAGCATGGGAAGCCTGGCTATGGGACACCTGTGGCATGGTAAGCAAGGCACAGGGGCAGATTCCCCCCTACCTGCCAAACCTCATGGCAGAAGCACCATCCTGTACAAGCAGCCAAAACAGGACATTGTGGGTTGGGATTGGGGTTGGGTTGGGGTTAGGATTGGGGTTAGGGTTTGGCTTCGCGTTGGGCATTGTGGGTTGGGTTTAGGGTTAGGATTGGGGTTGGGACCTGGACAGGGACCCACACACACACATCAGCCTGCTCTCTTACTGCTCTGCATAAGCAGGGTCTGGCCTGGGTGGTGTGTGGTGCAGGATACCTCACCAAATGTCCCAGGCTCCTGTCCTTGTGGCCAATTCATGTGCTGAGGGGTGGGCCTCTGCCTTCCATCAGGTGGCACTGGTCAGGACATCCAGTAGGGTGGGCAACGGCTTTGCATGCTGCACTGTGAGTGGCAGGCTTTTAGCTGTGCATGGCAGGTGGGGAATGCTATACCTGGGGCATCTTTTAATGGACTTCCCAAGAAGATCCCGCTGTCAGCCAAAAAAAAAAAGCCTTGGGTCTTATCATACTGCTGGAGTCCAAAGGAAGAGAGCAGCCGTAGAAGAAGTGGGGCAGAGGTGTGACAGGTGTTGGGGAGTGGGAGGCCTGGCTGTGGTGGTCCTGAAGTAAGCAAGTGCGGGACACATGGAGCAGCCCCCCCATCTGCCTCGCGGTGGCAGCACCAGCACAACATGCCATGTGGCATCCTGCTGCAAGTGGCTGCAGAAGTGGGCAGCAGCCACACAAATTCCTGCTGGCCGGGACTGTTGGTGCCACCGCCAAAAGGCAAGGCAGGTGTCAGGGGAAAAAATAAGGCATCTCCTGAAAATAAGACCTAGTGCTTTGGAGGCAAAATAAATATAAGCCCGAGTTTTATTTTCAGGGAAACATAGTACTCTTGGTAAAATCATGTCGCAGGAGTTTCTTTTTCTGGAAATGCCAACTGGACACTTGACATAATAAACTTTTCACATCTAAATATGATCCCAGAAAAGAGCAGGAATCCGGGCCCTTGATTTACATGCCAGTTAATTAGTTTTGCCATGTCTTAAACCAGGGGTCGGCAACCTTAAACACTCAAAGAGCCACTTGGACCCATTTTCCACAGAAAAGAAAACATTGGGAGCCACAAAACCCTTTTGACATCTAAAATGAAGATAACACTGCATATATTGTTTTTTACCTTTATTCTATGAATAAAAAACCTATAGTGTGTTGCATTTATGAAATCAATGAACTGCTAAAAAGAAAACAAATTTTTATTTCTGCATGCAACAAAAGCATTTTGAACTCCCAAAAAAAAAAAAAAAAAGACGCTGGGTCGAAGATTACTTTCAAATAAAATACTCAATGTCTATTTGAGTCTTCCTCGTATTTATGAAATAAAAAGCCAGTGCAAACTATAAAAACTACAAATAGAAAAATAGAAAAGAAAAAAATTGCGGGGGAAAAAAAGAAAAGGACAGGAGAAAGAGGGGAAAAAAATCTTTCTCCTTCACCCCAACAGGTAAAAACAATTTTAGTAGCTTATCTACCATCTTTAAATACAGCATAATTATCCCCATACCTCACCTCTTAATTAAAAAAAGATCAAAATATTTCATTAAATGTTCTTTACTAAAAGTCCAGTAAGGACAACCACATATATTCATATTTTCTCTCCCTCACTCCCTCTCTCTCCCCCCTCTCTTGATCTCCCTCTTTCTCCCTCCCTCTCTCTCCCCCTTCTTTTCTCTCTCTTTCCCTCCCCCTCTCTCTTTCTGCCCTTGGTCTGCCAGTCCTCTTCCCCACTCAGTGTGTTTGTGTGTTTTGTGTGTGTGTGTAAGTGAGAGAGAGACAGAGAGACAGAGAGAGGCACTTGCGCTTCCCTTCTCTCTCTCTCTCTCTCTCTCCCTCCTTCCCTCCCTCTCCCTCTCCCTCTTTCTGTCTTTGGCCTGCCAGTCCTCAGTGTCTCTCTCTGTGTGTGTGTGTGTGAGAGAGAGAGGCACTTGCGCTTCCCTCCTCTCTCTCTCTTCCCACCAGCGCTTCTCTCTTGCTGCATCTCCGTGGAGGAAAACGAGGTGAATAAGAATGTCCCCAGTGTGTCAGCTTACCAGAGAACAAGCTGGCCGGCTGGCCAAGTGAAGAAAGAGAGAGAAAGCGAACAAAAGGCAGATGGGGAGGGCTCCCCCTCCCTCTCCAAGGCACACTGCCCTCCTCTCCATCCTGCCCCCTCCCCCAAAGTTTGTCAATCGCCACTCTTCCTCCTCCTTATCCCCCCATTCTGGCTTGAGCACAGAGTTTGTGCCAGAAGAAGAAGAAGAAAAAGGGCGCTTCCCCCCACCCACTGTTTCTCTTCCTCTCTTCCTTCTCCCATCACTTCTTCAGTGCGCGTTTGCTGGAGCCCACCCAGATTTGAGCATCTTGAATTCTGACTCTTCCTCCATCCCCATGCATCCCTTCTTCCTTCCCCAACCACCTCCCCCACCCCGACACCGGCACTGCCCACCCCCTTTTTCCCATCCTTCCTGTGAGCGTGCGGGGGCATGCCTAGCTTGCGATGAGACTGGCATGGAAGGTGATGCCGCCGCTGCCACAAAGAAGGTAGCAGCCCCGGCGCCTGGGTGCAGCAGCCAGAAGGGTGGCTGAGTGCCCCCGTGCTCCTATTAAGCTCTCCCCTCTCCCCTCCCTCCCTCCCTCCCTGAGCCCAGGAATGTCCCCCCTTCCCCATTATTCTGAGCACCATTGCGAAGCTTCGGTGCAATTGCAAGGGGAGCAAGTGAGGGGGCTACGAAAGTGTCAAGGCACAAACCCTGCACGGTGCCAGGCTTGGGTTTTTTTTTGAACAGCATAAAATCAGGAGGGGGGGGGCTGGCTGTCTGGCTGGAAAACTCCCCCCTTTTGCCAGTTTTTCCCCCTTCTGCCTTCCCAGGAGAAAAACAGTCTCTCCCCCTCCCCAAATTCTCTTTCCAAACCAGCTGCTGTCAAGAGCCAAGGTGATGCAATGCCTACCTGACTTGTCTCCTGCTGGCACTCTGCCTGCTGACCCCGACACCACTACTTTGGTCTTTTTGAGTAGCCCCCGGCCTGGCCAGGCAGCAAGTTTGAGATCGTGCTGAGAGAGACAGAGAGAGAGAGAGAGAGAGAGAGAGACAGAGACAGAGACAGAGACAGAGACAGACAGACAGACAGACAGACAGACAGACAGACAGACAGAGACAGACAGACAGACAGATAGACAGAGACAGAGACACAGAGACGGAAACAGAGACAGAGAGAGACAGAGAGAGGCACTTGCACTTCCCTTCTCTCTCTCTCTCTCTCTCTCTCTCTCTCTCTCTCTCTCTCTCTCTCTCTTCTGCTCACCTCACATTCTTCTCCGACAAGTTGATTGGGCTGGCTTTAAATTGGCTCTCCTCTCCTGTCCTTGCTGCATCTCCCTCTTCCTTCCCAGCAGCCAGGACTCCGGCATGCCTTCCCGGCCAGTAGGGCCAATGGTAGCACTGGCTGGGGATCACAGGGACTGTGCTCCCTCAGGGCTGTGGCCTGAGGGAGGGCTGGCCCATTCAGCAGAGGCTCTGGCAGGCTGCTCCCAGGGGGGATCCTGGGGCTGCCTGTGCGGCTCCCAGGCCATGTGCGCCTCAGACAGGGCCAGCCCGGGAAATGGACTTCCTGGCTGTGCTTCTCCTAGGGGGTGGGGCACCCAGGTGCAGGGCCAATTAGGAGCCCCGTGAGGGGGCAAGTCCGCATGAAGGGAGAGAGAGAGAGAGAGAGAGAGAGAAAGAGAAAGAAGAAAGAAAGAAAGAAAGAAAGAAAGAAAGAAAGAAAGAAAGAAAGAAAGAAAGAAAGAAAGAAAGAGAAGGCAAGTGCAAGTGCCTCTCTCTATCTCTGTTTCTCTCTCTGCAAATGGTGGAGGAGGACTGGGAGCCACAGGAGAAGGCTGAAAGAGTTGCATGCAGCTCCAGAGCTGCAGGTTGCTGACCTGTGATATAGTGTAACTCCACTTCCTCTTTTATGGGGTCTGTTTTTTTAACAGTTTGTATCCACTCATGGGTTTCGTCCCACCAAGTTTCAGTAATTCCAATTATATCTACTGTACCTTTATGTATTAATAATTCTAGTTCACTCTGTTTGTTCCCCAAACTTTATGCATTTGTATATAGGCATTTGAGGTCTTTATGTCTGACTCTGGGTATGCTTTCTATGTCTCCTTGCCTCATTATTGGACTTGTTTTCTAGGGGTTTTTGCTTCTAATTAGGTCTTGGAGATCCTAAATATTGGTCACCCTTCCCCCTCAGTTTTAGTTTAAAGCTCTCCTGATAAGTTGAGCCAAGTGTTTTCTGAAAACATTCTTCCCAATTTTTGTGAGGTGCAGCCTGTCCCTTGCCAATAGTCCATCAGGGAGGTAGTGCAGATAATAGCCCAGGAATCCAAAGTTCTTTTGATGACACCAGCTTTTAGCCAGTGGTTCACTTCTAGAATCCTTCCTTCTCTTACTGGATGTTCTCCTTTCATTGGCAGTACAGATGAAAAAACTACTTGTGCACCTAACTCCTTCACCTTCTTGTCTAGCTGTTTATAATCACTCAATATTGTTTTCAGTTCCATATTCGTGTCATTTGTCCCTACAAGGGTAGAAATCTGTGGGTTTTATTATTTTGGTTAGGTTCTCAGCCACATCTTTGATTTTTGCTATAGGGAGACAACATACCTCTCTGGATTGACTGTCTGGTCTACAGATGGCTGATTCTGTTCCCTGGAGAATTGAATCTCCTATAACCAACACTCTCCTTTTTTTCCTAGGGAGTTTTGAGGTATTTTTCTGTCTATCACAGAAGCACTTGAAGTTGCTACTATTTTAGGGACATTTGATGATGCTTCTTTTCTAGGTGTCCGCATGTTTTCTTCCAGGCACAGTCTGTGAAATTGATTGCTTAGCACCAATGGGGCAACATCAAAGTAGGTTGGATTAGACAAGGGTTTTCTTCTAGGTTTGTGTTTTTTTCTATGAGTGACGTAGTTCCATCTCTCTTCTTCTTCTAAGGGATCAATTCTTTTAGAAGTTGTTTATCATTATTATGTTAATTTGGGCACACTCTCCTTGCAAGATTTGGGGTTTCTCATTTTGTAGGTTGAATTTCAGGGTGGTTAGAGTTTTCTCTAGACCTTTTATTTTTTCCTCTAATAACACAATTAGTTTACATTTGGTACATTTATAATTTGGATTTTCTATTGGCATAAGAGTATACATGGAACATGTTTTGCACATCATGATAGCATCAGGTTTTTTTCCATGAGTGGATTAAAAAAATGAAAAATGAGAAAAAATGAAAATGAGAAAAAAAAATGAAAATGAGAATGTAGAAGATTTTACCACAGAAATGTCCAATTTGAATGCAAGGGGAAATGTCCAATTTGAATGCACGTGCATATTTAATAAGTTCAGTATCTTCCAGCTTGAACAGTGTTGTCAATCTTCTTAAAGACAGTTCATGTCACTGAAGGAAGCCATCCAGCCAGTGTTGTGATGCTTTGAATTATTCTGGGGATATTTCTAACTGTGGTGCCATTGCAAGGGCAAATGCTTGAATATCAACCCTGTGCACAACCAAAGTCTTTGCTCTCCTGTCAGCAATCCATTCAGAGATGTTGTCTTCCAATTCAGGAAAAAATGGCTGCCGATCTAATCCACACTTGCGCTTCTTTCCCTCATGTACCTGTTGACTGAGGTTATCATACTCTGCTCACCATTTTCCATTTGGAGATCCAACATCTTCTCTTTGCAGAAAGCTGTAAGATTCTTGCCCCGAGAGTCCTCCACAATTTCTTTCTTGAACTCAATGGAATAGCTCTTTCTTTTTGGACTCATCTTGTCTGGGTGGACATAATATTACCGGTATTCCCTTTAAATCTACTATTAAATCAGGGATGTCAAACTTGATTTCATTGAGGGTTAGGGTTAGGGGTTGTGGTTAGGCATTGTGGTTGCCCTGGAGGGGGTTAGAGTGGATGAAACCCATGACTGGAATGTAATGATGGATGGATACAAATTGTTCAAAAGAAATAGATCTACAAAAAGAGCAGGGGTAGTTGCACTATATGTAAGAGAATACTACATATCTACAGAAATGTACGTGATCAAAGATAAAATCCCTCCAGAATGTATATGGGTCAATACAAAAGGAAAAAAAGGTGACATTGCCATAGGTGTATATTATGGGCCATCCAACCAATCAGAAGAAATAGGTGATCTTTTTGCCAACCAGTTAACAAACGTATGTAGGAAGCATACCACAGTAGACTTCAACTATCCCGATATCAACTGGGAGACAAACTCTGTAGCATGTGGGAAATCAAACAGATTCTTAACCAACCTAGCTGACAAATTTATCATCCAAAAGGTGGATGAGGGAACTAGAAGTAAAGCTATAGTGAACCTAATCCTTACTGATCAAAAAGAAGTGATGGAGTTGAAGTTGCCAGAACCTTGGGGGAAAGGTTTTCATTTCATGCTGAAATTCAATATAATGCAAACACAAGCAATAGAACATTATCATACCAGTATCTTAAACTTCAAAAAAGCTGATTTTAACAAACTCAGAGGGAAACTAGGAAATATTCCATGGACAAAAATCCTAAAGGGGAAAACAACACAAGAAGTGTGGGAAACTCTGAAAAATATGATCATAAAAGCCTAGTCCAGCACAATACCATTGAAAAAGACAAACAAGAAAGTCTACAAACACAAATCTCCTGGATCACGAAACTAACAAATTTTGTAAGAAAGCTGTGGTCTTCCTGTCTCTTGTGTAACAGGAGAACAATTCAAAAAAAGAGCTGTCCAAAGAATTAAGGATATAGAAGCACAAAATGATATAGCGATCCTTAGTAAGGTGGGTGACTTGAAATGGCTGAGTAAATAAAAACGTACTTTTCAAGTAGACAGCTATTTGAAGTTTCAACTGCCAAAACACCTTAGGGAGATATTTATGTGAGTGACATTCGAACAGCTTGACAGAATGGTCAGATATGGGAGATTCCATTCTATACCTTACAATGAGAGTCTCTGCATTTGCAGAATGGCAGTGGTAGAAGACCTGGCTCACATACTATTTGATTGTTGCCTGTACAAGAGAGTGAGAGACAGGTACCTTGGTCTATATACCAAATGAATGACTCATTGGGATCCCCATATCAAAACAACTTATCTTATGTGCGGCCAGAACTTGAAAATAACATTTAACGCAGCACAGTATTTAAACAAAATGGTTCGGTTGAGATCTGCATATACAGCACTGATTGGGGTAGATTGCAAGGGTGATTCCAAGATATAATTTTATTATATTTTATCTATATTTTAAATTACTGTACTCTATCTTAATTTCATTTTAGACTATATTTTATTCCAATTTCATTTTAAGTCATATTTTAATCTAATTCCATTTTAAACTGTATTTTATCAAATTTCATTTTAAATTGCTTTTATCAAACTTTAATAATAATTTATTGCTGGAACTTTGCACTTTGATATGGCCCAAGGGCTAATCAATAAAGATTTATTATTATTATTACAAGAAAGTCAAGAAGAAACCAGCATGGCTGTACAAAGCTCTCTCTGACAAACTGAAAGACAAAAAGGACAAGTACAAAAAAATGGAAAGAGGGACACATAACTATGGCTGATTATCAGCTGATAGCCAGAACATGCAAAGATGAAGTCAGGAAAGCAAAGGCTCAGAATGAACAATGACTTGCAACAGAAATCAAGGACAATAAAAAAAAATGCTTCCAATATATTAAAAACAAGAAAAAAGTCAAGGAAACTGTAGGTCCACTAATAGAATAGAATAGAATAGAATAAATAGAATAGAATAGAATAGAATAGAGCAGAGCTGGAAGGGACCTTGGAGGTCTTCTAGTTCACCCCCCTGCTCAAGCAGGAGGACCTATACCATCTCAGATAAGTGACTGTCTAGCCTCTTCTTAAAAATCTCCAGTGATGGAGTGCCCACGATTTCTGGAGGCAAGCTGTTCCACAGGTTAATTGTCCTCACTGTTAGGAAATTTCTGCTTAATCCCAGATTGCTTCTCTCTTTGATCAGTTTCCAAACATTGTTTCTTGTCCTGCCCTCTGGTGCTTTCGTGAATAACGTGATCCCCTCTTCTTGGTAGCAACTCCTCAAATACTGGAATATTGCTATCATGTCACCCTTATTTCTTCTTTTCTTTATACTAGCCAAACCCTGCAGCCATTCTTCATGTGTTTTAGTCTCCAGGCCTTTAATCATCTTAATTGCTCTTCTCTGAATTTTTTCCAAACTCTCGACATCTTTTTTTTTTTGTGCTATGGTGACCAAAATTGGTTGCAGTATTCCAGGTGTGGTCTTACTAGGCTTTTATAAAGTGGTATAATACTGAGAGACAGGTACCTTGGTCTATATACCAAACGAATGACTCATTGGGATCCCCATATCAAAACAACTTACCTTATGTGTGGCCAGAATTTGAAAATAACATTTAATCATCTTAATTGCTCTTCTCTGAATTTTTTCCAAACTCTCAACATCTTTTTTTGTGATAAGGTGACCAAAATTGGTTGCAGTATTCCAGGTGTGGTCTTACTAGGGTTTTATAAAGTGGTACTAATACTTCATGTGAACTTGATTTTATGCCTCTGTTTATTCAACCCAGGATTGTATTAGCTTTTTTGGTGGCTGCTGCACACTGTTGACTCATAGTCAAGTGATCATCCACTAGAACTCCAAGGTCCCTCTCACACTTACTGTTTTTAAGCCAGGTCTCGCCCAATCTGTACTTGTACCTTTGATTTTTCCTGCCTAAATGTAAAACTTTTCAGGAGAGAGAAGATGGCAAGGAAGTAACAGACAGTAGAGAGAAAGCAGAGCTGCTTAACCCATTCTTTGAATCAGTCTTCACACAAAAAGAAATTATAGCCCAACATACCAAAAAAACTACTGCAAAAGACAAACTAGAAACAAAAATTAAAATAAGCAAGAAAATGGTAAGAGAACACCTATCTGACCTCGATGAATATAAATCTCTGGGGCCTGATAGATTAGATCCCAGAGTTCTTTTTAAAATTATTATTAGTTTTTTATTGTCACATTTCATTAGTGCTTAATAAACATTGTGTTATCTGGGTTTATCTGGGTTACTTTTTGTTTTGCTTAATAATACAAATTATATTCCTAGTCTCTACACTGTTTTTCCAGCCATTGATAAAATAAATTCCATGTTTGAAAATATTCTGTATCTTCTTTCTCTTTAATCCTCAGCGTGAGTCTGTCCATTTCAGCACAGTCCAATATCTTCTTAATTATCTCTTCATCTGATGATGTTTCTTCCTTCTTCCAGTGTTGAACAAATACAATCCTTGCTGCTGTCAATACATGCAATGTTAGATAAACACTTTGTTTATCAATTTTTTCTGGTACTATACTTAATAAGAAAAGTTCAAGTTTAAAATCTATGTTTCTCTAACATTTTTTCTAATTAAGTGTGCATTTTAACTAAAACTTTTCTTGCTTTACCGCAAGTCCACCACAGATGGTAATATGTGCCCAGTTTTTGGTTATATTTCCAACATTTACTAGACATGTTTATGAACATTTTTGCTACTCTAACTGGTGGTAAGTGGCATCTATAAAACATTTTATATAAGTTCTCTTTATAAGAAGTTGCCATTTTATAATTTCTTTCCCACAGATTTTGCCATTTCTCTAATTCTATATTATATCCAAAGTTTTTTGCCCATTGTATCATTGTTTCTTTCACTTGTTCATCTTCCATTTTCAAATTTAATAAGAAATTAATATTAATATTTAATAATATTAAAATTAATAATTTCTTGATCAGTTTTTCATCAGAAGTCAGCAATATCGGATCAAACATTGTCCGGTTTTTATAAAAACCATACATTTTAAGATCTGTATCATATCTAGATTGCAATTGCACTTGAAGCCACCATGATACTTCAGTGCCCTGATATTCAAGCTCTTATTTAGATTTTAAATTCCCTTCAATATCCAAAATGGATATTGTATATGACCAGATTTTCTCAAATTTCAATAAATTAGAGTGAACGAACACTTCCATTGTTGAGAGGCATCCTGGGATTTTCTGGTATAGTTTGGCTTTTATCTTTTCCCAGACAAGAAGTAGTGAGTTTTAACATAGTGGTTTGGAAAGTATCTATGAACTTTATTCTTCTCATACCATAGGAATGCATGCCATCCAAGTTGCAAATCATGTCCTTCTAAGTATAACAGTCTTTTATTTCCAAGGCTTATCCATTCTTTTAGCCATGTTAAGATACATGCTTGATAATATAAACCCCAGCCTGGTAATTCAAATCCTCCATTTTCTTTAGAATTTTATAACATTTTCAGTTTAATTCTAGCTTTTCTTCCTTGCCAAATGAATTTCAAGATTAGTGTATTCAAATCTTCAAAAAATTTCTTCTATATTTTTATAGGTACTGTTTGGAACAAGAAAAGCAGTTTTGATAAAATATTCATTTTCACTGTAGCTATTCTTCCTAACACTGATAGTTGTAAATTTTTCCATTTTTCCAAATCTAGTTTTATTTGATTAAGTAGTTTTATGTAAGTTATTTTCTTTTATTGTTGCACATCTTGCTGTTAAATATATTCCCAAATATTTAACTTTTCTAACTATTTGGAAGTCCATTTTTTTCTGACAATTGTCTTTTTTATTAGATGTGAGGTTTTTAACTATAACTTCAGTTTTTTCTCTATTTATCTTCAATCCTATTACTTCTCCAAATTCCTTTATCTTTTTCAATAATTTTGAGCTTGTCTCCAGAGGTTCTTTTAGGATAAATACCAAAGGACCCACCCCACTTTGCATCTTAAGAAGACAGAACTCTTGGAATAATTCTTCCAACAGGAATCCTTTATTAAGAGAAAATGGTTGCAGGCGTTCTAGACAGGACTTGGGGTCCAAGCTCTCCCATTCGAGGTTTTAAGGGGTTCCCCAGTAGTCCCACCCAATCACCCCCCTCTTCCAGTGACAGTTTCAGGCATCACAATCCCACCCTCTTTTCCTTTCTGCCGGCTGGATGGAGACTTCAGAGAAAACTACATGAAAGGTAAATAGCCTCCTTTGTTATGATAAGGCCTTTTGGTGCTATCCACATTCAATCCCTTTGAAGTTGTACCGAAGGAAGTGAGGGCCATAAAGCCCCTTTGTTCACCCCCTTCCCTTTCTTGTATGACAGAATCCAGAGAGGGCAGAAATGGGGTTTTCTATAATTGATAACTGGAGATGAAGTATAATTGGATTCTGACATCCGGCCCCCTTAAAAATAAGAGAGATCCACCTGAAAGAAAAAAAAACAGGTATAAAAGTTAGCCAGGCTTATTAGGATACTCTGTGTGAAACTTCTTCAATAGCTTCGGGGCTCTGACATGACGTTTATGGACGGACTCGTTTTGTGAGGGAGGGAGGTGTTTCCAGGCAACTAGGTACTGAGTTGCTCCATGATATCTCCTAGAGTAAAGAATTTCCTTTATTTCGAAGTGTTGTTCGCCCTCCACCATGATTGGAGGTGGTGGTGGTGGGATTTTTGGCCATAGAGGTGACTGATGCTCTCTTTTCAGCAAGCTGCAATGAAAAATTGGGTGTATTTGCCTGAGATTTTTGGGTAATTCTAATTCTACTGTTACTGGATTTATGATTCTTTTAATTGGAAAAGGTCCTATATATTTTGGTCCAAGTTTTTTACAGGGCTGTAGGGACTTTAGGTATTTTGTAGATAAGTACACCATTTCTCCTATAATGAATGGTGTAGGCTCAACCCTTTTTTTATCGGCTTGTGCTTTGTATGCCTGCCTAGCTTCATCTAGTGCTTTTCTAACTATTGGCCAGGTGCCTTGTAATTGTTCCATCCATTCTTTTAGTGATGGGATCGTTGGTATGTTTGGGGTTAATTCTGGCATGGGGTTGAAACTTTGACCGTTGGCTATTTGAAAAGGAGTGTAGCCCGTGCTAGAGTGGACTGCATTATTGTAGGCAACTTCTGCAAAAGGGAGTAAGTCCGCCCACTCGGTCTGCTGGAAACTAAGAAAACATCTTAAATATTGCTTAAGTATGGAGTTCATTTTTTCAGCGGCCCCATTTCCTTGTGGGTGGTGGCTAGATGTCAGTCCCTGAGTGGTTTCTAAGAGGAATAAAAATTCCTTCCAAAATGCAGACGTAAATTGCATCCCCCTGTCAGAGATGATGCATTGGGGTGCCCCATGTAATCTGTAAATGTGCTGGATGAAAAGTTTTGCTAAGGCTTTTGCAGTGGGAATCTTTTGGCAAGGGAAAAACTGCACCTGTTTGGAAAACAAGTCCATGACCGTATTCCCATTGCTTTCTGGCAATTCCACTATAAAATCCATGGCTATTTCTCTCCAGGGTGCTGAGGGACTTGCCACTGTTTGTAATAGTCCTGGTGATTTCCCTTGCAACCTCTTTGCAGTGGCACATTTTGGACAACTGGCTATATAACTTTCAATGTCCTTTTTCATGGATGGCCACCAAAATTGCCGTTTAATTAAGTGTAAAGTTTTTACAAATCCAAAATGCCCTGCTGATTTTGTGTCATGGCAAAGCTGCATGAAAGTTACTCTTTGAGTTGTTGGTATATATAACTTTTCCCCTACCCAAGGCAACCCGTCTCTCATTGTGCACACATTTTTGTTTTTCTGGAACCATTCATCTGTTTCCAAACTTTTTCTGAATTCAATTCCAGTTTGGCTGTCCAGTTGTGGTTTTAATTTTGGCTTGGGTTCTTGTGGTTACTGGTGCTGCCAGTTGTGACTCTGCCATTATTGGTCTAGAGTCTGTGGTTCGTGCGCTGTTATATTGGGGCATGCATAATGCATCTGCCAGGAAGTTCTTTCTCCCTGGTAAATGTTTGAGCTTAAATTGGAACTGGTGAAAATGCTGGGACCAGCGGGCTTGTTTGGGATTGAGTTTCCTGGGCGTTTTCAGGGCTTCCAAATTTTTGTGATCAGTCCACACCTGGAAGGGGATTTTGTTGCCTTCCAGGAACTGTCGCCACGTGAGTAATGCCCAACATATCCCATAAGCCTCCTTCTCCCATACGGGCCAGCGCTGTTCTGTTTCCATGAGTTTCTTGGATGTATATGCACAGGGTTGCAATACTCCATCATCATTTTCTTATAATAGAACAGCCCCCCACTGCCACATCACTTGCATCTGCCTGTATTACGAAGGGCTTGTCCATGTCTGGGTGCCTTAGTACTGGTTCGGCAGAAAAAAGTCTCTTTAGTCTCTCAAACGCTGCTTGGCACTCCATTGTCCATGTTAGTGGCTGGCTAGGTTTTACTGAGGATGCTCCCTTCGTTTTTAGTAAGTTAGTGAGGGACAAGGCTATCTGGGCAAATGAGGGGATGAATTGGCGGTAAAAGTTTGCAGAGCCCAGGAAACTTTGTAGTTGCTTTCTTGTGCGGGGCGGTGCCCAATCGAATACTGCTCTGACCTTCTCTGGGTCCATTTCAATGCCCTGGGGGGATATGCGATAACCTAGGTAGTCTATCCTTTCCTGTTGGAATTCGCATTTTGAGAGTTTGGCATATAGGTGGGTGGCTCGCAGCTTCTTTAAAACCGCTCTGACAAGGTTGACATGTTCCTCTTTTGTTTCGGTGAAGATAAGAATGTCGTCCAAGTAAACAAGGACCCCCTTAAACAGGTACTCCCTTAGAACGTCATTGATTAATTGCATAAAGACTGCAGGGCCCCCTTGTAATCCAAATGGCAAGACTTTGAATTGATAGCACCCCATGGGGCAGTCTTCCATTCGTCCCCTTCCTTAATTCTCACGCGATAGTAAGCTTCCCTTAGGTCTAGTTTAGAAAAAAAATTTCCTTTCGATAGGTGTGACAGCATGTCTTTCATGAGGGGCAGAGGGTATAGGTTGCTTTCACTGATTGTATTCAGGGCCCTATAATCCATGCATAAATGTAAAGAACCATCCTTCTTCTCTCTAAAAAGGACCGGGGCAGCCACTTTAGGCTTGGCTGGCTCAATGAAACATCTCTCTAAGTTTTTTTTTTATGAATCTTTCCATTTCCTCCTTCTCCTTTGGGCTCATGGTATAATCTGGGCTTCGGGAGTTTTGCCCCAGGCTTGAATTCAATGGTACAGTCTGTGGGTCAGTGCAGGGGGGAGCTCATTCGCCCTCTCCTCACTGAAAACTTCAGCAAGGTCTCTGTATTCCTCTGGTATTTCTGTTAGTCTTTTTTCCTCTCCTATGGATGCTTTTTCTATTCTTGATTCTGGTAGCCTCCCTTGGGATTTTAAGTCCATAGGGTCCCCCTTCGGGAATTTGATTTCTGTCGTCCTCCAATTTACCCAGGGGTTCCATTTTTTTAATGGAAATTCCATCCCTAGGATCATTGGGCATTCCATGCCTGGGGTCACCACAAACGTTATGTCCTCCTCATGTTTGCCCAGGGAGAGGTGTATTGGTAGAGTGGCTAGGGTAGCTGGCATCCCCCCCCCCGCTATGGATCCATCTAACTGGCCAAATGAGATTGGTTGTTCCAGTCTCCTCGATGCGATGCCCAGATTCCCCACTAGTGTTGGGCTAATGAGGCAGCGGGTGCAGCCATAGTCTATTAAGGCTTTCACCTTCACAGCTTCGGGCATGGGGGGAATTGATATAGTCACTGTCTTGAGGATGGGTGTGATGTGTCCACTTACCAGGGGTTCGCCCTCCGAGCTGTCATCTGAGGCATCCATCGGCCCTGCGGTGTAGGCTGGAGTTCTTTCCCCTTGGTAAGCAGAAGTGGGGGGTTCCGCAATTTCCATCATTCTCATGGCCGTTTCTTTTGGCTTAGCTGAAGACTTTCTGGATTTGTTGATTGGGGATCTGTCTGGGTTGTGCTGGGGGGCTTTGGAGCGGCATTCTACAACTCAATGCCCTTCTCTTCCGCACTTGAAACACCCCATTTGCTTCTTAGCTGTAGCCGGTGGTTTTACTGGTTCGTGTGTCAACTCAGGCGGGGAGCGGCTCCATTGTTTTCCTCGGCGGTGTCTTTTCAATATGTCGATCTCTGCTTCCTCTGCCAAGACGTACCATTCCTCAAGTTGGTGTGGGTCCCCTTGGGGCAGGCAAGCATCATATAGATCATAATTTACTCCGTCTTTGAAATGGCTAAGGAGGATGTCTTCTGGCCAGTTCAGTTTGCTGGCAATGGCCCGGAATTCTTGTGTATATTCAGCCACCAGGTTTTTGCCTTGCCTCATCGTTTTTATCCTTTCACGGGCTTTGCGATCAGCCAGGGGGTCTTCAAACCGTCTTCTCAGAGAGGACATGAAACGGTTGAAGTTGCTGAGTTCTGGGGCATTGGAGTCATGCAAGTTCACCACCCAATCTGCAGCCGGTCCATCCAGGGCAGATTGCACAATCCGGATGCGGGCTTTGTCACTGGGGATGTCCTGCCCATATTCCTCCATGTAACTGAGGACTTGGGTTAGGAAAAACCCCAAGCGTGTTGGCTCCCCTTTGAATTTCACCTCCAACGGCGGATGTCTTGGAATGGATCGGTGCCTCCGTTGTTGGTGGTAGTGTCTTCCATCCAGATCGCCATCTGTGGTCCAGCAGGGGGTGAGGACTACTGGATCAGCAGATGTCCCTGGGGTTGCAGGTTCCACACCCCCCTCGGTGTCTCTCCTTTTGCGGCTCCAGGAGCTGGGGCGGCCGTAGGGCTCAGGATTCTCCTCTCCTAGGGAGCTGAGAGTTCTCTCCATCAGGTCAATAGCTTTCTCTAGGATCCAGTCTGAGTACAGTGCCCAGCTTTCTCCCTCTTCACTTGTGTGCAGGGATTTCTCCATCTCCTGCTTCCATTCTGGTTGCTTGGTTCCCCGTCTCAGGGTCACCTTTCTTGATTCCTTTCTCCACTCACTTTTCTTTCCAACGCCCATTGACCAGTGAGGCTTGTGGTCCCATGTCTCCACCACTTCTTCTCCTGAGGAATCTGACCTCTCGGATCCCAACATCTGGCAAGGTTCCAATTGGGTCAGCGGCTCTCTTTCCAGGGAATTTTCCCCCTTTCTTTCTCCATTGTCTGACATGGTAATTTTTTGCAAAATCCCCCAGCAAGGGTCTCCCTTCCAGGTGGATTAATTTTGCAAGTCCTGTCTAATGTAAGGACCCACCCCACTTTGCATCTTAAGAAGACAGAACTCTTGGAATAATTCTTCCAACAGGAATCCTTTATTAAGAGAAAATGGTTGCAGGCGTTCTAGACAGGACTTGGGGTCCAAGCTCTCCCATTCGAGGTTTTAAGGGGTTCCCCAGTAGTCCCACCCAATCACACCCCTCTTCCAGTGACAGTTTCAATCACCCCCTTTTCCTTTCTGCCGGCTGGATGGAGACTTCAGAGAAAACTACATGAAAGGTAAATAGCCTCCTTTGTTATGATAAGGCCTTTTGGTGCTATCCACATTCAATCCCTTTGAAGTTGTACTGAAGGAAGTGAGGGCCATAAAGCCCCTTTGTTCACCCCCTTCCCTTTCTTGTATGACAGAATCCAGAGAGGGCAGAAATGGGGTTTTCTATAATTGATAACTGGAGATGAAGTATAATTGGATTCTGACATCGTCTGCGAACATTGTAATTTATAGCTTTCGTCTTTTATCTTGATTCCTTTGATTTCTGAATCTTGTCTGATGTTTCTATTCAAAACTTCCAAAGTCAATATTAATAACAATGGGAATACAGGGCATCCTTGTCTTGTGCCTTTCTTTATATTAATGTTCTCTATATATTCCCCATTTACTATAGCTTTTGCTGTTTGTTTCTGATATATTGTCTTAATTACATCAATAAACTTTTCTCCAAACTCCATACCCTTTAGTTGTTGTATTATAAATTGCCAGCTTACATTGTCAAAAGCTTTTTGAGCATCTAGAAAAATTAGTGCCATTTGTTTTCCTGGGTGCATTTCATAATATTCCAATGGATACAATATGATCCTTAGGCTATGTTTTATTGTCTTTTTGGTAGAAATCCATTTTGATATGGATGGATAAATTCCATCAAAATCTTTTCAGCCTGTCTGCTATTACTGAAACAAAAATTTTGTAATCCACATTCAGTAATGATATTGGTTTATATTTTTTTATCTGTGTCAAGTCAGAGTCCTCTTTTGGTATTAAAGTGATGTTTGTGTCTATCCATGTATTTAATATTTTAGTTTTTAATAGTACTGTTCTGTTTTGTTTGTTGTGAATGCATTGAGACAAGGCAGGAGTAACACAGTCCTTCTTTATTCAAAATGGCATCAATTCCTTTTATACCCTTTTGCAGGGACAGCATCAACCAATCAATGCAATGGATTCTCCTGCCTTGCACATGCACAATAGGCTGGAGACAGCCTGTCTGGTCCCGGACATCCACATTGTCTGCCTGGGCCTCTCTGCAGCTTTCTGCACCTGTTGAGTCACTCAGCAGGCCCAGGACATAACACCCCTCCCCTCTTAGATCAAAAACAAATAACACTTAGTATTTTAAACTACTACAAATCTAACACTTATTCATTTGAGCGTGTTCTTATTTCTAAGTAACCTTAAGCCTGCCCACCTACTGACAGGAACCTTCTGTAGACCTGTAAGTGCTTGGGTGGACTTCTGGCCTGCTCTGATCTTCTTAGAACAGGTGTGCTTGCCTGGTCTGCAAGCTCGCCTGCCAGGCTTGGCAGATCAGGACTTTTATGCCACCTATATTCAGGTGGCCCTCCATCATGCTGACTGGCTGGATCCTGTAAACCCAGTCCAGAGTTTCTTGGTGGCATGGAATTCCCCAAGTCCACAATGGACCCCTCTTGGAAGCACTGTCCCATGAGCCCAAGACCAGCAGACGAAGTGGCCGGAACAGCCAGTTGTGAGCAATGTCCCATGGATCCAGTGCCAGAGTCAGAAACCGCCTCGTTGGCAAAACCCTCTACTGGTGCATGTGAAGTTCCACTTTTGCAGAGACACCGCGGTCCACAATCGTAATCATGGTCCTCCTCCCCCAAGAGCAGATTCAGGAGCAGAAGTGTGGCTGTGAAGTCTCCAGCGCAGTTGGTTGACGTGTCTACGTAACACACGACCATCATCCAAGGCCACTTCGTATGACAGTGGCCCAGTTACTTTGCAGACCACTGCTGTCACCCAGAGATGACCAGGTCCATAATTCCTTGCCCAAACCAGATTGCCCACCTGTAGTTTCCTAGGTGCCCGCGGCTGTGACACCTATGAAGCCACCCGGTCTGGGTGCAACCTGTCCAGTTTTGTAATGAGTCAGTGACCCCAGTGGAGTTCAGCTGGGCTCTTGCCTGTGGCTGTGCAAGGTATGGTGCAGTGGCAAAGAAGAAAGTCAGCTAACCTGTGATGCCAGCTTCCATGAGTGATCCTCTTTAAAGCATCCTTAGTTGTGCGCACCATACACTCAGCTTGACCGTTGGAAGCTGGATGAAATGGTGCTGATGTGGCATGATGGATCATGTTGGCCTGTAGAAAAGCCTGAAACTCAGAAGTGAATTGGGGTCTGTTGTTGGAGACAAGGACATCTGGAAGCCCATGAGAAGCAAAGATCCCTCTCAACACCTGGATGGTCCTGGCAGCAGTTGTGGAGGAGACTGGAATGACCTCTAGCCACTTGGAATGGCTGTCCATGAGGAGAAAGAAGAATTGCCCCTGAAAGGGGCCAGTGTACTTGATATGGACCCTCGTCCAAGGGGCATGTGTCTCCTCCACCTACGTACAGGACCCTGAGGCATTTCAGGCCTAGACTGTTGGCAAACACTGCACCCATGGACCTGGGCCTCGATCTCCTTATTGAGCCCAGGCCACCAAAGATAGCTGCGTGCAAGCACTTTCATCCAGACTATTCCCGGATGTCCCTCATGCAGAGACTCAAGACTCTAGTCCTCAATGAGGCTGGGATCACTACCCTGCTACCCCATAGGACACACCCCTTGAAAGTGGATAGCTCGTGCTTCCTCTTCCAGAAACTCTGGAACTCTGAGCCTGGACACGTGTCAGGCCATCCTGACAGCACCCATGTCAACACGTGTGTTAACGTGTGATCAGTGGCTGTTTCCGCAGCCACATCCCTAGCATTGAGGGGAGACTCAGGCAAATCCTGAACAGAAAGTATGTGGTTAGCTGGAGCAGGATCTGACTCTACTAGCTGTAGAGGTAATCTGCTGAGGCCATCTGCATGGCCCATTTCTTTGCCAGGCTTGTGAACCAATGTGTAGTCATATGCAGAAAGGAAAATTGACCATCTCAGCATTCTAGGAGAAATTATGTGTGGGATTTGCTTGTTGGTTGTAAACAACCCCAGCAGTGGCATATGGTCTGTAAAGACCATGAAATGGCGACCATATAAAAAGTCATGGAACTTTTTTATGCCAGCCACTATGGCCAAGGCTTCTTTATCTATCTGCGCATAATTACGCTCAGCAGATGATAGAGTCTTAGAATAGTAAGCTACAGGGACTTGTGTCCCATCAGCCTTTAAGTGACTTAACACAGCCCCAATCCCATAAGGGGATGCATCACAGGCTATGCACATAGACAGTTGCTCATTGAAATGCGCTAAAACCTCATTTGAAGACAACAAGGCCTTGACCTCTGCAAAACTCCTTTCATGGACTTTTGTCCACTGCCATGGAGCCTGTTTATCCAAGAGCCAGTGTAATGCTCAGCCACTGCAGCCTTGTGAGGGAGGAATGAATGGTAAATTTTAACAGTCCCCCAAAAAACCTGATGTTCACTCTTTGACTTGGGACTTGGAGCCTGCTGAATTGCTTTTAGCTTAGATTCAGCAGGATGGATGCTTTCAGCATCAATACGGAACCCCAGAAATTCAGTGTAATGCTCCCCGGTGTGTTACAATTGTTTGAGCCTCTGCCATTGCCTCATCAACTGGTAGTTGTTGATAGGCCTGAGCCAAGTCAAGTTTGGCGAAAACTCAGCCTCCATTGAGGGAGGCCAGAATGTGGCTTACCATCGGCACCGGATACAAATGCTGCTGCAATGCTTTGTTAAGTGTACATTTATAGTCCGCACAAATTCGGACTTCTCCATAGGCCTTCAGTGGCGTGACTATGGGAGTTTCCCATGGATTACTGTACACAGGTTCTAGAATACACTGCTGAATCATCTTGTCCAGCTCTGCATTAATTTTGTTCTTCAACGCGAAAGGCACCCAACGGGGCTTAATCTTAATGAGGGCGACGGATGGGTCTAACCGTAAAGCAGTGGGAGGCCCCTTGTACAATCCAAGTTCTGGACTGAACACATCAACAAACTCCATGCAAACTGCCGCAAGGGCTGTCGCCATGCAATCACCGAAAGCTTCAGTTCAAAATGTTCTCACAACATTCTCTTCAGCTCAGCATAAGCGATGGATAAAAGTGGTACTGGGGCGACCAGATTCTCAGCAATATCGAAAGCCCACAGACATATAGTAGCGTAGCAGCTTTAAGACCGTCCTCCTGAACTTGGTTTACCCAAAAGTAGTTCTCTACCCGGGCCACATAAGAACTCCAACTTTCCAGATGAGCTGTGTCGAATTCTGACAGACGGCCTAGCTTGGACATCGTTACTTCCCGATAGCCTCGTCAATGCCTTGCGCTGCAATGGCTTGAGAAGGGGTCCCTTTTTTTGCCGAGCTCTCCTTCAGTGTTCTCTTACTGGCAGGCAGAGTTGCACTCTTTGGACGCCGAATTTCCCAGCGCTTCAGGCCTTCCTTGGTGAGTCAGCCTATCTTCTTTCCTTGTTTCCCTTGCAGCACAATCTCACCCTCATTGCCAATGTTCTGTTTTGTTCATTGTGAATACATTGAGACGAGGCAGGAGTAACATAGTCCTTCTTTCTTCAATCTCCAATAGAACAGTACAAAATGGCGTCAAGTGATCGTCTATTAGGACTCCAAGGTCCCTCTCACAGTTACTGTTTTTAAGCCAGGTCTCAGTGTGCAGCAGCAGCCAAAAAAGCTAATATTCTATTCTGTTCTGTTCTGTTCTGTTCTGTTCCGTTCCGTTCTGTTCTGTTCCATTCCGTTCCATTCCATTCCATTCCATCCCATTCTCCCTGGAGGGTTTTATTGTTAAGCACTGTGGGTTAGGGTTAGGCATTGTGGTTGCCCTGAAGGGGGTTAGGGGTAGGCATTGTGAATTAGGCTTAGGCATTGTGTTGCCCTGGGGGGAAGTGGGGGGTGAGGTTAGGCATGGGAGGCCTGGCTGCAATGGTCCTGAGGTAAATGGGTGTGGGGTGTGTGGGGCAGCTCCCTCTGCCTCACCTCATGGCGGCAGTACCAGTGAATGGCCACAGAAGTGGGGCGGCAGCATGAAATGTCAGGGTATGGAAGACCTGGCTGCAGCAGTACTGAGGTAAGTGGGCATGGGGCATGTGGGGCCACTCCCCCCCTCGTATCGAACAACTAGATGGTGTGATGAAATGAGTGGGCAGCCATCACTGCAGCCTCTAAAGTAGAGCTTATTTTGGGGGTAGTGCTTATATTAGGCGCAGGTGCAAAAATCAAGCTAGGGGTTACTTTCAGGATAGGTCTTATTTTCGGGGAAATGTGGTATAATATGTTACTGAAAATTTACATTGGCACAGAAGAAGCAAAACCAATTGTGATTTTCTCACTTGAAGCTTTGCTTAGTTAAGCAATAAACTCCCTTGTCCCCACCCACTGTGTGTTCACATTGTCCAATGGTAACATTTCTTCTTGTTATGGAAACAGTCCACTTCTCAATCGAGTACCTGCATTAGTGACCTTGGCTCTCAGAAGCTTCGGTGGCCTAGATACCACTCCTCCCCCTTTTGCATTCCATCCCATTGTCAATGTGTGAGTAAAGGAAAAAAATGTAGGTGAAGGGACGAATCAGTTTTGATATGCTGAACCCCCCCCCAGAAGAAAGGCAGACCTTGAACAATAAACATTTATACACATAATTATGTAGAAGCTAATTACTGCTGCATCCTTTAATGGGGCCATTGAGGATACCTAATGTGAAATTTCTTAACTAACCTCGCTGCCCTAACATCAGGGGCAGCTGCCCACTCAGCATCTGCTAACGGGTAGCCTTTCTATAGTATTAGATAATGTAATTTTCCCTTGTAATATCTGGAGTTGAGAATCTTTTTGATCTCGCAGTGCTCCTCTTCCTTTACTAAGATGGGAGGAGGAGGGGGCTCTGTGACTGGCCTCAAACCAGATCCCAAAAAAGATTTTAAAAGGCTGCAATGAAATATCAGTCAATTTATGGAAAGCAATATTGCAAAAGACAGATTAGGAATGCAAGTCAAAATAAGCAACAAAATGATAAGAGAACATCTATCCACTCTGGATGGATTCAAATCACAAAGATGGATTACATCCCAAAATTCTGAAGGAACCGGCAGATGTGATCTTGAACTTTTGAATTTTATCTTTCAAAGATCCTGGAGCACTGGGGAACTATGAGAGGACTGGAAAAGAACTGATGTGATTCCCATCTTCAAAAAAAGGGGGAAAAGTGGATCCAGGAAACTATAGATCAATCAGCCTGACATCAATACCTGGGAAGATCCTGGAAAAGATAATCTAGCAATGGATCTGTGGACATGTAGAAAGAAGCAAAGCTATTACTAGAAGTCAACTTGGGTTTGTTAAAAAACAGATCATGCCAAACAAACCTTTCTGCATTTTTTGACAAAATTAATGGACCAGGGAAATGCTGTGGACATACTATAATGGCCCTATTCAACAAAATGCAATTCAATGGTGAGAAAAAGTAAGGTTTGAAAAACCAAATGGATAGGTATAGAATAGGGCATACCTGGCTCAATAGCAGTAAGTGTGGGAGGGATCTAGGTACTTCAGCTGTCAGAAAAAACTAATGCAGTTCTAAGTTGCCTCAACAAAGGGATAGAATCAAGATCATGAGAAACGTTAGTACTGCTTTATAATGACTTGGTAAGACCACATTTGGAATATTGTATATAATTTTGGTTGCCACTATATAAAAAAAGGTATTGAGAGTCTGGGAAGAGTGCAAAGAAGAACAACAAAAATGATTAGGGGACTGGAGGCTAAAACATGAAGAATGGTTGCAGGAATTCATATGTTTAGTGAAAAGAAGATCTAAGGGTAACATAATTGCAGTGTTCCAATATCTGAGAAGCTACAAAAAAGAAGAGGGAATCAATTTACTTTCCAGGCAAGACAAAAGCAATGGATGACACTAATCGAAGAGAGAAACAATCTAGAAATAAGGAGAAATTTCTTGACAGAAAAATTAACCAGTGGAACGGCTTGCCTTCAGAAGTTGTGGATGCTCCATCACTGGAGGCAAATTTAAGAAGAAATTGGAGACTTCCAGTTCCGGATTGCAGCCCCTCTAGCCGCACAAAGAGACTCATCTCCTCGTCGGCTAGCTTCCCTCCGTGGGTAGACCCTTATGCGGGTCGAAAGTTGCCCTGGAGGGTGCGACTTCTGTCGAAGAGGCTTCGCTCGGCTACGGAGGAGCAGCGGCTCCTCCAGTTGTCTGAGCCATCTCTGAGGGCTGACGGAGACGAAGATCGGCCAGTAAAATGGCCGATCACCTTGCCGCTCCAAACCACAAATCAAAGAACATCTAAGCTGTAAGAACCACCGTGGTGAATCCGGGTGAGGCTTTTTTCCCCTGCTCCACTTTATTTTGCTTTTTTTTTTTTTTGCCTATAAGAGCCTTGTTGGAATTATTTCGCTGGCTTGAAAAAGCAGTTTCTACATGTTTGGGAAGAAAGGCGTTGAACAAAAGAATAGAATAAAATTTTAAAGACTATACTTTATTTTTATATGCTTTGGGGTACAGAATTTTTTTTCCCTAAGAGCTGTACTATCATTTTATGCTGGAATATTATTTCTTTTTTCACATTATATTTTAAAAGAAAGAAAAAAGGGAAAAATTGTGTGTCTGGAAAAGATTTTGTTTAACTCACTGAGGACATCTAGTGGTGAAAACCAAGATTGCAGCTTCTGGTTATTCTTTGGAGATGGAAACTTTAAAGCAACAAAGCTTTAAGGATGAGAGAAATAGATGCCTAATGCAGATGATGGGACTCCTATCGTTTCAAAGGGCACTACAAGCAAAGAGAGATCCACTGGCAGAAAGGGAAGCTTGGTTATGGAAACCTGCCTGGCACAGAAAAAAAGCCAGAATAAGACTGAAAAGAGAAATTTAAAATTGTGTAATGGATTAAAAGGCAATATTGTTGTATGGACAGTTTTAAGGATTAAGATTCAGAGTTAGAAGTAAGAAAAGAAATAGGAGGGTGATTATTAGAACAGATGTCTTAAATAGATTAAGAATGTACTTTTTGGAAAAATAGATTTATTTTCATGAAAATTATTATGTATTGGAATGGAAAAAATGTTGGCTTTTTAGATTTGGATTGTTTCAATAATTAATTGAATATTTTAAATTAGTAAGATGATGATGTTTTTGTATGATAATTTAGATGTGAAGGCATGATAATCAATTGGATGAAATTTGAATTTTGTTTAATGAATTGAAATGAGTTAAGGCTTAACATTATTTTGTTATGTTAAAGAGATTGATCGATTGATGGATTATATTTGTATAGGGTAGATTAATATTTTATCTTAATTATGATATGTATTGTGTAGTGGAAGAAGAAATAAATGAGACTTGTGATAAAACGAGGGATATGAGAGATTAAAAATTAGAATATATTTGAAAGGGATACCTGAATTGATAATTTGTTGATTTAAAGTTAAATGAGATTATGGTAATTGTAAACTTACAGAGTTTTAAAACAGGTTTAGCAGTTATAGAAATTTAAATTAAAAATGGAACATTTTAAATGTACTATGCTATTTGAGGGAAATAGAGAGGGGACATTGATTGTATTGAGTTGAGTTATTTATATATGGTTTTATTGTT
Source organism: Crotalus tigris (assembly GCF_016545835.1). Taxonomy (NCBI): domain Eukaryota; kingdom Metazoa; phylum Chordata; class Lepidosauria; order Squamata; family Viperidae; genus Crotalus; species Crotalus tigris. The sequence continues at coordinate 194,351 of NW_024096890.1, forward strand.
GATTGTTTGATTACCCAAACACCATGGTGTGTTCTGAGTACTTTTGTTTAAGAATTAAAAAATCAATAAAATGTGTTTCCAAAAAAAAAAAAAAAAGAAATTGGACAACCATTCATCTGAAATGGTATAAGGCAGGAGTGTCAAACTGCTGGCCCACGGGCCGGACGCGTCATGCAGAAGCTGCACCCACCCCATTGCCGGCAATGGCAAAACTCTACCGATACATTGTGTGATGTCACATGACATTGCAAGTTTGACATGTCTGGTATAAGGTCTTCTGCTTGAGAAGAGAGTTGGACTAGAAAACCTCCAAGGTCCCTTCCAACTCTGTTATTCTGTTCTGTTCAAATAATATGTTGAGACTTTAAAAAGAGTACAGGGATGATTAGGGGAATGGAGGCTAAACCATACAGTGAACAGTTGGGAAAACAGGGAATGTCTAGTCTAATGAAGAGAAGAACTAGTGGTGACATGATAGCAATCCTCCAATATTTCAGGTGTTATTACAGAGAAAAGGGGATCAATGTATTCACCAAAGCACCTGTGGGCAGGAAAAGAAATAATGGATAGAAACTGATCAAGGAGAGGTCCAACCTAGAACTAAGGAGAAACTTCCTGACAGTAAGAACAATTAGTAGTGGAACAGTTTGCCTCCAGAGGTTGAGAGTTCTCCATCCCTGGAGCTTTTAAGAAGATAGTAGAGGGGTCCTTAGTGCTCTCTGAGTTTGCTTGTTTTCTTGCAGATGATTCATTACCCAAACTAGATAATGTCATCAATGTTAGTAAGAAGTTCAGTTTGCTGTCAGCTTTATATTCTGGTGGCTTTCCTGTCAGTGTTGGTGAGAGTGGTTTTAGAGATTTTTTGATTGGGCTGTTTGCTGTTGGCTTCTTTGGCAGTTTCTTTATTGTGGTATAATTTACTTGATTGTTGGTCTGATGTTAACCTTGGAGTTAATCTGTTCAGATCTGGGTGCTGATTGCTGGTGGAGAGGTGCTTAAGTCTTTTTGCTCCTTTTGCATAGTCTGTAGATGTTGTTAATACCTATATGTATACTGTATTGATGGTTGATTTGTAAGAGTGGTAGGCTTTTAGAAATTCCCTGGTGTTTTTGAATTTACTATAGCTTAGTCTAGGATAGTCACATTTTCCAAACTGAAACAATGGTTAAAGCTGTCTATATGTTGGGAATTAAAGAATTTTCATCGTGTCTTCTGACTCCTGGTTGGTGTTCGTGGATGCATTCTGCCAGTCTTCTGCCTGTTTATCTGTACATTGTATGTTATAGATTAGGGCTTTTCAACCTTTTCACAGACTGTACCACCTTTAGGACATGACAATATTCGAGTACCATCAGTGGTTTAGCAAGGTATCAAAAACTTAATGACCAAAAAAAAAAAAAGAAAAAAAAGAAAAAAAACCCAGGAAAAAAGTGTACCCACTTACCATACTTTTAATGGGAAACTTGTGCCTGCCTCTCTGCCATTAACCCTCCACTCTTCCCCCCACATCCAATGGAGCCCCTCTGTCCTAAAACAAAAAAAGATTTTCCTATACCTCCTCAGCCTGATATCTAGGAACAAGGAAGCCCTCCTGTTTGAAGTTTTCTAAACTTCCTTCATCCAGATTTGGAAAATAAACTGTGGCTGCCTTTATATTTACCCCACACTAACCCGAATTCCAGAAATGTGGTTTTATAGCTGATCAGAGTGGAGCGGGAAGGGGGGAGGAGAAGGAGGAAGAAGAGGAGGAGATAAGGGAGAAGAAGAAAAAGAGGAAGGAGAGGAGAAAAAAGAGGAAGAGGAAGAAAAAAGGAGAAACAGGAGGGGAGGGTGAAGGGGAGGAGGAGGAGGAGGAGGAGGAAGAAAGTTTCTTTGAAATTACTAATCTGAATACTTGGCCTTTCAATTAACCCATCTTGGCTTTTTTTAGCAAGCTAATCAGGGTCAGTGTTGGTCAGTGGTTGGACGGGGAACCACTTGGAGATCTCCAAGATGTAGGCTGGATCAGCAAGTAGAAAAAGAAAAAGGAAAGGAAAGGAAAAGAAAACTAGACACTGTTGAAGGTGTCTGCATTTAATACTTACTTGATTGTTTAATGAGCCGAGGTGGCGCAGCAGTTAGAGTGCAGTACTGCAGGCCACTTTAGCTGACTGTGTTCAGCAGGTCAGCGGTTCAAATCTCACCAGCTCAAGGTTGACTCAGCCTTCCATCCTTCCGGGGTAGGTAAAATGAGGACCCAGATTGTTGGGGGCAATGTAAATATATATATACATTGCTTACTGGTGTACACCGCTTAGAGAGTGCTTGCACTTAAAGCATTATATAAGTCTCATGAATAAATAAATAAATTGTGGGGTCATAAGAAGGTGACAGATCTATCCTGCATTTTTTCCCTGGATATGATTATGAATGTGCACAAGAAAATTCAGAGGATATTGAAGCACTAACATTGCCATTATTGAGTGGCTCTCAAGTAAAGTAGGATATTCCTTGGATAGCATTGGTATATAGTTTTAAAAAGCAACAAAGTTTAAATCCAATCAAGTGTTAGAGATGACTATTGGTTCAGTTTTTCTAATTAATGGAATGGGATGGAATGTACTACCATGTAATATAATGATAAGAGTTAATTTGGGGGGCCTATCTCCTCAATACGTAAATGGAGAATAATTATTAACTATACTGAATATTAATTAAAGATAAATTAACTAACTCAACCTTTGCCTGAAAACACATGCTTGCTAAACACGCCGCTCGCTTGCTTGCCCTTCCCCCAAAAACACGCCACTCGCTCACTCACCCTTCCTCTGAAAACAGGCTGCTCGCTCTGTCTCTCCTCACTGCTTTGGTAAGAAAAGCCTCTTCTCTTCTCGGTCTGCCCCTTTTATACCTTCTCTTCTCTCCACCCTCCTCCTCCTCCTTTTCTCTTCTGGGTGCACCGGAAGCTCCAATTGCTATGTCGCCACATGCACAGATCCTGGAGATTCTGCCAAGCTCTGCAGCTCCAGCTGATCTCCTCCAGGTCTGTGCAGCTCCGCTTTAACTGGTTCCCTCCCTCACTACAATTAGCTAGGGCTCGCATACCACCAGCCAGATGCTAAAGTACCACTGGTGGTACATGTACCACTGGTTGAAAAGCCCTGTTATAGATGACTCCTTTTTGTCTTCTGGGATTGTTGGGATTTTTGGTCTGTTTAGGATGTTTTGAAGGGTTTTAGTTGACTTGTGTGCTATGCTGATTCCATGTGGTTGTAGTAGTCTGTTGGTGGTTTCTGAGATACGCTTGATGAATATCTTAATGAATACTAATGTACATCAAGCTTTCAACTTCATATGTAAGGACAGCCCCTTTCGATAAGCTTGCTATTGCTATGCTGATAACATTCAAGCAATAATTCATTGCAGGCAGATTATACCCTTTATATATATAGTCTTAAAGAAATTATAACATGCTAAATAAAGGTAGTCCCTGAGTTACAATAGTAATTGGGATAATTTCCATCACTAATCAATGCAATCATGAAGCATAACATCATGTGATTGCATTGCTTAGCGACTACAATCCCACCACAGATGGTACTATCAAGTGTGGGTGCTGCAGGAAGATGAGTTGGCAGATGTATGGGCACCCACATAAAGTATGAGTAGATGGGTACTGTGGAACCCTGGCTGGTGGGAAAGTGGTGGGATCAGGAGCAACTTGCAGGATTGACTTGTAACAGACTGCAGGTTTCCCATTGTTTGTGGGAAGCTGTCAGGAAAGATTGCAAATGACAGTTACATGACTGTGTGATGCTACAACAGTTGTAATTGCAAGCCAGTTGGCAAATATCCAAATCATGGTCATGTGACTCCAGGGATGCTGCAATGGTCATAAATCACCCAGAGTTGCTGAAAGTAAGATGGGCTGCATATAAATTTAATAAATAAATAAATCTACTTCATTCAGGGGCATGATAATTTTGAACAGTCATTGAACAAATGATCATATAGTAATAGAACTAGCTGTATTTCCAATTTTATGTGAAGCAATGATTTTTATGTCAAAATTAGGATAAAATGTTTTGTTTTTACATGCAAAATGTTACCAATCTTTTCCTAATGGGAAGATTATTAGCCAGATTTCCTGGCTAAGATTATTCTAAAATTATAATCATGCAGGATTTTTCCACAGTTTTCCAAAATTAGATCTGCATTTCAAATGGAACAGTACAAAAGGATAGCTCTGAAAATATCTCATAACCTGCTACATTCCAATGTCAACCCTAAAATAGATTGCAAAAGTGATCATTTTCCAATGATTATATAATCTTTATTGTATGATCTATATGTTGAGTCCCTGCTTCAGCCTTGTTTAATGGCTAATTTTGGATTTTCTCACATACAATGAATTAATTAAATGGGTAAATCTGCCCCAGAGATGCTAAAATCTCTGCAATTTCATCATTTTATCATGTATTGTTCAAGTGCAGGCCAATAATTACTCTTAATCATGTCCTCCATCAAATATTTATCTCAGCAAACAGACGTTTGGTGCAAAATGTTCTCTTTATAAAGATATCCTTGCACCAGAAGCAAGGATATCTTGGCTCTCCGCTCCAAATTCCTTGTTTTATCACAGATGTACTTCTCTAGTTAGAGCCTTGTTGAGGCCCACTTGAGATTCTACCAATCAAAGTACTAGCTTAAACACACCTATAAGATGAATCCTTAGTTCAGCTTATATTGATAAATTGATACAATTTGTAGAGGATTTCCGGTTTGGCAGGGAACGAGACGGCCATAGGAGGCTGGGTCTCCAGGCTCCCAGTCTGGTTTCGCTTCGCCTAGTGTCTCTTAAAGGGATGGAAGTTGCCCTGGAGGGGCAACGAAGAAAGAGGGATCTTTCAGGAGCTTGGATTTGGTGGCGATCAATCCAGGCGTACTGAATGCCCCCTCTAAAGGGGCAGAAGAAAGATTATCAGAAGAGCCTGAGGCAGCTCAAATTGTCTGCAGCCGGAAGGGAAGCTATGAAAAACAGCTGATCTCCAACAACAAGTTATGTCTGGGTGAGCTAAAATCTCTTCCTTCTCCTTGTGCTTTAAAATATTGAGACCCTAAAAGGGAGAACTTGAAAGAGTAAAGACCTCCAGAGAGATTTTTGGAGCGGCAATTTAACATTAAGGGGAAATGTTTAAAATGAATAACAAACTATCAGACTAAGGAGTGTGGAGAGTTGATAAATAAGCCAACAAGGACATCTACTGGCGAAAAATAAGAATTAAAGAATTAAAAACAGTGACCTTGAAAAGCTTGAGTAAAACAAAGTCTTGGTTTGAGATAATAAATGAAAGACTGTTCATAGCTTTACTTGTTGACATTGGTTAAAGACTAAATAGACACCTGTCAGAATCCAATTATATTTCATCTCTAGTTATCAATTATAAAAACCCCCATTTCTGCCTTCTATGGATTTTGTCATACGATGAAGGGAAGGGGGTGAACAAAGGGGCTTTATGGCCTCACTTCCTTCGGTACACTTCAAAGGAACTGGATGTGTGTATCACCAAAAGGACTAACCATAACAATGGGGCTATTACCTTTCATGTAGTTTTCTCTGAAGAAAGGAACTAGATGTGTGTATCACCAAAAGGACTAACCATAACAATGGGGCTATTACCTTTCATGTAGTTTTCTCTGAAGAAAGGAACTAGATGTGTGTATCACCAAAAGGACTAACCATAACAATGGGGCTATTACCTTTCATGTAGTTTTCTCTGAAGTCTCCATCTACAGCCAAGAAGCAAATGGGGTGTTTCAAGTGCGGAAGAGAAGAGCATCGAGCTGTAGAATGCCGCTCCAAAGCCCCCCAGCACAACCCAGACAGATCCCCAATCAGCAAATCCGAAAAGTCTTCAGCTAAGCCAGTGGTTCTCAACCTGTGGGTTGGGACCCCATTTGGGGTTGAATGACCATTTCACGGGGTCACCAAACAAGGCTGTCTGCCATTTCCCCCCCTTTTCTTTGGCCACGCCCCTGGCACCCGGTGATGTATAAATGGTTGGGGGTCACCACAACATGGGGAACTGTATTATGGGGTCGCGGCATTAGAAAGGTTGAGAACCACTGAGCTAAGCCAAAACAAACTGCCATGAGAATGATGGAAATTGTGGAACCCCCCACCTCTGCTCATCAGGGGGAAAGAACTCCAGCCTATACCGCATGGCCGGTGGACACCTCAGATGACAGCTCGGAGGGCGAACCCCTGGTAAGTAGATGCATCACACCCATCCTCAAGACAGCGTGACTATATTAATTCCCCCCATGCCCAAAGCCATGAAGGTGAAAGCCTTAATAGACTCTGGCTGCACCCACTGCCTCATTAACCCGACACTAGTGGGGAATCTGGGCATTCCGTCGAGGAGACTGGAACAACCAATCTCATTTGGCCAGTTAGATGGATCCATAGCAGGAGGGGGTGCCAGCTACCCTAGCCACTCTACCAATACACCTCTCCCTGGGCAAACATGAGGAGGACATAATGTTTGTGGTGACCCCAGGCATGGAATGCCCAATGATCCTAGGGATGGAATGGTTAAAAATATGGAACCCCTGGGTAAATTGGAGGATGACAGAAATCAAATACCCGAAGGGGGACCCTATGGACTTAAAATCCCAAGGGGGGCTACCAGAATCAAGAATAGAAAAAGCATCCATGGGAGAGGAAAAGGGACTAACAGAAATACTAGATGAATACGGAGACCTTGCTGAAGTTTTCAGTGAGGAGAGGGTGGATGAGCTCCCCCCCCCCGACCCACAGACTGTACCATTGAATTCAAGCCTGGGGCAAAACTCCCGAAGCCCAGATTATACTCTATGAGCCCAAAGGAGAAGGAGGAAATGGAAAGATTCATAGAAAAAAAACCTAGAGAGAGGTTTCATTGAGCCAGCCAAGCCTAAAGTGGCTACCCCGGTCCTCTTTAGAGAGAAGAAGGATGGCTCTTTACGCTTATGCGTGGATTATAGGGCCCTGAATACAATCAGTGAAAGCAACCTATACCCTCTGCCCCTCATGAAAGTCATGCTGTCACACCTCTCGAAAGGATTTTTTTTTCTAAACTAGGCCTAAGGGAAGCTTACTATCGTGTGAGAATTAAGGAAGGGGATGAATGGAAGACCGCATTTAACTGCCCCATGGGGTGCTATCAATTCAAAGTCTTGCCATTTGGATTACAAGGGGGCCATGCAGTCTTTATGCAATTAATCAATGACGTTCTAAGGGAGCACCTGTTTAAGGGGGTCCTTGTTTACTTCCTGGGCTTTGCAAACTTTTACCGCCAATTCATCCCCTCATTTGGCCAGATAGCCGTTCCCCTCACTAACTTACTAAAAACGAAGGGGGCATCCTCAGTAAAACCTAGCCAGCCACTAACATGGACAATGGAGTGCCAAGCAGAGACTAAAGAGACTTTTTTCTGCCGAACCAGTACTAAGGCACCCAGACATGGATAATCCCTTTGTAATACAGGCAGATGCAAGTGATGATGCAGTGGGGGCTGTTCTATTACAAGAAAACGATGATGGAGTATTGCAACCCTGTGCATATACATCCAAGAAACTCATGGAAACAGAACAGTGCTGGCCCATATGGGAGAAGGAGGCATACGGGATACGTTGGGCATTACTTACAGATTGCACGGGGCACCCCAACGCATCATCTCTGATAGGGGAGTGCAATTTATGTCTGCATTTTGGAAGGAATTTTTATCCCTCTTAGGGACCACTCAGGGACTGACATCTAGCCATCACCCTCAGTCAGATGGACAAACAGAACGTTGTCATTCAGTACTTGAGCAATATTTGAGATGTTTTTTGAATTTCCAGCAAAATGATTGGACAGACTTACTCCCTTTTGCAGAAGTAGCCTACAATAATGCAGTCCACTCCAGCACAGGCTACACTCCTTTTCAAATAGCCAACGGTCAAAGTTTCAACCCCATGCCAGAATTAACCCCAAACAAACCAACGATCCCATCACTGAAAGAATGGATGGAACAATTACAAGACACCTGGCCAATAGTTAGAAAAGCACTAGATGAAGCTAGGCAGGCATACAAAGCACAAGCCGATAAAAAAGGGTTGAGCCTACACCATTCATTATAGGAGAAATGGTGTACTTATCTACAAAATACCTAAAGTCCCTACAGCCCTGTAAAAAACTTGGACCAAAATATATAGGGCCTTTTCCAATTAAAAGAATCATAAACCCAGTAACAGTAGAATTAGAATTACCTAAAAATCTCAGGCAAATACACCCAATTTTTCATTGCAGCTTGCTGAAAAGAGAGCGTCAGTCACCTCTACGGCCAAAAATCCCCACCACCACCTCCAATCATGGTGGAGGGTGAACAATACTTCAAAATAAAGGAAATCCTTAACTCTAGGAGATAACATGGAGCGACTCAGTACCTAGTTGCCTGGAAACACCTCCCTCCCTCACAAAACGAGTGGGTCCATAAACGTCATGTCAGAGCCCCGAAGCTATTAAAGAAGTTTCACACAGAATATCCTAACAAGCCTGACTAACTTTTATACCTGTTTTGTTTTCTTTCAGGTGGATCTGTCGTATTTTTGAGGGGGCAGGATGTCAGAATCCAATTATATTTCATCTCTAGTTATCAATTATAAAAAACCCCATTTCTGCCTTCTATGGATTCTGTCATACGATGAAGGGAAGGGGGTGAACAAAGGGGCTTTATGGCCCTCACTTCCTTCGGTACACTTCAAAGGAACTGGATGTGTGTATCACCAAAAGGACTAACCATAACAATGGGGCTATTACCTTTCATGTAGTTTTCTCTGAAGTCTCCATCCAGCCGGCAGTAAGGAAAAGGGGGTGGGAGTGTAATGCCTGAGACTGTCGCTGGAAGTAGGGGGTGATTGAGTGGGGCTACTGGGGAACCCCTTAAAACCTTGAATGGGAGAGCTTGGACCCCAAGTCCTGTCTAGAATGCCTGCAACCATTTTCTCTTAATAAAGGATGCCTGTTGGAAGAATTATTCCAAGAGTTCTGTCTTCTTAAAATGCAAAGTGGGGTGGGTCCTTACAACACCATTCAGGAAAACGGAAAGAAAAAGAGAATATTTTAAATACAAGAAGAGACTGGAGGAGGTAGTTTTGCCTCACAACAACTGATTCTTGATTACGTCTTGGATATAAGTTTAAGACTGTGAGCAATAAAATGAGTACATCTAATATTTCTAGACTTGCAAAAAAAACTTCCTTGGCACCCTCTGTTGGACAAGCCAGCCCAATAACTCAGAGTTCTGTCAGCACATTGCTACAGCATGAAAAAGCAAGTATGGCTCAAGAAGAGACACAGGCTTCTTTAAAATTAATTCAACTGACCTTACAAAAAAACCACGAGGAAATACAAAGTAAACTGGAAAAAGTAAGCGAAGAAATTATGGATATAAAGGCACAATTTGAAGCTCAAAATCAAAAGATTATAAAAAATGAACAGAAAATCCAGGAAGTGGAACTAAAAACGCAAGACATTGACAAAAAGATGGAAATGTTACTGCAAAAGAATGAAGGACTGGGACAAACAAATCAAGAGCTAGAACGTAAGAAACAGAAGGCAAGAATTATAGAGAAAGTAAAATACAAAGGTAGTGAGGTCTATCAACAGAGTTTGATCAAAAAGAGTTTTTTAGATTTTTATACAAAATTATATGCTAGCGACAATATACATGCTTTAGATGTAGAGAAGTATCTACAATCAGTACATTTTCCTAAACTTTCTAATGAACAACAAAATGTGATGAATTGTTTAATTACTTCAGAGGAAATTGGTTTAGCTATTAAGCAGTTAAAGGTGGGAAAGGCCCCACGTACAGATGGATTAACGGCAAAGTATTATAAAATGTTATTTGAAGAGATGATAGAGCCATTAAAAGAACTTTTCAATAGTATTTTGCTGGGAGCTCCGGTTCCCCCTTCCTGGAGAAGGGCTTTTATATCATTGATCCCGAAGGAGGATCAAGATCTTACTGAACCTAAAAATTATAGACCTATATCTCTTTTAAATGTAGATTATAACATCTTTTCTAAAGTTTTGGCAAATAGATTAATGCAGGTTATGAAGGATCTAATTCACAATAATCAGTCTGGATTTATAACAGGAAGATATATGAAATACGATATAAGACAAATTATTAATTTAATTGAGTATTTGGATAAAAATAATCAGATTCCTGTGGCTTTTATATTTTTGGATGCTGAGAAAGCTTTTGATCAATTAGACTGGCAATTTTTATTTTTACTTATAGAGAAAATGAATTTTGGAGATAAGTTTTTATATGCTCTCAAGGCTATATATCAACAACAGTCTGCTCAAATTATTATTAATGGGGGATTGACAGAGACTTTTAATACTGAAAATGGTACAAGACAAGGATGTCCATTATCCCCATTCTTATTTGTTTTAACAATGGAGATTTTGTTGATTCAAATTTGAGAGTCAACTGTACTTAAGGGAATAAAAATAAATAAGAATGAGTATAGATTGAGAGCCTTTGCAGATGATTTGGTTTTAACTTTACAACAACCGACTCAATCAGTTAGTCATTTGTTGGAACTTATAACTCAATACAGGAAAGTTTCTGGTTTTAAAGTAAATAATAATAAAACTAAGATATTATCTAAGAATATGACTGAGAGGGAAAATGAAACTTTAGTTAAACTTACAGGTTTTCAGATAGTGAAAAAGATTAAATATTTGGGAGTATATATAACTGCTTCTAATGGAAAATTATATAAGAATAATTATGAAGTATTATGGACAAAAGTACAAAAGGATTTAAATGATTGGAAAAAATTGCAACTGTCGTTGTTGGGGAGAATCTCAGCTGTAAAAATGAATGTTCTGCCAAAGTTTCTTTTTTTGTTTCAAATGATACCCATTTTAAAAAAAGATGCTAATTTGGATGAGTGGCAGAAGGGCATCAATAAATTTATTTGGGCTGGGAAGAAACCAAGGGTGAAGTTTAAGATTTTGCAAGATGCTCGAAAAAGAGGAGGGCTTAAAGCACCTAATTTAAAATTATATTATGATGTAGCCACATTAATTTTGATAAGTGATTGGCTTAATTTAACAAATAAAAATATTCTTTCTCTGGAAGGGTGGGATTTATTATATGGTTGGCATGCATATTTAATTTTTAATAAGAAAGTAGATTGGGCTTTTAAATCGCATATTTTAAGAAGTGCCTTACTTCGAGTCTGGAAGAAGTATTATTATAGGTTAAATTACAAAATACCTATTTGGGGGATTTCTGGACATGCAATTGAGGGGATTTCTAAGGGGATGAATTTTGAAAAAAATTCGTATAAAGAATTACTTATTTGGTCAGGTACTGACTGGCAATTAAAATCTTTAGATGTATTAAGGCAAGAAAATATTTTACAGTCATGGTTTCAGTATTTACAAATAGTGGATAGGTGGACTTTAGATAATAAAGTTGGAATAACAGTAGGAGATGAAAAATTGGTAATTCAGATTAAAGATCAGAATTAGGCCCATATAAAAAGAATTTATAATGTGTTAATAGAATTGGACTCGGAAATGGATTTGGTGAAAGATTGTATGGTTAAATGGGCTCAGAATATCCAGGAACCGATCCCATTGGATTTATGGGAGATAATTTGGATCAGAAATGTTAAATTTACACAGGCTCAAAATTTAAGAGAAAATTTTTATAAAATGTTTTATAGGTGGGATTTGGATCCTAAAAAGTTGTCTTGTATGTATCCTAATTTACAGCCTAAATGTTGGAGATGTGGTAGTTTTGATGCAACCTATTTTCATGTTTGGTGGACTTGTAAAAATATTAAGGCTTTTTGGATTATGATTTGGTGGAACATTCAAAAGATTTTTAAAAGGAAGATAAAGTTTACTCCTCAACTATTTTTGCTAGGGATTTTTGTGGATTTTGATGTTAAAGATACTATTTTAATGTTGAATTTAGTAACAGCAGCAAGGTTATTGGTAGGTCAATCCTGGAAGAAAGATTCGTAGCCTACAATAGAAGAATGGACACTTAAGGTTTCTAATTTAGCAGAAATGGCTAAAATTTCTGCTTATTTAAAGGATCATACACAAGAAAGATATATTATGGTATGGAGAAGATGGATAGATTATATTCAGATTAAATATGGAACTAAAAAGTTCCATTTATTTTATGATTAAATTTTAAATAATAATTATTATTATAGCATTTTATAATGGGAATTATTTAGTTTACTTATTGTTATTATGGTATTTTATAATAATTGTTTTAAAATAATATCATGACATTAAGCTTTAAAGGGAGTTAGGGGTTAAGTATGAATTTGATTATTGTATAATTTTTTAAATTTAATTAGATTTTGTTTAATATGTTTCTAATAACCCTGTACTCGGCTCTGGGAAGTGGGGTGGGGGATAGGGGGGTGGGGGTGGATGTGTTTGGGGGAATTTTTTTTTTGTTAATTGTTAATAAAACTTTTTCAATAAAAAAAAGAGCTAGAACGTGCTATGGAAACAATGATAAGATGGGCAAAAAATTTTGGTTATGATATAGAATTAGAAAAATGGCAAATGTTATGGGACAGAAACTATAAATTAACAATGTCAACTTCATACAAAGAAAATCTGTATAAAATGTTTTATAGATGACACCTTCCACCAGCAAGATTAGCAAAAATGTTTAAAAGTATGTCAGATAGATGTTGAAAATGTAAACATAACATAGGCATGTATTATCATATTTGGTGGACATGTGGGAAGGCAAAGGCCTATTGGAAAAGCATACATATGTGGTTAGAAAAAATATTGGGCAAACAAGTTGATTTTAAACCTGAACTTTTTTTACTAGGCATTATGTCTGAAAAGACTAATAAGCAGAAATTATATTTAACTTTACATATTACCACAACAGCGAGAATAATTTTTGCACAGTATTGGAAGAATGAAGGATTGCCATCAGAGGAAGAAATAATTACGAAAATATTGGAATGTGCAGAGATGGACAGACTAACTATGAGGCTGAAAGACAAAGAAGATATGGACTACTATCAAATTTGGAATTTATTTTATTCTTGGTTAGAGAAAAGAATGAAGGATTAGGAATTGAACATGTATTAGCTTAGCAAACTCCAGACAACTTGTTGATTGGAAAAATTAACATATGTTGATGAAAAAAAATAATAAAAAAGATTGATAAAAAAGAGATAAATTGATACAATTTGCCATGGAAGAAAAAAATAATCTTCAAACTAGTCTACTGTGGACTCACTCCCAAATCCCTATCTATATTGGATTGTAAAAAAAAAACTTGGAATGAGCATAGAATTTCAATCATTTTGCACCATTGCTTATAACATGTTAATTTCACCATCCCCAAATACTCTTACTATATACTTCCATCCAGGGCTTTTTTTTATCATAGAACGCCCAGAACAGAGTTCCGGCACCTTTTTTGGATGGAACCTTGTAGGGTAGGCAAGGCAGGTTTTATGACATATGTGACTTCCGGCACCTTTTTTTTTTTTTTCAAAAAAAGCACTGCTTTCATCCTCATGCAGGAGGGAACTCAGACTGACATGCTTAAATATCTTCCATGATATTCTCAGAGATTCAAGAAATATTTTCTATCCAGAGTACATTCAGACACTGAATTTAGTATGCTCTTGTATGTACTTTTAAAATCCCCTATCTATCCTTTGAAGATGGAACTGATCTCTCAACTAATCTCAAATTATCTAAATTGGTCCCATCAGGTAACAATATGCTTCCTTCTTTAATAACCAAGACTGAAAAGTCTGTAAGAAGGTAGTAGCCAAATTCTGTATACTCAAAGGTAGGATAGCAATTTGATGATTGTTACCAGAATTAACTATTCTGCAATCTTTTGGAGATACATTGCTGAAGGCTCCAGGCACACTCTGTTTTATGGACAATTATACCCAATAAAAATGGTGTGTGTTTTTTATGAGTTATATCTGGCAGATTAGTCAGATGTTGGTTCCCTCACATATTAGATTTCTAAGGTATCTAAAATGGTTAATTAGCTGAAAGCAGGAAATAAACCATGAGGTTGACAATATATGCTATATTCAACTTATTCTATCTACTAATCTGATGTGGATACTGAGGCTGATGTGCATACTGAGGCTTATTTTAGTGAAAGTAAACTTGGAAATTGGAAGACAGGTTTTGATACACTGTTAATTAAAATAGGGGAAATTTATAGTATTGCTAAAAGTCATCTGTTTATGTATTATATACTTGTTTTTCAGATTCTAATTATGGCGGAAAGATTCCAATTGTATGCTTTGTCCAAGGAGGAGGTAAAGAAACTCTGAAAGTAAGATATTTCCAGAGGCATTTAGAGAAAAAGCTAATCTTTCAGCATTTGTAGTCCTTTTGATGATTTTTTCCCCATAAAATAATATAGCTTTTTAATATTTCGAATGTGGTTTCTATCTTTTTAAGTACATTTGTTTGTTTTGTAAATTGCACTTTAGTTTGGAAATCAACTCTCTACCATGCATTTCATAAATAGAGGGACAAAAAAACAAGTGGAATGCAGCATCAGTTAGTGTCTATAGGATATGAACCTGGAAACAGCATACTTTAACAAATAACTGACAACTGCTGCATCTGTGCACAATCTTTTGGAACTGAATCTAAAACACTCCACAGCCAGTGGTGGGATTCAGCTGGTTCGCACTAGTTCAGCAGAACCAGTAGCTAATTTTTTGTTGCCCAGGCTTAGAACGGACTTCTGGAAGCGGCATCCACATAGAGAACCAGTTGTTCACATATTTGAATCCCACTACTGTCAATAGCCATAAGGCAAAAGTAGTTTCTTTGCTACTGAGACCCTCTAATGTTCTGCTAAGGGAATGTGCCTTAAGATAATAATAATAATACAGAAAGTAATGGATCTCTGGGGATAGAGACTGACTTATACTAAGAAAGGTGATGAAATTAGAGTAATTCAAGGATTTCAGAACATACATTGAAATAAATATAATGTAAACTAAATCTGTAACTATAACTGTAGTTACTATACTGGTAGTAGCTATGGACTAGAAGACTTCCAAAGACCTGTTTCCAAAGCTAAGTTTCTATGAAAGAATAAGCAATGTTAATATTACAGGCTTGTGTGCTAACTAAAGATCAGAAACTGGTGTTTTTCTGCCTCTCAAATTTTATAAGTTAATTAGCTTTCTCTGATCCATTCTGTAATTTGTTTGCTATCAGGAGTTGTCAGAGAACAAAATTATATACAAAGAAAGACAATATGCCCATGTGGCATCCTTGCTATTCTCTGAGCTTAGTTGTTTGTTTACAGACATGTCATTATCTGACAAATGTCATGGTTTCGATAGATGAGGCCAAGCAAAACAGAACTCCAAGGCTTGAGGTTTCCTCTGAGAACATGTTTATTGGATACAAAGTGTTGGCATGGTCAAAAGTGAAACCAAGACTAAAATCCCTTCCCAAAAGCAACAGTAATACAAAGTTACAGACCCACCCCACTGTCTATGCAATCAACTACGTTCCCCAATAACACATCCAGGTGGCCTTTCTAACACTAAAAATATCCTCCCCAGCTAAGGGAAACAGAAATTACCTTAGTTCCCAGGGATTGGAAAATGTTTAGTCTAATAGAAAATGTCCCATCCCCCCCCCTATCTTGTGGCAACCAGAATAAAGAAAAATGGCTTCAGCCAGGTCCATTGCAAGGTTGACAGTTGGATCCCCTAAAGAGAAAACAAATCCTTCTGGGGATATTTATTATAAAATCTCTTTATCAATTGATCAGCCTTAACATCTGCGCTTTTCATCCAAGTGGCCTCTGACAATGGATATCCTCTCCATTGCACTAGATACTGCAATTTCCCCTTGTATAATCTAGAATCAAGGATTCACTTAATTTCATAATGGTTTCCCCTCTGTACCAAAAGTGGATCACAGACATCCTTTGGAGATGGCCTCAGTAAGGACTCCTTAAGAGGCTTTAACAAACTGCAATGGAAAACGGTGAATTTTCCCTAACAAGCGAGGGAGTTTCAGCTCAAAAGTCACAAGGTTTATAACTCTGATTATAGGAAAAGGCCCAAGAAACTTTGGTCCCAACTTCTTACTGGGCAGCTTAAGTCTTATGTACTTAAAAGTGGACAAATACACTTTTCCCCCAATGCAAAATGGCCTCTGAGTGGACCGCTTCTTATTAGCTTGTTCCTTGTAAGTCTTTGCAGCTTGTGTTAGAGTGTTTTTCACATTAGCCCAAACAGTTTGCCAAGAAGCAACCCACTGATCCAAGGTTTATGAGGCTGTTGGTTTCTTTTTTTTTAATTGAAAATTTTAAAGTTTTTACAAATAAGAAAGAAGAAAAAAAAGACAAAAAACAACCCTAACCCACCCACCCCAACCCTCCCTCTCCATCCCCCCCAACCTTCCCAGAGCTGAGTATAGGCTTAGTTAAAATTTTTAAGAATCTTAAAAAAAAAATTGAAAAAATATAAATCATAAGTATATCTAAATACATTACATAAACAACTTGTAAAGTAATTAACAATAATATATATATAAGAAAAAAGCATAAATATTAAAAAGAAAAAGTACTTGAAAGAGAAAAAAGTAAGAAAAAAAAGAGAAAGAAGAAAAGAGATATGGAAAATGTACAATCTATAAAATATTAAAATTTATATATAAGTTATTAAAAAACTAAATGATATTTTTTATATCCAATTTATATTGTATAAAATTTATCCATTTTTCCCATACCGCAAAGAATTTCTCTTGCGATTGCTCCTTTAAGAAAGCCAAAATCTTTGCCATTTCCGCCAAATAAGAAACTTTAAAAAACCACTCTTGCAAGGTAGGCAAGGATTCCTTCTTCCAATATTGCCCTACTAACAGCCTTGCGGCTGTAATCAAATTTAACATCAATATAACCTCCTTAGCGTCACAATCAGTAACAATACCTAACAAAAACAATTGTGGGGTAAATTTTACCCTCTTTCTAAAAATTCTTTGAATATTCCACCATATCTTAATCCAAAAGGCTTTTATATTTTTACACGACTACCAAATATGTTAATAAGTAGCATCCAAACAACCACATCTCCAACATTTAGGCTGTAAGTCAGGATACATACGAGACATTTTTTGTGGATCAAGGTGCCATCTATAAAACATTTTATAGAAATTCTCCTTTAAGTTCTGGGCTTGTGTGAATTTAACATTCCTCACCCAGATAGTTTCCCAGGTATCCAGTAGAACTGGTTCACCAAAATTTTGTGCCCATTTAATCATACATTCTTTAATTAGTTCTGATTCTGAATCCAGTTCTACTAGAACCCCATAAATTCTCTTAATATGAGTTCGCCTTTGATCTTTTACTTGTTTAAAAAGGTTTTCATCTTCTTTAAGCAAGCCCATATTACGGTCCATCTTCCATCTATCCACTATTTGTCTATACTGAAACCATGAATGAATAATGTTTTCATGTGCTAAATCTTCCAAAGATTTTAACTGCCAATTTTGACCATCCCATCTAAGTAATTGTGTATAAGAAACACTATCCATCTTAACTCCTCTCCTTATCCCCTCTATTGCATGCCAAGGTATAGCCCATAATGGTATTTTAAAATCACTTTTATAATATTTCCTCCAAACCCGGAGTAGAGAAATCCTTATAATATGAGATTTAAAAACCCGATCAGCTTTTTTATTAAAAATTAAATAGGCATGCCATCCAAAAAGTAAATCCCAACCCTCCAAATGGAGTATTTCTACATTTGTTAAATTAACCCAATCACTAATTAGTGTTAAAGCCACAGCATCATAATACAATTTCAGATTTGGTACCTTGAGTCCACCTCTCTCACGGAAGTCTTGCATAATTTTAAGCTTTACTCTTGGTTTTTTCCTGCCCAAATAAATTTGTTAATACCTTTCTGCCATTCATTTAAATTAACCTCGTTCTTTAAAATAGGTAACATTTGAAATAGAAAAAGAAACTTTGGCAGGACATTCATTTTTATCACTGCTATTCTTCCCATAAGAGATAACTGTAACTTCTCGCAATTTTTCAAATCTTTTTGTACCCTGACCCACAGCCTTTCATAATTGTTTTTATACAATTTTACATTAGAAACAGATAGGGTAACCCCCAAATATTTTATCTTATCAACGACTTCAAAATCTGTCAAATTAACCAAAATCTGCTTATCCAAATTAGTCATATTTTTAGGTAATATTTTAGTCTTATTGTTATTAATTTTAAAACCCGAAACCTGTCCATATTGGTAGATCAGTTGTAATAAGTTTACTACAGAATAGGTAGGTTGAGACAAAGTAACCACCAAGTCATCTGCAAAAGCTCTTAATTTATATTCTTTTTTGTTAACTTCTATTCCTTTTATTTCCTGCGACTCTCGAATTTTAATCAACAAAATTTCCAAAGTTAAAACAAACAGTAACGGTGACAATAGACATCCCTGTCTTGTCCCTTTTTCTATTGTAAAAACCTCTGACAAACCCCCATTAAGAATAAGTTGTGCCGTTTGTTTTTGATATATAGCACCAAAAGCTTGTAATATTTTTTCTCCAAAATTTATTTCCTCAATTAATCTTAACATAAACTGCCAATTCAATTGATCAAAAGCTTTTTCAGCATCTAAAAATATCAGCCCTGCAGAAATTTGATTATTCTTATCTAAATATTCTAATAAGTTAATAATTTGTCTAACATTATTCTTCATATACCTACCAGTTATAAAACCCGATTGATCCTTATGTATAAGCTGATACAAAACCCTCATAAGCCTATTAGCTAAAATTTTTGCAAAAATCTTATAATCTACATTTAAAAGAGATATAGGCCTATAATTCTTTGGTAAATTGATCCTCTTTTGAGGCTGGTGGTTTCTGAGTGTTTTATCTTTAGCCAATTCTGAGTGTTTCTGAGGACATTCAGGCATAGGAATGAACTCCCGACCAGTTGCTATTTTAAATGGAGTAAGTCCAGTACAACTGTGCACCATATTGTTATATGCTACTTCAGCAAAAGGCAGGAGGTCAGCCCAATTAGTCTGTTGATAGTTAACGTAACATCTGAAGTATTGCTCCACCATGGCGTTCATATGTTCAGCCAATCCATTTGTGCTCAGATGAAAAGCTGACAAAAGTTCTTGAGTGGATCCAATTAGCTTGTGGAAATCTTTCTAAAACTTAGCAGTAAACTGTACCCCCTGTCTGATATAATTCTCTTTGGGGCACCATGTAGATGGTATATATGTTTCAAAAACATTTTTGCTAATTTCTGCATGGACGGGAGCCCTGAGCAGGCTACAAAATGAGCTTGTTTGGAAAAAAGATCAATGACAGTCTATATTACTGTATTACAAAGGATTGACTACTGGTTGCAGCAACTCAGGAGGTTTCCCGGGTTGTTTTTTCATGGCAGCGCAAACAGCTGGTGACTGCCACAGCTGGAGAGCATTGAATGGATCTTGGATCTTGGATCCACCTCAGCCTGAAATCTGAGGTGCTAGGTTTCAGGTGGTGATCCAGCTTGATGTCTAGGGTTATGGCCATGTGGTACCACTCTTGGACCTGGTCAGAGATGCCTTAGTAGGTGCATGCCTGGAACAAATCTCAATCCAACCTGCTTAGAAATGGTGAATCAGTGAGACACTGTCTGAGCCTGCCAGCCACTTTCCTGAATTCACGAACATACTCCTTAGCTGGCTTCCATCTCTGCTTCAGGTCATGGATGTTCTTCTCAACTTGCAGGGCTTGGGAGTCATCCTCAAACCTGGCTCTCAGCTCACTCATGAATAAATTGATGTCCCACAACTCAGGGGCTTGTTCACCATGTAGGGTGGTCACCCACTCGGTGGCTTCCCTTTCGAGGTTCACCACCACCGTATCAACCATCTCGGCTGCATTGAGGTAGGCGCAAGTGTGGTGGTTCAGGTGGGCCCAGACCTAGTTCATGAAGAATGACAGCTTTTCAGGGTCTCCATCAAAAGTAGATCAGAGGTGGCTCTAAGAGCTGTGGTCCCCAATATGTCTGTTGTATGTCTGGTCTTAAGTGTTGAAGTTGTAGGGGAGCCATGTCTGGAAGCCCTCTGGACTGAGCTCCCAGGCTTGCAGATGCCAATCCCTATCGGCTGTACATTGCTGCATAGGGCTCAAAGCCAAGACTAGTCAGGGCAGAGGTGAAGCAGCACGAGCCATCATGATGGAGCTTGGGCTCCGCTGAGGAGGGGGGAGCATAGGAGATCTCCCATGTTCTCTTCCCCCAGAGATCACCCAGTGGGTGACAGGTTCCACTTCTCCAACCTCCAGCTGGTTGAACTTTTCTCTCAGTCTCTCCATGGAGTGGCTGAGGATGGCCGTCAGGTACTTCCATTCACCTGAGTCATCCCAGCCAGCAGGTCATTTCATTGTTCTTATCACAGGCGATCACAGGTTGCATGATGACAGCAGAGGGAATTCTGCCTTAGCAGCTTTAGGGGTGTTCTGTCTCTGTGAGGCGATCTCAGATGATTAAGCTCCCCTAAAGTTAAGGCTCCCTCCAACTGTCCCAGACCTTCCAACGAGGCCATCTGAATCTTCGGCCATGCACCTGTAGCCAAAGCTCCTCTCTCCACCTGAGTGGTAGCCTGTGTTCCAGTGGCCGATGCCGCTCTAAGGCCTGAAGATACATCTCCTCTCTTCTCCATCTCAAATTCTTCCCTGAATCTTCATGATTCTCATACAGGTGTTAGGTAGGTGACTGGGACTCAGGACCCCAATTAATGATTAAGGGTTTAATGTCATGGTTCCGATAGATGAGGCCAAACAAAACAGAACTCTGAGGCTTGAGGTTTCCTCTGAGAATATGTTTATTGGATACAAAATATTGGCATGGTCAAAAGTGAAATCAAGACTAAAATCCCCTCTGAAAAGCAACAGTAATACAAAGTTACAGACCCACTCCACTGACTATGCAATCAACTACATTCCCCAATAACACATCCAGGTGGCCTTTCTAATACAAAAAATATCCTCCCCAGCTGAGGAAAACAGAAATGACCTTGCTTCCCATGGGATTGGAAAATGTTTAGTCTAATAGAAAACATCTCATTTCCTCCCCCCCCCATCTTCTGGCAACTAGAAACAAGGAAAATGGTTTTGGTCAGGTCCATTCAAGGTTGACAACTAACATCAATGAAGTAACATCTTCATTGCTAGGAGGGAATGTGTCAAACCTGCCACAACTTAAACCTCTAAATAGAAATGATCTTTGGCTCCATTTGTTGAGAAAGGTATAATTGTATTATAAGTGAAGTGTATTGCACTAATGCATAGCCAGAACTGAGAATCACTAAGTTCAATTTTTCCCTCCCTTAGCTACCTCCCATTGCACAGCCCTCCCAGCCCCCTTCCCCCCCCCACCCAGTCAGGTTCAGACAGGATGTTTTTGTAATAGTCAGTTCAAGCCAGGGATGGTATGTAGCTGGTATGCTAGTTAACTTTGAAGTAGTATCTCAAAGAGATATAGCACTTACTTTCATTTTCCCCCTTGCCTTCCCTCCTCCCCATAATTCATGTCAGTCTGTCACCAAATAGTAGTGAAGCACAAGCAAGCATTAAGGTGGCAGCTGACAGAGTGGGATTTGTTCTCTGTTTATATTCAGTTAGCTTGTCCTGACAGTGTTGATGGTGGGGAGGGATTTTTTTTCTCCTTTTAGTTCCTTGATTAAAAATTTGTTTTCTGCTTGATTGTCTGGTGTTGGTTGCTGGAGAGGATGTGCCCTGTTCTTTTTATTTTTTTCTTATTTTTTTATTGTCTCTTTTGACAGGCCCTCCCTTACTTTGATCACATATATGGCATATTCTCATAATACCCAATATGTCAAACCCTAAAGGTATTTGGATTCAAAGCTTATGCATTTATTTCTAAGAAAAAAGGAACAAATTAGACTGCAGGACCCAGTTAGGAAAAATGCTAGGCTATAGGGTTTTGGATTAAAAGCTGGAAAAGTAAACACATGCAATGTTATTGTTGTCATAAAGAAGAAATAATAATACCTGATTAAAAAGTATTTACATACTAGTATAAATCAGCCAAATTTTATTAATTTGCCAGATAACTGAACAAAGAAATCAAATCAAGTTGGCAATAATAAGCTATATAGGATTACTGAAGAATAACTACTCTACACCTCAACTGTGAATAGACCTCTTAGCCAATTCAGCTGGATTGCTAAAAAAAGAAAATTCAGTGAGCTAATACAGGGCTTTTCAACCTTTTCACAGACTGTACCACCTTTAGGACATGACAATATTTGAGTACCACCAGTGGCTTAGCAAGGTATCAAAAACTTAATGACCAAAAAAAGAAAAAAAGAAAATGTTTAGTGAAAAAAAGATCTAAGGGTAACATAATTGCAGTGTTCCAATATCTGAGAAGCTACAAAAAAGAAGAGGGAATCAATTTACTTTCCAGGCAAGACAAAAGCAATGGATGACACTAATCGAAGAGAGAAACAATCTAGAAATAAGGAGAAATTTCTTGACAGAAAAATTAACCAGTGGAACGGCTTGCCTTCAGAAGTTGTGGATGCTCCATCACTGGAGGCAAATTTAAGAAGAAATTGGAGACTTCCAGTTCCGGATTGCAGCCCCTCTAGCCGCACAAAGAGACTCATCTCCTCATCAGCTAGCTTCCCTCCGCAGGTAGACCCTTATGCGGGTCGAAAGTTGCCCTGGAGGGTGCGACTTCAGTCGAAGAGGCTTCGCTCGGCTACGGAGGAGCAGCGGCTCCTCCAGTTGTCTGAGCCATCTCTGAGGGCTGACGGAGACGAAGATCGGCCAGTAAAATGGCCGATCACCTTGCCGCTCCAAACCACAAATCAAAGAACATCTAAGCTGTAAGAATCACCGTGGTGAATCCAGGTGAGGCTTTTTTCCCCTGCTCCACTTTATTTTGCTTTTTTTTTTTTTTTTGCCTATAAGAGCCTTGTTGGAATTATTTCGCTGGCTTGAAAAAGCAGTTTCTACATGTTTGGGAAGAAAGGCGTTGAACAAAAGAATAGAATAAAATTTTAAAGACTATACTTTATTTTTATATGCTTTGGGGTACAGAATTTTTTTTCCCTAAGAGCTGTACTATCATTTTATGCTGGAATATTATTTCTTTTTTCACATTATATTTTAAAAGAAAGAAAAAAGGGAAAAATTGTGTGTCTGGAAAAGATTTTGTTTAACTCACTGAGGACATCTAGTGGCGAAAACCAAGATTGCAGCTTCTGGTTATTCTTTGGAGATGGAAACTTTAAAGCAACAAAGCTTTAAGGATGAGAGAAATAGATGCCTAATGCAGATGATGGGACTCCTATCGTTTCAAAGGGCACTACAAGCAAAGAGAGATCCACTGGCAGAAAGGGAAGCTTGGTTATGGAAACCTGCCTGGCACAGAAAAAAAGCCAGAATAAGACTGAAAAGAGAAATTTAAAATTGTGTAATGGATTAAAAGGCAATATTGTTGTATGGACAGTTTTAAGGATTAAGATTCAGAGTTAGAAGTAAGAAAAGAAATAGGAGGGTGATTATTAGAACAGATGTCTTAAATAGATTAAGAATGTACTTTTTGGAAAAATAGATTTATTTTCATGAAAATTATTATGTATTGGAATGGAAAAAATGTTGGCTTTTTAGATTTGGATTGTTTCAATAATTAATTGAATATTTTAAATTAGTAAGATGATGATGTTTTTGTATGATAATTTAGATGTGAAGGCATGATAATCAATTGGATGAAATTTGAATTTTGTTTAATGAATTGAAATGAGTTAAGGCTTAACATTATTTTGTTATGTTAAAGAGATTGATCGATTGATGGATTATATTTGTATAGGGTAGATTAATATTTTATCTTAATTATGATATGTATTGTGTAGTGGAAGAAGAAATAAATGAGACTTGTGATAAAACGAGGGATATGAGAGATTAAAAATTAGAATATATTTGAAAGGGATACCTGAATTGATAATTTGTTGATTTAAAGTTAAATGAGATTATGGTAATTGTAAACTTACAGAGTTTTAAAACAGGTTTAGCAGTTATAGAAATTTAAATTAAAAATGGAACATTTTAAATGTACTATGCTATTTGAGGGAAATAGAGAGGGGACATTGATTGTATTGAGTTGAGTTATTTATATATGGTTTTATTGTTGATTGTTTGATTACCCAAACACCATGGTGTGTTCTGAGTACTTTTGTTTAAGAATTAAAAAATCAATAAAATGTGTTTCCAAAAAAAAAAAAAAAAAAGAAATTGGACAACCATTCATCTGAAATGGTATAAGGCAGGAGTGTCAAACTGCTGGCCCACGGGCCGGACGCGTCATGCAGAAGCTGCACCCACCCCATTGCCGGCAATGGCAAAACTCTACCGATACATTGTGTGATGTCACATGACATTGCAAGTTTGACATGTCTGGTATAAGGTCTTCTGCTTGAGAAGAGAGTTGGACTAGAAAACCTCCAAGGTCCCTTCCAACTCTGTTATTCTGTTCTGTTCAAATAATATGTTGAGACTTTAAAAAGAGTACAGGGATGATTAGGGGAATGGAGGCTAAACCATACAGTGAACAGTTGGGAAAACAGGGAATGTCTAGTCTAATGAAGAGAAGAACTAGTGGTGACATGATAGCAATCCTCCAATATTTCAGGTGTTATTACAGAGAAAAGGGGATCAATGTATTCACCAAAGCACCTGTGGGCAGGAAAAGAAATAATGGATAGAAACTGATCAAGGAGAGGTCCAACCTAGAACTAAGGAGAAACTTCCTGACAGTAAGAACAATTAGTAGTGGAACAGTTTGCCTCCAGAGGTTGAGAGTTCTCCATCCCTGGAGCTTTTAAGAAGATAGTAGAGGGGTCCTTAGTGCTCTCTGAGTTTGCTTGTTTTCTTGCAGATGATTCATTACCCAAACTAGATAATGTCATCAATGTTAGTAAGAAGTTCAGTTTGCTGTCAGCTTTATATTCTGGTGGCTTTCCTGTCAGTGTTGGTGAGAGTGGTTTTAGAGATTTTTTGATTGGGCTGTTTGCTGTTGGCTTCTTTGGCAGTTTCTTTATTGTGGTATAATTTACTTGATTGTTGGTCTGATGTTAACCTTGGAGTTAATCTGTTCAGATCTGGGTGCTGATTGCTGGTGGAGAGGTGCTTAAGTCTTTTTGCTCCTTTTGCATAGTCTGTAGATGTTGTTAATACCTATATGTATACTGTATTGATGGTTGATTTGTAAGAGTGGTAGGCTTTTAGAAATTCCCTGGTGTTTTTGAATTTACTATAGCTTAGTCAAGGATAGTCACATTTTCCAAACTGAAACAATGGTTAAAGCTGTCTATATGTTGGGAATTAAAGAATTTTCATCGTGTCTTCTGACTCCTGGTTGGTGTTCGTGGATGCATTCTGCCAGTCTTCTGCCTGTTTATCTGTACATTGTATGTTATAGATTAGGGCTTTTCAACCTTTTTACAGACTGTACCACCTTTAGGACATGACAATATTCGAGTACCATCAGTGGTTTAGCAAGGTATCAAAAACTTAATGACCAAAAAAAAAAGAAAAAAAAGAAAAAAACCCCAGGAAAAAAGTGTACCCACTTACCATACTTTTAATGGGAAACTTGTGCCTGCCTCTCTGCCATTAACCCTCCACTCTTCCCCCCACATCCAATGGAGCCCCTCTGTCCTAAAACAAAAAAAGATTTTCCTATATCTCCTCAGCCTGATATCTAGGAACAAGGAAGCCCTCCTGTTTGAAGTTTTCTAAACTTCCTTCATCCAGATTTGGAAAATAAACTGTGGCTGCCTTTATATTTACCCCACACTAACCCGAATTCCAGAAATGTGGTTTTATAGCTGATCAGAGTGGAGCGGGAAGGGGGGAGGAGAAGGAGGAAGAAGAGGAGGAGATAAGGGAGAAGAAGAAAAAGAGGAAGGAGAGGAGAAAAAAGAGGAAGAGGAAGAAAAAAGGAGAAACAGGAGGGGAGGTGAAGGGGAGGAGGAGAAAGAGGAAGAGGAGAAAAAGAGGAAGAAGAAACAGAGGAGAAATAGAGGAGGGAGCAGAGGAGGAGGAGGAGGAGGAGGAGGAGGAGGAGGAAGAAAGTTTCTTTGAAATTACTAATCTGAATACTTGGCCTTTCAATTAACCCATCTTGGCTTTTTTTAGCAAGCTAATCAGGGTCAGTGTTGGTCAGTGGTTGGACGGGGAACCACTTGTAGGCTGGATCAGCAAGTAGAAAAAGAAAAAGGAAAGGAAAGGAAAAGAAAACTAGACACTGTTGAAGGTGTCTGCATTTAATACTTACTTGATTGTGGGGTCATAAGAAGGTGACAGATCTATCCTGCATTTTATCCCTGGATATGATAATGAATGTGCACAAGAAAATTCAGAGGATATTGAAGCACTAACATTGCCATTATTTTTTTTATTAAAAGTTTTTAAAAAATTATACAATATATATCTCAAATCCCTCCCACCCCTCCCCCCCTCCCCCACTTCCCAGAGCTGATTACAGGGTTACAAATAAACAATCATTATCTAACTAACATTACCCAACTATACTAACAATCAAATCCATAACACACTTTAACTCCTTTTCAAGATAAATATTAACAAATTAAAAACAAAAATAATAATATAATTAAACCATAATACTAAAAATAATATAAATTCAACCATATTAAACTATTAATAATAATTTAAAATTTACTCATAAGCTAGATAATACTTTTTAGTCTCATATTTCTTCGAATATAATCTATCCATCTTCTCCAAACCGAAATATATCTTTCTTGTGAATAATCCTTCAAATAAGCAGAGATTTTTGCCATTTCTGCTAAATTAGACACCTTAAGTATCCATTCGTCCATAGTGGGCAAGGAATCTTTCTTCCAATATTGCCCCACCAATAATCTTGCAGCTGTTACAAGATTCAACATCAAATTAATTTCTTTAACATCAAAATCTACAATAATACCTAACAAAAATAATTGCGGTGTAAACTTTATCTTTCTCTTAAAAATTTTTTGAATGTTCCATCAAATCTTAATCCAAAAAGCTTTTATATTTCTACAAGTCCACCAAATATGAAAATAAGTTGCATCTAAGCTTCCACACCTCCAACATTTGGGCTGTAAATTAGGATACAAACAGGACAGCTTTTGAGTATCCAAATGCCATTTATAAAACATTTTCTAAAAATTTTCTCTTAAATTTTGAGCTTGAGTAAATTTTACATTTCTAACCCAAATTGTCTCCCATGTGTCCAATAGGATTGGCTCTTGAATATTTTACCATACAATCTTTAACTAACTCCATTTCAGAATACAATTCTATTAAAACATTATAAATTCTCTTTATATGGGCTCGAGTTTGATCTTTAATCTGTTTTATCAAATTCACGTCCTCTAAAGTAATACCAACCTTTTGATCTAAACTCCACCTAACTAACAATTGATTATACTGAAACCAAGAGTGTACAATATTTTCTTGCTTCAACTCAGCTAAAGATTTTAATTGCCAATCCTTCCCTACCAAACTAAGTAATTCCTTATAAGAAATCCTATCCAATTCATGCCCCTAAATACCCCCTCTATCGCGTGTCCAGAAATCCCCCAAATTGGAATTTTACAATTTAACCTATAATAATACTTCTTCCAGACACATAATAAAGCATTTCTTAAAATATGAGATTTAAAAACCTGATCTACTTTTTTATTATAAATTAAATATGCATGCCATCCATATAAATACATGCACATTTTATGATGGCTATGCAACCCAAACGGGGCTAAGAGAAATAAGTGGAAAATTATCAGCATGTGACAATAACAAAATTTGTAAAAACAGAGAAAAATAATTAGGAATAAAATCCAAAAGCAGTAACTTCCTCCTAGCATTATTGAGTGGCTCTCAAGTAAAGTAGGATATTCCTTGGATAGTATTGGATAGCATTGGTATATTGGTATATAGTTCTAAAAAGCAACGAAGTTTAAATCCAATCAAGTGTTAGAGATGACTATTGGTTCAGTTTTTCTAATTAATGGAATGGAATGGAATGTACTACCATGTAATATAATGATACGGGTTAATTTTGGGGGCCTATCTCTTCAATATATAAATGGAGAATAATTATTAACTATACTGAATATTAATTAAAGATAAATTAACTAACTAACTCAACCTTTGCCTGAAAACACATGCTTGCTAAACACGCTGCTCGCTTGCTTGCCCTTCCCCCAAAAACATGCCACTCGCTCACTCACCCTTCCTCCGAAAACAGGCTGCTCACTCACTGTTCCTCTGAAAACAGGCCACTCGCTCTGTCTCTCCTCACTGCTTTGGTAAGAAAAGCCTCTTCTCTTCTCAGTCTGCCCCTTTTATACCTTCCCTTCTCTCTGCCCTCCTCCTCCTCCTTTTCTCTTCCGGGTGCATCGGAAGCTCCAATTGCTATGTCGCCACGTGCGCAGATCCTGGAGATTCTGCCAAGCTCTGCAGCTCCAGCTGATCTCCTCCAGGTCTGTGCAGCTCCGCTTTAACTGGTTCCTTCACCCACTACAATTACCTAGGGCTCGCGTACCACCAGCCAGATGCTAAAGTACCACCGGTGGTACACGTACCACTGGTTGAAAAGCCCTGAGCTAATACAAGAGGACTGGACAGTAGTAAAAAAATATACAGATACTTAAAAGGAACTATGGACTTTAATTTAAAACTGTCATAGTGATCGAGAACTTATTGGATATACAAATTCAGACTGGACTGAAGACAAATTGATCATTGGAACATATTCTTTTGGGGGGGGAGTTGGATGTGGAAAGAAACAAAGCATACAAACTATATTTCCCAGGGTGCCACTGGCAGTCAAAGAGGAGTGGGCAGGATTGCTGCAGCTCAGATGCAAAAGAGAACTGGGAGTTCCCTCAGAGAATGGGCTTGCTCACCTTGCTGAAGTCAGTATGGAGCAGAACGATAGAAGATGACAGACATACTTTGTGCTCAGCTTACATACAGCAAGCCCAGCTGTCTAAATGGCAATGAATGATTGATGAGTGAGAAAACCATATGAGAGAGATGGACAGACCTAGCCATCTAATAACAATAACAATAACGATGCCGACAACGATGAT
This sequence comes from Crotalus tigris, assembly GCF_016545835.1. Taxonomy (NCBI): domain Eukaryota; kingdom Metazoa; phylum Chordata; class Lepidosauria; order Squamata; family Viperidae; genus Crotalus; species Crotalus tigris. The sequence continues at coordinate 223,589 of NW_024096890.1, forward strand.
GATGATAATAATAAAGTTGGAAGGGACCTTGGAGGTCTTCTAGTCCAACCCCCTGCTCAGGCAGGAAACCCTATATCATTTCAGACAAATGGCTGTCCAGTCTCTTCTTAAAAACTTCCAGTGTTGGAGCATTCACAGCTTCTGGAGGCAGGTTGTTCCACTGATTAATTGTTCTAACTGTCAGGAAATTTTCCTTAGTTCTAGGTTGTTTCTCTCTTTGGTTAATTTTCATCCATTGCTTTTTGTCCTGCCTTCAGGTGCTTTGGAGAATAGCTTGACTCCCTCTTCTTTGTGGCAGACCCTGAGATATTGGAACATTGCTATCATGTCCCCCCCCCATTCTTCTCTTTATTAAACTAGACATACACAATTCCAGCAACCGTTCCTTATATGTTTTAGCCTCCAGTACCCTGATCATCTTTGTTGCTCTTCTCTGTACTCTTTCTAGAGTCTCTACATCTTTTTTACATCGTGGTGACCAAAACTGGATGCAGTATTCCAAGTGTGGCCTTACCAAGGCATTGTAAAGTGGTATTAATACTTCACATGATCTTGATTCTATCCCTCTGTTAATGCAGCCTTGATTCTATCCTTCTGTGTTTGCTTTTTTGGCAGCTGCTGGCTATGAGCTGTAACTGCTGGCTCATATTTAAGTGATTGTCCATTAGGACTCTGAGATCCCTCTTATAGTTACTAATGTTAAGCAAAATACCACCTTGGAGGTCTTCTAGTCCAATCTGTGCATTTGGTTTTTCTTGCCTAAATGTAAAACGTTACTTTTTTCACCACTGAATTTCATTTTGTTAGATAGCACTCAATGTTCAAGTCTATCAAGATCCTTCTGTATCTTAAACCTATCTTCTGGAGTGCTGGCTGTTCCTGCCAGCCTGGTGTCATCTGCAAATTTGATGAGTTCCCCATCTTCCATTCCTGTTTTTCCAAACATAATTTTTGTAATGTATTGGTCACAACTGTATTGTGAATGTCTGACCTAGATTCTGTTGTTATGTAACAGTTGCTGTTACTTAAGCCATACTTGCTGTCTCCAGGCTGGTAATTAGGCTTTGGGTGGGAAACTGTTACTTTAAACCTATTGGCTGCCGCCTGGAGGCTAACCATATAAATAGCTGCGCATCAGCTATATGAGTTGCTTCTGTTCAGAGTTAAATAAACTTTTTGCTGTTTCAACACTTGTCTCGCTTAATGCCTTCAAGAACTTAATACTTAACAGTGGCGATGAAGGTGGGATGTGCTGCTTCATCATAAGAGTCTCAAGTCACTAGGGGGTGAGGCCAGCACAGAGCCTGGCAGGAACTACATTTCCCCCCTCGGTCTGCCAAGCAAGCCATGCTGGAGACCACCATGCCCTAAGGATCCATCCTAGGGCCTACGTAGAAGCCAATAGCAGCACAAGGCAATGTGAGCAACAAGAAATGCAAGCAACTCACCAGGGTGAAAGTGGGGAAACTCGAAGAGTTCGACATCAACCACCTGGAGCGATGGGCATCCTACATTTCCCATATAGAAAACTACCTCCGCACGAACCAGGTCACCGAAGATGGACTAAAGGCCGCAACCCTCCTCTGCGTGTGCGGCCCCCCACCTTCGACATTGCAGAAAACCTGGTCACCCTGATGTCGCTCAAGTCTGTCATGCAGACTTGAAGAAAAGGCTCCGAGACCACTTTGAACCAAAATTATCCGTGATAATGTGGAGGCATGCTTTTCAGCAAGGGGAGTAACAACCCAACAAATCGGCCACAGAAATCATCGCTGTTCTTCGTCAAGCGTCCCGACTCTGCAATTTCACAGATTTGGAGGAGAGACTAAGGGACCGTCTAGTCTGCGGCCTCTGGAATTGAGAGCTCCAACAAAAACTTTTTGCTAAGAAGACTCTCTTGCTACAGGAGGCCTTGAAGGAGGTCTTGGCAGATGAAGCCGCCGGAGGGGCCATTAAAGCACTGCGGCCCTCCAAAAGCGCATCAAGTACCAAAGCAGTCCACCACGAGGATGCCGAGCGAATGGAAGACACCGACTCAGACTATGAAGTCCACAAGCTACAGAGGCACCAAGAGAAGGGACCGAGGCCAGCTGACAAGGCAGTTCTGTTCCTTAGGTGCATGGGTTGCAGAGACCACCATCAACGCACGGAATATTGTTTCTGTACAGCAACGTGCCGGGCATGTGGCAAGTCAGGCCACATTGCCACCATCTGTTGAGGTCGCCAGAGGGACCGTCCACAGGGAGACTCAATCAGGAGAGGTACCGGGCCGCCGGGGCAACACCAAATAGGGTTCTGCGCCAGCCAAAGGAGTGTTCTCCGCACTGGTGCCCATTGCCCCCTTAAGCCGAAGCTTCGACTCCAAGTCAAGCTTCAGGGAGTTCCATGTAAGATGGAACTAGACACAGGCCCAGCCATGTCCATCATCTCTATAGAAACATTTAGGCACATATGCAACTGCAGCAATAGATGGGCCAAACTTTGGCCATCTAATTTAATGCTCACTGACTTCCAAAACTCCCGAGTGGTGGTCAAGGGCGAAGACACACTTCTAGTGAATTTCAAAGGGTTTGCAGGCCCACTTGATGTTGTTGTAGTAGAAGGCCAATGCACAAGCCTCATAGGGCTTGATTGGTTCATCGCATTGGGCATTCAAATAACCGGCATTCACCGGACACAAGCGGCAGATTTGTCTTCAGTCTGCCAAGAATTCTCAGATGTTTTCAGTTCATGCCTAGGAGACTACAAGGGTCCTCCAATAGCCTTCAAGCTTGATCCTATGGTAACGCCAATATGGATCAAGCCTCGTCGAGTGCCTTTTGCTTTAAAACAAAAAATCAACGCAGAGCTGGACAAGCTGGTCAGTCAGGGGGTATTGCAGCCCGTAGACAGTGGGGAGTGAGAGACCCCCATAGTAACGTCACTAAAGGCCAATGGGAAGTGTGAATATGCGCTGACTACAAGTGTACTATTAACCAGGGACTTCAGCAGCACGCGTACCCAGTGCAAGTTGTCAGCCATATTTTGGCATCATTGCAAGGTGGCCGCATGTTCGCCAAATTAGATTTAGCACAGGCCTACCAACAGCTGCTGGTGGACGAGGCCATGGCAGCCGCCCAAACCATCGTCATCCATTGGGGGCCCTTCAAGGTCAAGCACCTACACTTTGGGGTGAGTGTAGCCCCAGGGATTTTCCAGGGAGTAATGGTGCGAACGCTCAAGGGCATTTCAGGATCTGCCCATACTTCAATGATGTTCTCATTGCCGGAGAAACCGCAGAGGTCCTGGCTGACCGGCTTAGAGCCATCCTTCAGCAGTTCCATACAGATTGGGGTTGAGTCAATGGAGTTCTTGGGGTTCTGCATCGATGCTGATGGCATCCATCTGGTGAACTCAAAGCTGAAAGTGATTCAGCAGGCCCCAAGCCTGAAGTCCAAGGGAGAGCTTCAGGCCTTTGGGGGCCTTCTTAATTTTTACCATGCCTTCCTTCCAAACAAGGCCGCTGTGGCAGAGCCATTACACCAGCTCTTGGACAGAGAAGCCCAGTGGAAGTGGACTAGCATCTATGAAAGTAGCTTCCAAGCAGTCAAATCACTGCTGTCCTTGAACTCTGTACTCATGCATTTTAACGAAAGGCTGCCAGTCTGCATCGCATGTGATGCATCTCCGTATGGGATTGGGGCTGTGTTGAGTCATTTGTTGGCTGATGGGAAATAGTCTCCCATCGCCTACTATTCTAGGACCCTGTTGTTTGCAGTGCACAACTATGCTCAAATTGATAAGGAGACTTTGGCAATTGTGGCTGGAGTTAAAAAATTCCATGACTACTTGTACAGTTGCCAGTTCACAGTCTTTACAGACCACAAGCCACTCCTAGGGTTGTTCACTACGAACAAACAGACACCCCAGATTCTGTCATCTCAAATGTTGAGGTGGTCTATTTTTCTGTCAGCCTACAACTACAGGCTGGTTCACAAACCGGGCAAAGAAATGGGCTATGCAGATGGCCTTAGCAGGTTGCCCCCACCATATGTAGAGCCAGCTCCAGCTCCAGCTGCATGCATCCTGGCTATCCATGATCTGTTGGAGTCTCCCCTTCATGTTGGGGATGTAGTTGCTGAGACAGCAGCTGACAAAATACTGAGTCATGTTTTGAATTGGATGCACACAGGATGGCTAGACAAATGTCCAGGCCCAGAATTTCAGAGCTTTTTCATGCGGAAAGATGAGCTTTCAGCTCATAAAGAGTGCATCCTTTGGGAAAGTAGGGTCATAATTCCCAGCTCGTTGCATCACGTGTCAACAGTCTAGACTGGAGATGCTGCAAGCTCCTGTCCACCGATGGGAGGACACTCACACACCGTGGTCAAGAATCCACATTGACTTTGCCAGGCCCTTTCAGGGACAGCTGTTTTTAATAGTGGTCGATAGCCATTCAAAATGGTTAGAGATTGCACCAGTTCCCAATATGACTACTGCCAGGACCATCCAGGAACTGTGCCGAATCTTTGCAATACACGGGCTTCCAGATGTCTTAGTATCAGACAATGGGGCTCTTTAATGCTTCAGAATTTCAGTCCTTCCTCAGGACAAACCTCACGTCGGCTCCCTTTCACCTGGCCTCGAATGGCCAAGCGGAACACATGGTCCGCACAACCAAGGAGTCCCTAAAATGGATTGTCACAGGAAACTGGCACCACAGATTTGCAGACTTTCTAGTCTGCCAGCATACAACTCCCTGCACAGCCACGGGCAGAAGCTACATTGGGCCCAACACTTGATCACTAAACTGGACAGGCTCCACCCCGACCAACTTACATCAGACTCTGCACAGCCAAAGGTGCCCAGAAGTCTGCAAGTGGGTGACTGGGTTTGGACCCAGAATTATGGGCAAGGGGCTTTGTGGGTGGCAGCAGTGGTTGTAAAGGTGTCAGGGTCACTTTCCTACGAGGTGATCCTCAAAGATGGGCGAGTCATTCGCTGGCACATTGATCAGCTGCGTCGGCAGCTGGCGGATCAGTCATCGGCTCAGGACTCCCAAGAGAGCCACACACAGGGTCTGGATGACAGCGGTCCAACAGAAGGGTTTGCACGCTATGACAGGACCCTCCCTCAAGGAGACGGGGGAATGGCCATAGTAGAGCCTCCTCTGGATGCACAGACTGCATCCGCTGAACAGGACAGGGAAACGGCACGGAGAGACAGCCCTGCAGACTTTGCTGCACAAGTGGACTTTGGTTTGGGCCGATTGGAACGGGCTAGTCAAAGGAACTCTAGTCAAACTGATGCCACTGAACTGCTGAGTCCTGGTCTACCCAGCCTGGCAGGCAAGCAGGTAGACCAGGGAACCCCGGCAAACTTTAGGTGTTCTGAATGATCAAGAAGGCCACCTAAGTATCTGCAAGATTATGTCAAACAATTAAGGGTTTGAACTATCTAGGGCAGGGGTAGGCAAGCCAAGACACTCAAAGAGCCACTTGGACCCGTTTCCCACCAAAAACAAAACACCGGGAGCCGCAAAATCCTTTTGATATCTAAAATGAAGATAACACTGCATATATCCTTTTTTACCTTTATTATAGGTGTGTGTGTGTTTGTGTGTGTGTGTTTGTGTGTGTGTATGTGTGTGTGTGTGTGTATATGTATATACACACACACACATACATATATATATACACGTACATACACATACATATACAGGTAAAAAAAGGATATATGCAGTGTTATCTTCATTTTAGATGTCAAAAGGGTCTCTCTCTCTCTCTGTCTCTCTCTCTCTCCCTCCCTCTCTATCTGCCCTTGGTCTGCCTGCCACTCCTCTTCCCCCACTCTCTTTCTTTCTCTCTCTCTCTTCCCCCCTCTCTCTCTCTCCCTCCCTCTCTCTCTCTCTTTCTCTCTCTCTCTCCTATCTGCTGCTCACCTGGCAAGCTTCAAGCTGTTGTCCAACAAGCTCAGGGTAAGCAACCTCGTCTCTTTTATGACTCATGGACTTCAACTCCCAGAATTCCTGAGTCAGCCTAGCTGGGCTAGTTAGCTCTCTCCTGCCCTTCCTGCTTCCTGCTTCCTGCAGAGATGCAGCAAAGGGAGGAGCTCTGTCCAGAAAGCTTTTCAGCTCCTCGGAGAACACTGTGAGTGCAATCTTTTACACACACACACACACACACAGAGAGAGAGAGAGAGAGAGAGAGAGAGAGAGAGAGAGAGAGAAGGAAGCAGGGATGCGCAATTGCCTCTCTCTGTCTCTGTCTCTCTCTGCAAAGGCAGAGGAGGCTGGGAGCCACCGGGGAAGGCTCAAAGAGCCGCATGCGGCTCCGGAGCCGCAGGTTGCCGACCTGTGATCTAGGGGGAAGGGGTGTAATGTATTGGTCACAACTATTTTGAAACACTTGTTTGAATGTCTGACCTAGATTCTGTTGTTATGTAATGGGTGCTGTAACTTAAGCCAGACTTGCTGTCTCCAGGCTGGTAATTAGGCTTTGGAGGCTAACCATATAAATAGCTGCGCAGCAGCTATTTGAGTTGCTTCTGTTCAGAGTTAAATAAACTTGTTGTTGTTTCAACACTTGTCTCGCTTAATGCCTTCGAGAATCAAATACCTAACAATTTTAACAACCGATCTAAACAGGTTAGATAACCCAGACAGGTTAAGAAACCTTTAGGAAATTTGTTTTTCTGACTGCTCCCTGTATTTAGGCCCTGTGATAAAGACTAGAGCCATTTTTCATGAAAGGAGACCTAATAGGTTTTGTTATGTCATATCAAATGTGCTTCTAGACACATGCCTAACCACTGTAGTGTAAATTGGTAATGTACAAACTAGGACAACCCTTCAGAAGAGTAGTGAGTGTGGCTTGTGTTCTGATGCAGTAGATCTTTGGGGTCTGGCTGCAGTGTTTGGATATTTTCAGGTAATGTGCAGTTTTCTTTAATAGAAAGCAATGCTTTTTTAAAAGGGAAGACAGTACTTGAGACAATGAAAATTAGATTCCAATCACTATTCTGTAGGACACTCAGCAGAACATGTGCTGTTTTTTGAATCAGTTAACCAGGCCCTGAAACAGCAAGTTTGTCATCTGCATCATGTACTCCTAGCTGAGTTAGCTAATCTGGCATATGCCACATGGCTGGGTGATGGGGATGTTAGAAATAAGGATTGTCAAGACTGATGATTTTGTGGGTGTGTTTAGTTACATACAAAAAGCACCATGACTACTGAAACAGCTGTATGCACAGCTGTAATCATATCTATCCCATACAGAACTGCAAAACTGTCCTATGAAGGTTAATTATGTCAGTAATCTCTTTCATAGGCATTTAACACTGCCATCAAGAACAAAATTCCCTGTGTTGTGGTGGAAGGTTCTGGTCAGATAGCAGATGTGATTGCAAGCTTGACAGAGGCAGAAGGCACACTTACTTCCTCATCTATTAAAGAGAGATTGCTCAGATACTTGCCTCGCACACTTTCTAGACTCAGTGAAGAGGAGATTGAGAGTTGGATCAAATGTGTAAGTATATACATTCTTCCTCCATGTAACTGGGACATTTATGATTATACTTATAATTAATTTGCTAGACCGTGATGGAGAACTTAATGAATGCTAACCTCAGAGAGAAAGGGGAAATTTATTTTGCTTCAGATAGTTCAGGGCTTAGACATGTAAATAGAAAATGGGGAACAGCTTGAGTAAGATATTAAAGGTTACAAAATCAAGTGTCACCTTCCATTGGCCATTTTGAGAAAAATGCTAGTAACTAGGAATGGAATATTTTAATATTTTTCTAATTTCTAAATTTATTATTAATAAGTTTCTAATGCAGTTTCTATCCTGATCTTAACTTTAAAAGATTCGTAAGACAATTCTAATTTCTAAATGTATTATTAGCAAGATTTTTATTGCAATTTCTATCCTGCTCTTCACTTTAAAAATATTCATGACAAAACTATAACAATATAATTACAAAATGAGATAAATGATAAAAATGCATTAAAATTACATTTTTAAAAATGTAATTTCTCAAATGATAAAACTTGTAAAACTAGAAATAATTTTTTTTCCAGCTAGATTGTAATGAATTGAAGCAAAAGCTAAAGCAAAATTCACCTAGAATGATATTTCTTTGGATAATATGAGCATGCTTTGAGAAAGAGGGTATTTTCCACTACTGTACATTGTTTTTTCTAAGAATGTAACTGTTTTCCCAGCAACTTTTTTTTCTTGTTCCTTTCTTATAGTATTTCATTATGTATTATCAAGAAACTGTTCTGAGATTTTACAGAATCTGTACTAATTATTTGTAATAATTATTTACAATTATTTACAATTTTCCAAGATACGTAGTTGGGAAGGCTAGTAGGCATAAAATTTAACACCTGTTTATTAAAAAGCAGATTAGTGCTTTCAAATCTGGGTAGGAAAAACCTGGCCCTAGGTGTCAGGAAGGGGTTGGAGTTTTTTGTATTTCTATGTTGTCCAGATTTTTGCAGTCCTTCTCCATTAGACCTATAATTAGTTCCACAGATGCTACTAATTATTTAATTGATATCCCATGAACTCACAATATGAGTTAATCCAGAAGTCCTGAAAATGTGGGCTGTGACTCTCTGAGAGTCTGCAAGCATCTAGCGGAGGAGTTCCAGTTCCAGTTTCTTTTTTTTTTCTTTTTTAAAAAAATATGATCAGGCTTCTTCAAGAAATATATCTGCTGTTAAAACTGACCATAGGCTTTGCCTGTGCAAGCTTGGTGATGATTAATTATGGTATTCAAAGTCCAAGAACCTCTTTGATAAAATGCAGTTATTAAAAGTATTATATTTATTTCTTACCTAACTAGAATGAAGTCATTGAAGTTATTTGGGAAAACATGTAGTCTTTAAATATTCAAAGGACGTGTAATAGTACCAGGTTTGAGAATCTGTAAGTTGATCCAGTGTGATACATGAACTGACCCATTTGTGAAACAGTCAGATGTATATTAATAGATGATGCTGTACGTATCAATCTCAAAGAATGTGTTTATAAACAGCTCTTTTTTGTTAACTGACAGCAAAATTTTATTGCACATTGAATCATGCTAGACAAATGCTCACTATCTGAGTTGTGCTTGATGTTGCTTTTGTTCCTTTTATAAGTTTTTACAAAAAAACAGAAAAAAATACAACAATACAAAAACAGAAAACAACATATACAAGAAACTAAACATAACATCCCCTTCCCCATCCCCCCCCAAAACACACACCCCCTTCCCCCCCCTGAGCTTCCCAGAGCAGAATATAGGCTTAATTAAAAAAGAATTTAAAAAAATTATATATAAAAAAGAAAAAAAATTAAGACTAAAATATATGTATATGTATATAGAAATAAAAATTATGAAAAAGCAATATGATATTTTTTTATATCCAATTTAAATTGTATAAATTCTATCCGTTTATCCCAAACAGCAAGAAATTTCTCTTGCGTTTGTTCCTTTAAGAAAGCCGAAATCTTTGCCATTTCCGCCAAATGGGACACTTTAAAAAACCATTCCTGCAGTGTAGGCAAGGATTCCTTCTTCCAATATTGTCCTACTAACAGCCTTGCGGCTGTAATCAAATTTAACATCAATATAACCTCCTTTGTATCACAATCAGTAACTATACTCAACAAAAATAACTGCGGAGTAAATTTTACCCTCCTTCTGAAAATTCTCTGAATATTCCACCATATCTTAATCCAAAATGCTTTTATCTCTCTGCACGACCACCAAATGTGGTAATAGGTGGCATCCAAGCAACCACATCTCCAACATTTAGGCTGTAAGTCCGGGTACATGAAAGACATTTTTTGTGGGTCAAGGTGCCATCTATAAAACATTTTATAAAAATTCTCCCTTAAGTTCTGTGCCTGTGTAAATTTGATATTTCTTACCCAAATGGTTTCCCATATATCCAATGGGACTGATTCACCAAAATTTTGGGCCCATCTAATCATACAATCTTTAATTAATTCCGTTTCTGAGTCCAATTCAACTAGCACTCCATAAATTCTCTTAATATGGGCTTGTCTTTGATCCTTCACTTGCTTGATAAGATTTTCATCTTCTCTAAGAAAGCCCACCTTGCAATCCACCTTCCATCTATCTGCTAATTGCCTATATTGAAACCAAGAGTAAATAATATTTTCTTGTGCTAACTCCTCCCGTAATTTTAATTGCCAATTTTGTCCATCCCATCTGAGTAGCTGTCTATAAAACACTATGTCCATTTTAACACCTCTTTTTATTCCTTCTATCGCATGCCAAGGTATAGCCCATAATGGTACTTTAAAATCACTTTTATAATATTTTCTCCAAATCCTGAGTAAAGAAGTTCTTATAATGTGAGATTTAAAAGCCCAATCCACTTTTTTATTGAATATTAAATAGGCATGCCACCCATAAAGTAAGTCCCATCCCTCTAGATGGAGTATCTCGAGATTTGTCAAATTTACCCAGTCACTAATTAGTGTTAAAACCACCGCATCATAACATAATTTCAAATTCGGTACCTTGAGTCCACCTCTCTCACGGAAGTCTTGCATAATTTTAAACTTAACCCTTGGCTTTTTCCCTGCCCAAATAAATTTATTAACACTCTTCTGCCATTCACTTAGATTAGTCTCATTCTTCAAAATCGGTAACATTTGAAACAAAAAAAGAAACTTGGGTAGAATATTCATTTTTATCACTGCAATTCTTCCCATGAGAGATAGTTGCAGCTTCTCCCAATTCTTCAAGTCTTTCTGTACACTAACCCACAACCTGTCATAATTATTTTTAAATAATTTTGCATTGGAAACAGATAGCATCACCCCCAAATATTTTACCTTATTAACAATTTCAAAACCCGTCAAGTTAGCCAAGGTCTGCTTCTCCTGAATAGTCATATTTTTAGGTAGGATTTTAGTCTTGTTAACATTAATCCTAAAACCCGAAACCAAACCATATTGATGAATTAATTGTAATAACTTTACTACAGAACTAATAGGTTGCGACAAAGTAACCACCAAGTCGTCTGCAAAGGCTCTTAACTTATATTCTTTTTTATTAACTTCTATTCCTTTAATTTCCTGCGAATCTTGAATTTTGATCAACAATATTTCCAATGTTAAGACAAACAACAACGGTGATAGTGGACATCCCTGCCTAGTACCTTTTTCTATTGTAAATACCTCTGACAAACCTCCATTAACAATAAGTTGTGCCGTTTGTTTTTGATATATTACCGTAAGAGCTTGTAATATCTTTTCACCAAAATTCATCTTTTCAATGACTCTTAACATAAAATGCCAATTCAATTGATCAAAGGCTTTTTCAGCATCTAAAAATATCAGCCCTGCAGGGACTTGGTTGTTCTTGTCTAAATATTCTAATAAATTAATGATTTGTCTAACATTATTTTTCATATACCTACCAGTTATAAACCCAGATTGATCTTTATGCACAAGATGATGCACAACCCTCATGAACCTGTTTACTAAGATTTTTACAAATATCTTATAGTCCACATTTAAAAGAGATATAGGTCTATAATTCTTTGGTAAAGTAAGATCTTGATCCTCTTTTGGAATCAAAGAAATAAAAGCACTACGCCATGAAGGAGGAATCTCTGAGCCCTGTAAGATATCATTGAAAAGATCGCCTAGTGGTTGGATCATCTCCTCCATTAAAACTTTGTAGTAGACAGCTGTCAACCCATCCGTACCCGGTGCTTTCCCTAGTTTCAATTGTTTAATTGCTATCACAATTTCCTCTTTAGTAATTAAGCCATTAATTTCATGTTTCTGATCCTCTGTCAATTTGGGAAAACTAGCCTCACTTAAATATTTATTTATATCTAGGATTTGCACATTAGTAGATTTGTATAATTTTTGACAATAATCTAAAAAAGATTTCTTAATCAATTCCTTCTGAAAGACTAATTTGCCCTTATAATTTATTTTATCTATTATCCTCTGTCTCTGCTTCTTTCTTAATTGATAGGCCAGCCATCTCCCTGGTTTATTGGCATTACAAAATGTATTTTGTTTCATAAACAATAAGTTAGTTGCAGCTTGATCCGCCAGCAACATATTAAATTGTGCTCTTAACAACTTTACAGATTCTTTAATATTTTCATCTGAAGGATTTAAAATCAAAGACTTTTCTTGTAACTTAATTTCATCCTCCAATTCTTTACGTTTTTGAGTCTGCCTTCGCTTATGAGAATTATTCATTTTTATCAAAATCCCACACATAAATGCTTTACCTGCATCCCATACCATTGACATTGAAGTCCCCTTATACATATTTAAAGCAAAATATCCTTTAAAGACTCCTTTAGCTTTTGAATATTCTTTTCTTGTCTAAATAAGTTTTCATTCACCCTCCAGGATCTTCTCTCCTCTTTTTCTTGAGTCAACTCCATCCAAACTGGACTATGATCCGTCAATGACCTAGGAAAAATCTTTACATTCTTTACTCTATTGTATAAGTCCGTTGTAATAAAAAAAAGTCAATTCTTGAAAAGGATTGGTGTCTATCTGAGAAGAAGGTAAAGTCTCTCTCCTCTTGATTACATTCCCGCCAATAGTCCCTTAGTTCCCAATCCTCCTTCATATCAAAAAAAGCTTTAGGTAGTTTTGCCTGTTTAAAAAGAGGAGAAGAACCTTTCTTATCCCTTTGTATATCTAAGACGCCATTCCAATCACCCATTAATACCACGGATCTATAGTCCAGCAAAGTTATTTTTTGATGTAGCAATCTATAAAATTGTTCCTGTTGCTGATTTGGTGCATAAAGTCCCACTATGAGTATTTTCTTACCATACAGACCAAGTTCAATCATCACATATCTTCCTTGGGGATCTGATTCTACCAGACAAGCTGGTAGATTTTGCTTTACATAGATAACCACTCCCCCCTTTTTCCCAGGAGCAGAAGATACAAAGTGAGATCCCAGACGGGCATTAACTAGATATTTCTGATCTTTAAGTAAGATACGAGTTTCCTGTAAACAAATAACATCATTGTTATGTTGCTTCAAATAGTAAAAGATTTTCTTTCTTTTCTGTGGAGAATTCAATCCGTTAACATTCCAGGTCAGGAACTTTGCCATCTCCCTTGGCCATGAGCCTGGAGAAGACTCCCTGGAGATCTGCCATTCCTGCCTGTATTGCAGAGCTCCTCCCACCGGCGATGAAACACTTTCGGAAGAAGATTCTTTAGCCTCTCTTTTACGTTGCTCCTTCTCCTTACGTCTATAAGCTGCACGGGTCATTCTCTGCTCTTTGACCTCTGTTTGACGTTGCCATTCAGCTTGCAGCATCCCAGCAGAAACCAGACCAAGTGCTTCAGCTTGCTCCAACTCTTTGCCACTCAAGGGTTTCTGAACAGGTGGAACTGAGCCTGCACCCAGGACCGTGTTGTAGAACTCTTTGGCTTTATCAACCGTATTCAACCTATAACGCATCCCCGCATGGCTCAGAACAATACCCATCGGAATCTCCCATCTAAATGGCATCAATCTGGCTTTGAGCTCATTAGCTAGAAAAGCAAAATCTTTCCTACTTCTTAAAATTTTTGATGGGATTTCCTTTAAGATGATGATATCTTGGGCAGCAATCTGGAATTTTTTATTATAAAAAACTTGTATAATTTCATTACGCAGAGACTTCTTTGTAAAATAAATCACCACATCTCTAGGCAAATTCTTCTGCTTGGCAATCCAAGAGTTAACTCTGTAAATTTTTTCCACTTCTCTGCGTAATTCTCCTTTATCCATATTCAGAGCAATAGCTAAGTCAGTGAGCACCACCTCCATCAGGTCTTGATTCATATCTTCCTTAAGGCCCCTGATCCTCAGGGCATACTCCATCTGTCTATACTGGAACATAAGGATATCTTCTTGTGAAGTCTCCATCTTCCTTTCCATATCTTGGAATTTCTCCTCAAAAGAATCAACTTTATCTGCCACTTCCTCCACTCTCGAGTCCAGCTTCACCACCACCGTAGCCAAGCCTGATACAGCTGCAACTATATCTTGCCGCAAAATGGTGTTATTATCTTCTAGTGAGACCTTCATCCCACTTAACTCTTCCTTAATTTCAGATTTAATCTGTGTAACAAGTTGCTTCATTTCATCTCTAATTTGAGATACAACATCTCCCATTATGCCTTTAATCTCTTGTACTGACGGGCCTGGCAAAGGAGGGGAGGGTGGTGGCTGGGTCGGTGGTACATGTTTAAGTTGTTGTTGTGATTGTGCAATTAAAGCTGTGGGAGAGGAGACCACCTTAGATGTTATAGAAGGCGGCTGTCTCTTTGAAGCCATTTTATATGACGCAGTTCTCTCTTCCCTTCTTCCCCCAAAAAGGGGGGGAGGAGGAAAATAGAATTTTTTTAAAAAGGGACAAAAACACTGTAATCCTTAAAAGTCCAAGGAAAAAAGGAGAAAAAATCCAATACCAGGAACAAAAAAATCAAAAGCAGTCATTTAAGTCCAAAACTTTAAAAGCAAAAAGACAAAAGAGAAAAGGAAAGGAGGAAAAAAAAACCTCCGACACTTTTAAAACGCCATCTTATTTCCTCTCTCCATCCCAGCGAAAAAAAAGAACAAAGGAGAGATACTCAAAACTAACTAAAAGAAAGAAATAAAACACTAAACTATATATAAAAAAAGATCCTTTAAACCGTTCTGTCCGCTTCGGAAATTACTCACCAAGACGCTGTAGACGCGGAGATAGAGGCGGCGGTTTCTTTTGCTTCAAAAGGAAGCAAAAACAGCTGGGAGGCGGAGATCAGCAGAGGGGGTTCAGGGGTTCTACCTCTACTCCTGCGTTCTCTATCCCTTCCCTTTGCCCGGGAAGGGAATTCCGAGCTGCGGGCCAGCTGATACGCGCTGCGCTCCGCGGTTCTGACACCTTCCCAGCTGGACGGCTACTAAGTAGCTGCCATCGCCGTCGCCCCGTACCGGAAGCTCGCTTTTGTTCCTTTTGAATGTCATTTTCTTTTGCTATCTGCTTTTTACTTAGCTTCTGCCTTTTTCCCCCCTGAAAATTTCGAACACTCAGTTTATGACAAAAAACTCGGCTTTTGTTCAATCAACTAACTGGGGACAGAATTGGAGAGAATCTGGAAAAGCTTTCACCAGAGCTGGCATTATAAAGTAGATTTATACATAGCAGTTAGGTTCAAACAAAATTTTATGCATAAGACTGGATTAACAATGAATGATTATTGTATCCATAAAAACAAATAAACCACATGACCTGGTTAGTAAAGTAATGCTAAAATAATGTCTGGTTCTTTACAATATCAAAAACTGAAAAATATCTCATACCATTTTAACCTCATTTAATATATCATATTGTACGAACAGAGCCAAAATAAATAAAGGTAGTATAGGCAAGAAAAAAAAAACCAAGATGGCAAAATTATGTTCACTCAAAAAGTTTCAGTTTTATCTTCCCCTGTTAGGTGCAAAAAATTAGGTTCATACATAAAAATCCAGCTAAACTAATTTATTGTTAATCATACCTATGCACAGGAATCTTCTCAATTAACAGTTAACACCTACTTGGGTTAGGTAAGGGTCAACAGAATTCAATGGAGATGGAATTTAATTCATTTGTGCCTATGTAGGGATTCTAGGCCACTCTTTTAACTGTGCTCCCAGATTCCGCCACTCCTTTTTTTTTGCATTTGAAATATGATAGTAATAGCCATAGCAATAGCACTTAGACTTATATACTGTTTCCAGTGCTTTACAGCCCTCTCCAAGCAGTTTACAGAGTCAACATATTGCCGTCAACAATTTAGGTCTTCATTTTATCGACTTTGGAAGGATGGAAGGCTGAGTCAACCCTGAGCCGGTGAGAATCGAATTGCTGGCAGTTGGCAGAATTAGCTTGCAATATTGCATTGTAATCACTGCACCACCACGGCTTTATGATGTGGCCAGTTTGGTTCAATGACATGTGCATTTCTTTCAGCATAAATTCAAATTCACAGCAAATAGAAATATTCCACCCCCTACAAAAGCATCCCAGTTCAATTACACTGATCTTTAATTACTGATTCATAACATTGCCGTTTGGTATATTAGTTAATGTGGGATTGTCCCTGCATGGATGAATACAATAAGTGAATAAGAAAGTAACTTCAAATCAGTAAACTGTGGTTCAAATCTTATTAAAATCTGAATTTAATAATATGGTGGATAATAACTTGATTATATCAAATGAAAGCATGTGAAATATTTAAGAGTGTTGTTTAAATGTTAGGTGACCTCATTATTCTAGTTATCCTCCTCTTAGCCTTTGGATGTGTAACAAAAGATGGTGAAAAAATAGATAATCCTGCATTGTGCTTTGAATAAAGCAGACAAGTTTCTTCTGCTGCTATGCATAGCATGACTGAAGAACCTACTTCTCCACCCCAAACTATTAGAAGGAATAAGACACCCTGCCTTAGCACATGCATGGAAGTTATTCAAGGGCCTAGGTGCATTTTAGGTTGCTAGGCAAACATAGGCAGACATTTCATTACTCAAATTAGGTAACATCAAGTACTAGTGTAAGGACCTACTTCAATCCCACATCTTAAGAAAGCAGAACTCTTGGAGACGGTTTCCCCCAACAGGAACTTTTATTTAAAGTTGTTGATAGCAGGCATAATAGACAGGATCTGAGGGATTCCTTTGCAGATTGATACTTTAAAGTGTCCCCAAGCAAACCCCACCCCACAGTTCATCCGGACGGCTCAAACTGGCCAATCCCCAGGTGTTAAGTTCATTGTGGGAAAGGGGAGATAACATCGGTCCAGCTCCGGTCATAGCATGATGTTCAAGCAGCTCTTTGCCCCTCCTTTTGAGAACAGAGAAATAAGCCAGGCTCTGGAGGTTGTATTTCTTTCTCCCTGCCTTTTCCTAGCTGACAGGTTAGGGAGAAGAAAGTTCAGACAGAGATACAGTGCAGGAAGCAAATTGTTACATTGTAGCAAATAGAGGAAGGGAAAGCAAGAACCCCACAGGCACATCCCCCTCTCTCTTGGGAGTATGGCAGAACCCAGGGGAAGGTGAGATTTGTTTTTAGATCAGAGGGGATAAGTAGAAATGAAATAGGAATGGGTTCTGACAACTAGTAAGGAATGGGGTTTGTTGTCAATTTATATTCTAGTGCAGTGGTTCTCAACCTGTGGGTCGGGACCCCAGTTGGGGTCGAATGACCATTTCACGGGGGTCGCCAAACAACGCAGTCTGCCATTTTTTCCCCCCTTTTCCTTAGCTGTGCTACTCCCTTTTATTCTATTGGCTTTTGAAAGCCAATAGAATAGACTCTCTTGAATAGAGTCTAATTCTATTGGCTTTCAAAAGCCAATAGGAATTGTCCAGGCTGTCTCTGCCCTGCTGAGCCCGCCAAAAGTCCCATTCTGCAAACGGTGCTGCACCAGTTGAGTAGTCCTTGACTTACAACCGGTTGAGTAGTCCTCGACTTACGACCGGTTGGGGGTTGGAGCATTAAAAAGGTTGAGAACCACTGTTCTAGTGGCTTGCCCTGCCAATGTTGGTGGGAGTGATCTTGGAGGTCCTTTGGTTAGGCTGTTTACTGTCAGCTTGTTTGGCAGTACCTTCATTGGGATAACTTTTACTTCTTGATTTTTGGTCTGATGTTAATTTTGGTGTTAATCTATACTCATCTGGAGGTTGGTTGCTGGTATTTTTGTTCCTGTTAAGCCCCAGGAAAATCAGAAAATCTAGGCAGTTCAAATGAATATAAAGATTTATTGTAAGCTCTACAAGAAACTGAACTACAAACAGTGAAAGCAAATTGGCAGTATATAAGGGTCAAAGGAATTCAAGGTGGGCTGGACTTAGATCTTTTGTGGGCATGAAGGGATTCATTACTGATAATGCATTTGACCCTTCCCTCAGGCTCAGCCTGGCCATCTCCTGCATCACCCATCCCTCCACCTTGTCCCCCCTCCTCTTCCACGCTTTCTTCTTTTTTATTTTTTTAAAAAATATTGTATTAATTTTCTAATTTTACAATCATAAGTACTTAATAAACCACTTGTTGTCTGGGTCCATTGATAATTCAGTAGTACATATTAACTTTCTCAATCTAGTTCCAATACTATACCATCCAATTCTTCCTTGGTCCACTCTTTTTCCGGTGGTATGCATTTTTCTACATTGGGCAAATACAATTCTTGTTACTGTTAATACATATACAATTAAATATGGACATCTTCATTACATTTTTCTAGTATTGTACATAATATCCATAGTGTCAGTTTATAATATCTTTTCTAACCAAAACATATCTCAATTGCATTTGCATTTAAAATCCATTTATTCAATCAATATCCTGTTTTTCCTGTTTTTAAAAATTTTAAATTTCCCCTCAGTATTCAAAGTATCTCTAGTGCTTATAATTTTCTCATAATAAATTATATTTGGGTAACCAAAGGCTTCCCTTATTTAAACCTTTTAAAATTTTCATATTTCCCATCTCATAACAAAATATTATATTCTAGTTACAAATCTATCCTTCTAATTATAATACTTTTATTTCTAACAGTTATCTATTTTCTTAACCATATTCAAACATCTGTTTAATAGTATAATATCCCATCTAATAGGTCAAAACCTCTATTTTCTTCAATCTTACACTAGCTGTCTTCCTTTGCCAGATAACTTTCCAAGTTAGTACATTTGTATCACATAATTCTTCCTCTGTTTTTGTATATATTGTTTGGAATGAGGAAGAGAGTTTGATTGAAGTATTTTTGGAAGAATGTTCAACCCATTTATATTCATTAAACAGCCTCCATCTTTCTCCTTCAGTTTTTCTTTTCATTTCTTGTTTGTCAATATTCAGCATTTTTCCTAACAGCTTTATCATCTGTTCGATCAGTTCTTCTTCCTTATTCTCAAATGTGTTCTGAGATCTTGACAAATAAGATATCTTTTCCATTTCTGGTGTTACCACTGCATCTTCTAATTTTTCATTTGTCTGTATCTGTCTGTTAATTCCTTCCTTTAGGTCCTTTATCTTTAGATCTGTTTCTTCTAATTTTCCTTCTGTTTTCTGGGTTACTAGTTCCTTCTTTGCAGTCATTGTCTGGATTTGTAAGCTTAGATTAGAAAATTGTTCTTTTATCTCATTTATATTATTTTTAGTCTCATCATGAAATAAAACAATTGTCTGTTGGATTGATTTCAACATAGAAAGAATTTCTGTCTGAGATTCATTAACATTTTCTTGTTGGTATATCAAACTGGGAGCTTTGGAGACAGGTGTTAAAGATGATTTTTTTTACCATTTGAGGCTAAGTATGGAACACTCATTTTGTTCTCGTATGTAGCCTTTATAGTCCAAAAGGGTCCCCAACACAAATAAACAGCCCAAGAGTTTTTTTCCCTTTTCCCAGCTGCAGTCTGCAAAAGTGAAAGTTTCCAGGAACAACAAAGAAGCAGCCCAAGAGGGGTTTTCCCCATTTTCCCAGCTGCAGTCTTCAAAAGTGAAAGTTTCCAAGAACAACCAAAGTCTTATCTGAGTCTGGGCTTCAAGCTAAGTTTCTTTAATAATAAATTGTAGTGCTATAGTTCTCCAATAGATGCCATTAAAGGTATCTTCCAGCTTTTTAAATCCAAACTTATATTACAAACTTTTCAAATCTCTTTTCTAAAAAAGTCTCAAAAATACTTTTAGTCCCCAAATTTCAAAGCTATATATCTGTATTGGTTCCAAATTAATCTTGTAATTTTCTCTGTTTTCCCCCAAGCAATTAATTCCCTGCTTTTCTTTTCCTGAGGGAATGGGGTGGAAATTCCCCTTCCCTCTCTCATTGAGGAGGATTGTTTGCTTTGGACATTTTTTTCCCAGGAAAAAAAATTAAAATCATAAAGAGAGGATATAGTCTCACCCAATTCCATTCACGTTGCTCAAAAGTTGTTCATTAGTGCTTATTTTCTTCAGTTGTCAGCAGCTTCTGACTGACCACAGAAGTTTAGCCAGTCTTTCCCCCACTGGTTTGGAGGGCTTCCTTGAATCCAGCTGCCACCCCCTCCATGATCGATGAGGTCCCCTCCTTCTTCATCGCCTCTCCAGGGCAATTTTTGATCCTTTTTAGGATCCCCAGAAAGGCAAAATCGAACTTGGATGACAGAGCCCCATCTTCTTGCACCCATTACGCCACGATGCCTAACCAGAAGTCATGTCTTCCGCGCTTTCTTCTATGCTGCTTTATCCTCCCTGAGTTGTGTCTTCAAAGTCTGACTTCTCATGGGAATTTGGAAAGGTTGGGAGGAAAGCAGTCTCAAAAGAATCTTCCTCTCACTTCTCTTCAGGAGCTGGTGAGTCAGGTGGTGGTTGCTGTAACACACAAAATTAGAGGTTCCCTCCTCTTCCCCCCCCCCTGGAGGAATACAGAGGGACTGGTTAATGTCTTTCTCAATAGATTCCTCAGGCAAAGCCAGGCATGGAATTGGTAGCTTGGTGAGCCTGGACTTATTAGGGAACCACTGGTGAAACTGGAAAAGAGCTCTGGAAAAGAAGGAGAACAGCAGAAGGCTGTTTCTCTGCCTCTGTCTTCTAAAAGAACAGCTCCAATGTTTACATCTGAAGCATCTGTTTAGATAACAAATCTTTTTGATGTGTCCAGGTCTGAAGCAGAGGTCAACTTTAACTCTTCAAATGCTGATTGGTGTGTAGAAGTCCAAGCAAATTTACCTCCTTTCTTAGTCAGTTGGGTTAGTTGTTTGGCTTTATGAGCAACAGATGGTATAAATTTCCTGTATAAGTTAGGTAAGCTTAGGAAATGTTGGATATCTTTGGTTGTGTGAGGGGCTTGCCAGTTTAGGACAACTTGGACCTTCTGAGGGGTTCATCTGGATGCCTTTGGGTAACCCAAGAAGTCTAGTTGTTGCAGGTCAAAGGGGCATTTTTTTGGTAGGCAAAGAGGTGGTTATCTCTTAATCTACAGAGAATTGTGCACACATGTTCTGTATGCTGATCCTCATTCTCAGAGTAGACCAAAATGTCTTCTAGATAGAACACTACAAATTTTTTCCAAGCACCTGCTGGGCAGTTGCCATTCACAGTCCCCGGTCCACTGGTTTGCTGTCATTCACAATCCCGAGTCTACTGGTCTGTTGCCATTCACAGTCCCCGATCTACTATCATTCGCAGTCTCAGGTCTACTGTCATTCGCAGTCTCCAGTCTATTGTTGCTTGAAGTCCCCAGTCTAATGTCATTCACAGTTCCCACTCTATTGTTGTTCACAGTCCCCAGTCTATTGTCACTCGCAGTCCCAGGTCTACTGTTATTCACAGACCCCGGTCTGTTGTCATTTGCAGTCTATTGTCATTCATAATCCTTGATCTACTGGTCTGCTGTTCTCAGTGCCTGGTCTGCTGCCATTCGCAGTCCCCAGTCTACTACCGTTCATAGTCCCCAGTCTAGCCATTTGCAGTCCCCAGTCTACTGCCATTCGCAGTCCCCAGTCTACTGTCATTTGCAGTCCCCAATCTACTGCCATTTACAGTCCCCGGTCTACTGCTGTTCACAGTCCCCAGTCTATTATTGTTCACAATCCCTGGTCTACTGCCATTTGTAGTCCCCAGTCTACTGTCCTTTGCAGTCCCTGCTATCAAAGCAGTTAAGTATTTATGGCACTTTTTGATCCTAATGAGGTTGTAAGCATTGCAGAGGTCCAGGTTTGTAAAAATGCATACTTTCTACAGCCTATCCAAGAGGTTTAATGGGATTAATTGCAGTGGACAATGGTCTCTTACCATTGAGTTCAAAGCTTTGTAATTATGAACCACTGTCAGCAGGCCACAGTTAGATCCACTGGAGTCTTGCTTCTTAGGTACAAAGAAGGTGGGGGCCAAGGCAGGAGACTGGGAGGGTTGTATGAATCCGTTTTGCAAATTAGAGTCCAAACATTGTTTCAGAGTTTCTACTTCTTTAGTAGATATTGGGCATTGTCTCTTGGCAGGAATCTTGAAGTCAGGGACTATATTTATGGTGCAATCACAGTCTCTGTGCAGGGGGAGGATTGAGATTCCTTCCTCTCCAAAAACATCAGCAAAGTTTGTGTATTTACTTGGCAGATTGGGAATCTTTCTGTTAGCTTTCGGGGGGGGGGTCTGGTCAGGGATTTTAGAGTTCCAATCACAGTGACAAAGGCTGTCAGACCTGCCCCAGTCTGATCCCTTAAGAATGAAAGACCCTCGGGGGGTGGGGCCCACTGTCAAGAAGAACGGGTGTGCTGGACCACTCTCCGGAGTGTCTGCCCCATTTCAGATCACTTGACAGACCTTTTGGGGTCCCTGGTTCCTTGGAGGGGTATCGGGAACAATAAGGTGTCCTGGGGAGCGGTTCCCAATGGCGGTCAGGACTGGCAAACTCGGGAGAAGCCTTGGTAGGTCGAGCGGAGGAAGAAGCTGGCCGTCAATGGTGGCCATGAAGAAATGACAATTGTCAGCTGGCTGAAGTGTAGCGGTGGTATAGCTGGATGGAGATGTGACAGGTCCAGTCAAAAGTAATCTGAGCAGTGATTTTGATAACTGGATAGAAGGGATCCGGTGCAAGAACGCTCTGGAGGATTTCGAAAGAAATTTGAAGATTTTAAATGCCCACAAGAGGGGAGGAGGTATCTTCCCTCGCTTCTGAAATAGCGGCGAAAAGGAAGGTTTGGGCTTAAAAGTTTTGCCTATATGGTGGAATTACTACGTTGGTTGGACTTAAGGAGGAGTCTCTTTTTTCTTTCTTTAT
This sequence comes from Crotalus tigris, assembly GCF_016545835.1. NCBI lineage: Eukaryota > Metazoa > Chordata > Lepidosauria > Squamata > Viperidae > Crotalus > Crotalus tigris. Next base: position 246,370 of record NW_024096890.1, read on the forward strand.
TCCAAGGAAGGAAAGTTTAACTTTGAAAGGCAAGCTTACTTCAAGTCACAGAGTGAAAGCCTGGAAGAAATTAAGGAGATAGACATTTTTTTATTATTAAAAGTTTTTAAAATTTTACAATAAAAACCCCTTCCCCAATCCCTCCCAACCCACCCCAAAACTCTCCCCCGTTCTTCCCAGAGCTGAATACAGGCTTAACTAGATCTTAAAAAAAAAAGTTTTAAACCCAAATAAACCTTAAGCAAATATAATTACACTCAATAAACAAATTATAAAATACTTTAACTCCATAATATATAAAAAACAAAAAGAGGAAAAACAAAAAAGAAAATAAAAAAGAAATAAAAAAATTAAAGAATAATAACAATTACACTTCTAAATAATATCTTAAACTTATATAAATTATTCAAAAGCTAGATAATATTTTCTTATATCATACTTATATTGTATAAAATTTATCCATCTTTTCCACACCAAAAGATACTTCTCTTGCGATTGATCTTTCAAGAAAGCCGAAATCTTTCCCATTTCCGCTAAGTAAGAAACTTTGAAAAACCATTCTTGCAAAGTAGGCAAAAATTCCTTCTTCCAATATTGCCCTATTAACAACCTAGCCACAGTAATTAAATTTAACATTAAAATAATCTCTTTTTCATCACAATCAGAAACAATACCCAACAAAAACAATTATGGAGTAAATTTTATCCTTCTTTTAAAAATTCTTTGAATATTCCACTATATCTTAATCCAAAAAGCTTTAATACTTTTACATGACCACCAAATATGATAATAAGTAGCATCCAAGCAGCCACATCTCCAACATTTAGGCTGCAGGTTTGGATACATACGAGACATTTTTTGTGGATCAAGGTGCCATCTATAAAACATTTTATAAAAGTTTTCCCATAGGTTTTGGGCTTGCATGAATTTAACATTCCTCACCCAAATAATCTCCCAAGTATCTAATAAAATTGGTTCATCAAAATTTTGTGCCCACTTAACCATACAATCTTTAACTAACTCTGCTTCTGAGTCCAATTCCACCAAAACACCATAAATTCTTTTAATGTGGGTTCGACTTTGATCTCTAATTTGTTTTAACAAATTCTCATCCTCTCTAAGCAAGCCCACCTTATAATCTATCTTCCACCTTTCCAATAATTGTCTATACTGAAACCATGAATAAATAATATTTTCTTGTGTTATTCATCCATAGATTTTAATTGCCAATTCTTACCATCCCACTTAAGTAATTGTGTATAAGAAGTAGTATCCATCTTAACTCCTCTCCTTATTCCTTCTATTGCATGCCATGGAATAGCCCATAATGGAATTCTTGAATCACTTCTATAGTATTTCTTCCAAACTCGAAGTAAAGAAATTCTTAAGATATGAGAATTAAAGACCCTATCAACCTTTTTATTATAAATTAAATGGGCAGGCCATCCAAAAAGTAAATCCCATCCCTCTAAAAGGAGTATATCTACATTTGTTAGATTAACCCAATCACTAATTGATGTTAAAACCACAGCATCGTAATACAATTTCAAATTGGGTACCTTAAGTCCACCTCTCTCGTATATCTTGTAAAATTTTAAGTTTTACTCTTGTTTTTTTCCCTGCCCAGATAAAGTTGTTGATACCTTTCTGCCACTCATCTAAATTTGCTTCTTTCTTTAAAATAGGTATCATTTGAAATAAAAAGAGAAATTTTGGCAGAACATTCATTTTAATCGCTGCTATTCTCCCCAAAAGGGACAATTGCAGCTTTTTCCAATTATCCAGATCCTTTTGTATTCTAACCCACAGCGTTTCATAATTATTTTTATACAATTTTGAGTTGGAAGCAGATAAAATAACACCCAAATATTTTACCTTATTAACAACCTCAAAGCCTGTCAATCTAACCAATGTCTCCTTATCAAAATTGGTCATGTTCTTAGGCAATATTTTAGTCTTATTGTTATTAATTTTAAAACCTGAAACTTGTCCATATTGATTTATCAATTGTAACAACTCCATTACAGAATAAGTTGGTTGAGATAATGTAACAACTAGATCATCTGCGAAAGCCCTTAATTTATACTCTTTTTTATTAATTTCTATTCCTTTTATCTTCGATGATTCCCGAATTTTAATCAATAAAGTTTCCAAAGTTAACACAAACAGCAATGGAGACAATGGGCAACCCTGTTTAGTCCCCTTTTCAATTGGGAATACCTCTGATAAACCTCCATTAACTATAAGTTGTGTCGTTTGTTTTTGATAAATAGCTCGAAGGGCCTGTAAAATTTTATCTCCAAAATTCATTTCCTCAACCAATCTTAGCATAAATTGCCAATTTAATTGACCAAATGCTTTTTCAGCATCTAAAAATATCAATCCTGCAGAAGTTTGATTGTTCTTATCCAAATATTCTATTAAATTAATAATTTGTCTAACATTATTTTTCATATACCTTCCAGTTATAAAACCAGTTTGGTCCATATGTATTAATTGGTTCAACACAACCATAAATCTATTAGCTAAAATTTTTGAAAAAATCTTATAAGTTACATTCAAAAGAGATATAGGTCTATAATTCTTTGGTAACGTAAGATCTTGGTCTTCTTTTGGAATCAAAGATATAAAAGCTCTGCCCCAAGACAAGGGAGTCTCTAAACCCTGTAATATATTATTAAAAAGTTCCCTTAGAGGTTCTATCAGCTCATCTATCAAAGTCTTGTAGTAAATTGATGTCAGTCCATCAGTACCAGGTGCCTTACCTAACTTTAATTCTTTAATTGCTTTCACAATTTCCTCCGTGGTAATTAATCTATTGATTTCTTGTTTCTGATCTTCTGTTAGTTTAGGAAAATGAGCATCTTGTAAATATTTATCTATATCTAAGGCCTGTACTTTCCTACTCATATATAATTTTTTATAATAATCTAAAAAAGATTTCTTAATCAAGTCCTTCTGAAATACCAATTTACCTTTATAATTTATTTTGTCTATAATTCTCAACTTCTGTTTCTTTCGCAATTGATAAGCCAGCCATCTTCCTGGCTTATTAGCATTACAAAATGTGTTATGTTTCATGTACAGTAAATTAGTTGCAGTCTGATCTGCCATCAACATTAACTTGCGATTTAAGCAATTTTATAGATTCCTTAATCTTCTCATCTGTAGGATTCAAAATTAAAACTTTTTCTTTTAATTTAATCTCATCTTCCAACTCCTTACGTTTCTGCACCTGTTTCTGAATATAAAAGGAGATAGACATTTTGAAATAAACCGGCAGATTGAATATCAGAGACAAAGCCAAAGAGACACCTGCTGGTTGAACTTAGAATAGGCACAAGAGGGGATAATAATAATAATAATAATAATAATAATAATAATAATAATAATAGTAATAAATTCCCCCAGTGAGGCACTACCTTGACGTGGATGTGGGGCTTGTGTACTCTGAGGAAGATGAGAGCTATGCCAGAGGTTCAACCATACTGGACAGGTCTCATCAGAGGAGTCAGACAAAGAGTGTCTCTCCCATAAAAAATATGGTGAGACGTAAATTGCAGAATGCCATACCGGCTCGGACGTCGCCCGGGTTAACAAGGTCCGCACTAGATATTAGAGTTCCTGGATATCTGGTGAAAAATGGGTTACAGGACTCAGGACTGTTGGCTGAGCAACTAGGGCCAGCAGCTGCAGAACTACTGGAAGAAAAGGTGTTTACCTGTCGCAGATATACAGTGATGGAAAACAAAGAAATAATGATCTGTTACTACAGATCAAGTCCAACAAGAAGAGGATATCTAAAACGAATGCACCAGTTCTGGAAAGAACCACATCAGAAATAACAGAACAGAGACTAGCAGATCAACGCCGATTTATAACACGAAACAAAATATTCACAGAAACAGAATTGGACGAACTGCAAAGGTTTACCCAGGGCAAAGAAATCAAAGCCTTACCAGAAGTAATTCAGAATGTAGAGGCAAACCAGGGGGAGTTGGCAGTGAAGGAATCTAGCAGAAATATACAACTGTTCTCATTTGGAAACCAGGCACCTCTACCTCAGGAAGAACAAAACCCTCTAACTAAAGAAATAAAAGAATTGAAACAAAGAATAACTGAGCATCTAGAACAGCACAAAAACAACAGAATAAGGCTGCCTGCATTGAAGCTTGTTTCAAAGAAACAGCTAGCACAAGCATTAAAAGATGCAAATACTGCAATAGCAAGTATAAGCACCAATTCACTGCAAGAAACAAACCAACTAATGTACAGCACAGCTGCAGTTATAACTGAATACCTGGGATGCAAAATCAACAAAGAAGAAAAACAAACAAACAGTGCACCAGAAAAATGGAAGGTTAGACTAGAAAATAAGATCAGCAAGTTAAGATCACATGCAAGCAAGCTAGAACAGATGAAAGAAAAGAAGCTGAAGAACAAGAAGACCAAAGAATACCTAATCAAGAAATACCACTTAGAAACAAGGAAGATCAAGGAAGCACTGGAAATAATAAAGCAACAAATAACAGCTATAGCCAGGAAAATCAGTAGATATGAAGCTCGAATTGCAAACTATAGGCAGAACCTCCAATTTCAATCCAATCAGAAACGTTTCTACCAATCCATCAATGGAGAAACTGCAAGGAATCAGTCAGTACCTGACAAGGAAGAAACAGTGCAGTTCTGGAAGCAGATATGGGATAACCCAAAGAAATACAACAAGGATGCGGCTTGGTTAAAAGAGGTGGATGCAAATAAAACAGAAGTTGAAATGAAAGAACTAGTAATAACAACAAAAATGGTAGAAAAAAGAGCAAAGAAAATCAAAAATTGGTCAGCACCAGGTGAAGATGAACTGCATGGGTTTTGGTTGAAACATCTAACTGTTATACACCCACTCATTGCCAAACAGTTCAACAATATACTACAAGGAGGAGAAATTGAAAAGTGGCTAACAACTGGGAAAACCTACCTAATAATGAAAAATCCAGCAAAAGGGGCAACACCAGGTAACTACAGGCCAATTACCTGCTTACCAACAACTTTCAAATTACTAACTGGTGTGGTAGCTGATGCAGTACAACAGCATCTAGTTGAAAACAATCTCTTTCCACCTGAGCAGAAAGGAAACCGCCCCAATAGCAGAGGAACAAAAGATCAACTCCTAATAGACAAAATGATCTTGGAAAACTGCAAGAGAAGGAAGACCAACCTGAATGTGGCATGGATTGACTACAAAAAGGCATTTGACTCTCTGCCACATGATTGGATAATAAAGTGCCTAGAAATAACAGGAGTCAGTAGAAACATCAGAAAATTTGTGCAAAGATCGATGGCACAATGGAAGACACAGTTGCAGATCAATGGTGAGAGGCTGGGAGAGGTTAATATCAAGAGAGGAATATTTCAAGGAGATTCATTATCACCATTACTATTTGTTATTGCACTGTTTCCTCTGTCAACAATACTGAATAACTCAGGACATGGCTATCAAACATCAAAAACATCTGCCAGACTATCCCACCTCCTTTATATGGATGATCTGAAGCTGTATGGAAAAACATCATCTGAAATAGAATCGCTGCTCAACACTGTCCGTATATATAGCCAAGATATTGTAATGGAGTTTGGCTTGGACAAATGTGCCACACTTACTATCAAACAAGGAAAAATAATGAAAACTGAAGGAATCAAGATGCCCCACGAAAATAACATTAAGAGTCTGGATGAGGAAGAGTACTACAAATACTTGGGTATCCTTCAAGCTGACAACATCAAGCACACTGAAGTCAAGAAAAAGATTAGAGGTGAATACATCAAGAGAGTGAAGAAGATCTTAAAGTCCAAACTCAATGGAGGAAATACCATAAAGGCAATCAACACCTGGGCAATCCCAGTCATTAGGTACACAGCTGGAATAGTGGACTGGACTCAAGCAGAACTAAAAGCAATGGATAGGCAGACCAGAAAAATAATGACAATGAATCATGCCCTTCATCCACGCAGTGACATTGATAGACTTTATCTACCAAGGCAAATAGGTGGGCGTGGAATGCTACAAGTACATCAGATGGTTGAAGAAGAAAAAATGGCTTTGGAAGAATATCTGAAGAACAATGATGAAGATGCACTGAAATTAGTATATCAGGAAGGCTTACTAACTACTGGAGAGACCAAACTGGCCTACAAGAAAGACCAAATGAAGAACAGAATAGAGGCATGGGAAGACAAAGCACTACATGGCCAATACATGAAAAAAATAGCTGGGAAAGCAGATAACAATAAAACCTGGCAATGGCTAAGAGCAGGAAAATTGAAGAAAGAGACCGAGGGACTAATTCTGGCTGCACAAGACCAAGCCTTAAGGACAAATGCATACAAAGTCAAAATTGAGAAGACAGCAACAGACAGTAAGTGCCGCCTATGCAAAGAAGCTGAAGAAACAGTGGACCACTTGGTAAGCTGTTGCAAGAAGATTGCACAGACTGATTACAAGCAGCGGCATGACAAAGTAGCAACAATGGTGCATTGGAAGATCTGCAAAAAATATCATTTGCCTGTAAGCAAAAACTGGTGGGATCATAAAATAGAGAAAGTCATAGAAAATGATAAAATTAAACTGCTCTGGGACTTCAGAATTCAAACAGACAAGCACCTGCAACATAACACCCCAGACTTAACAATTGTCGATAAGAAAGACAAAAAAGTCTGGATAGTGGATGTGGCAGTGCCTGGAGATAGCAGAATAGAAGAGAAAGAACTGGAGAAGATAACAAAATACAAAGACCTACAAATAGAAATAGAAAGACTGTGGCAAAAGCAAGCAAGGGTAGTACCAATAGTCATAGGCTCCTTGGGTGCAATCCCAAAACAACTGGAGCACCACTTGAACACCATTGGCATTGACAAATTCGCTATTAGTCAATTGCAAAAGGCGGCCTTACTAGGAACTGCTTCCATCCTGCGACGATATCTGTAATACCATCAAACATCCACATCTGCCTATCCCAGGTCCTGGGTAAGGACTCGATAGGTAGACAAAATGCCAAATCCAGTCTGAACATCTGGCTGACTGTGCGATGATCAATAATAATAATAATAATAATAATAATAATAATAATAATAATAATAATAATAATAGTGGAAAGTGATTGCTGAGTGTATCCAGTCTTGTCTGTAAATGTCAAGTAGATATCTGTGCAGAAAGTTTTGACTTTAAGTGATAATTCTGATATTCTGGAAAACATTACAAAAACTGTAAATAAGTGGGGAGGTTGATTTGGAGAATTGAAAAAAATATCTAGTATCCCCAATTTTACAAGGGTTGGAATAGGGAGGAAACAGATAACACAGACTACATTGTTGGAACCAAGCCCTGCCAGGCAAAGATCGCTAGAAGAAATGGTGCAAAGAGATAGGGCGAACTCATTTAGAGATTTGCAACAAATGTTGCACTCAATGCAAGAGATTATGTGCAAAAATCATGAAGATTTAAAAAACGAAATAGGGGAAGTAAGGAATGACACAGGGGAACTTAAGGATAAAATTAAGTCAATGGATGGGAAATTCGAATCCTTCCATCAGCAGATTATGAAAAATGAACAAAAACTATTGGAAATGGAGGAAAGGATGGATGAAGAAGAGCAGAGAGTAGATGAAATGAACGAGAGGTTAGTTCAGGCTAACAAAGAATTAGAATCTACAGTTATTTCCTTGGATCTTGAGAAGGCTGCTCATTATTTACAGTTCCAAAATGTATGTGAGATGAAAGGTGAAGATCTTCCAGTAATAATGACAGATATATTAGCAGGGGCTGTGGGGTCCAGCAGAGAAGAGATGGCCAGCGAGATAGATGAGACTTACAGAATTCATACGAACTATGCAAGACAGCACAATCTTCCCAGAGAAGTACATGTTAGATTTATTAAGAAATAAATCAGAGATGAAATACTATTCAGGGCCAGAGATGACTCATTGGAGTACCGAGGTAGACAACTGATTGTACTTAAACAAGTACCTAAAAGAGTGAGAGACTTAAGAAGGCCCTACCAACAAATAACTCTTAAATTGACAAGAAAAAATATTAATTTTAGATGGTTGACCCTGAAAGGGATTCTGGTTACGTGGCAGGAGAAAAAGTTCCATTTACACTCAATAGATAAAGCAGAGGAATTTTATAGAAAAAAACTTTGGCAATGAGGAAGACCTAGTTGAAAGAGAGGTAAGAGAGGAAGGAGAGACACTAGCCAAGGCCACTGAAGGAAAGGAAATGCAACCTAAAGGTAAGCAAGTTGAGATTAGAGAGGATATTGATAATGGAAAAAATGAAGGGAAACATGATGAGAATAAACCTAAAGAAATTAAAGAGGCTAGACCGACAAGATCGTTAGTGGAAAGAGAAAAGGATTTATAAACTCAAGAGTCTAGACCGACAATAATAACCAGATCCAAATATAAAGAGGGGAAAAAAGGTGTTGAATCCATATCCATCAATGTTAATGGTCTCAACTCTCCAATAAAAAGGAAAAAAGTTTCTAAATAAACTTAATAAGATGAACTTAGATATAATTATGCTACAAGAAGTTCATATAAAAAAACAATATCAATATTTATTAAACTGCCCTAAATTGGGAAACATGTTTGCAGCACTTTCACAATACAAGAAAGGAGGAATTGTAGCATATATCCAACAGGAAATTTTGGCAAAGCAAATTTATAAAGACGAAGAGGGTAGAATTTTAATAATAGAAGTAATTTTGCATAAAATAAAAATTCTCCTTGTGGGAATGTATGCCCCGAATGAGGGGAAGAAACAATTCTATAAAAAACTACATATTATTATTATTATTATTATTGAAAATTTTTAAAATTTTACAAAAAAAAAGGTTCCCTTCCCCAAACCCTCCCAACCCACCCCAACCCTCCCCCAACCTTCCAAGAGCTGAATACAGGCTTAATTAAAATTTAAAAGAATTTTTTTTAACACAAATGAACCATATACAAATTTGATTACAATAATTAAACAAATCATAAAATACTTTATCACCAATACTTAAAAAACAGAAAGAGAAAAAGAAAAGAAACAAGAAGAAGAAAAAGAAAAAAAATGAAATTAGGAAGAAAAAAAAATATCTAAAAAATATCTTAAACTTTAAATATAAATTATTCAAAAGCTAAATAATATTTTTTTATATCATACTTGTATTGTATAAAATTTATCCATCTTTCCATACCAAAAGGTACTTCTCTTGCGATTGATCTTTCAAAAAAGCCGAAATCTTTGCCATTTCCACTAAATAAGAAACTTTAAGAAACCATTCTTGCAAAGTAGGCAAAGATTCCTTCTTCCAGCATTGCCCTACTAACAACCTAGCCGCTGTAATTAAATTTAACATTAATATAGTTTCTTTACTGTCACAGTCAGAAACAATACCCAACAAAAACAATTGTGGAGTAAATTTTATCCTTCTTTTAAAAATTCTTTGAATATTCCACCATATCTTAATCCAAAAAGCTTTTATATTTTTGCATAATCACCAAATATGATAATAAGTAGCATCCAAACAACCACATCTCCAACATTTAGGCTGCAAGTTTGAATACATACAAGACATTTTTTGTGGATCAAGGTGCCATCTGTAAAACATTTTATAAAAGTTTTCCCGTAAGTTTTGGGCTTGTGTAAATTTAACATTCCTCACCCAAATAATCTCCCAAGTATCTAATGGAACCGATTCATTAAAGTTTTGTGCCCATTTAACCATACAATCTTTAACTAGTTCTGCTAAAAACTACATAATATTATTAATCAATTGGAATATGATAACATTTGTATAATGGGAGACTATAATGTAATTGTGGATAGACACCTAGACTATAAATGTGGAAAGAGTAGAAAAAAGAACCAGAGGAACATTACTTGATACATTCCTAAAAATGGTAGAAGAGTTTAATATTCAGGATACCTGGAGAGAGAGGAATTTAGGGAAAAAACAGCTTAAATTCTACTTGGGACATCATCAATCATGGTCCAGAATTGATATGGTGTGGATGTCAGCAGACTTAAATTTAGAGGTAGAGGATATTATAATCGATACGAACTTCTGGGCTGACCATAATCCAATTATAATTAGATGGAAAGGGCAAAAAAGAATGAGGAGATGGACCTTGAAAAGAGCAATCCTAAAACATAAAGAATTTAAATTGAAATTGGAAGAACAAATGGACCTGTTTTTTAAGACAAATAAAAAGGAAGATATGAATTGACAAAACTTATGGGATACAGCCAAAGCTTATATGAGAGGCGCTGCAATTTCTTATATGGCCAGGAAAAACAAAATTAAAACACAATGACAAAGACACTTAGAAGAAGAACTAAGCAGAGCTGAGGAAAATTTATTATTATGTCTGGAAGGTCGTGATTTACAAATAGGATTGCATGCTATGCTATGGGATCAGAAATATAAGACACACAAATATTTTCAAAGGCAGTATATCAGATGAGCTCTAATTGATGTATGGGTTAAAACCTGGCAATCAAATTATATTCAAGTCCCCGGCTGGATCTCATTGTTAGAAATGCATGTACATCCAAAGTTTATTCAATTAGGGAAGATTATAACATATAAAAATGTACTAGACAAGAAAGGGGAATTGAAACCCAGGAAAATTGTTCAAGACAAAGGGATAGAACTAGAATGGTGGGCATACCTTCAATTACAGGCAAGATATTGGAAAGATAAAAAAGAGTTAGGCATAAAAATAGAGCCGATAGGGCTGGATAAAATATTACTAAGTACTGAGGCTAAAATGATTTAAAAGCTATATCATTATTTGTTAGATCAGGTAATGTATGAGGAACAGGTAAAAGAAACCATGTTAACGTGGGGGGATTTTGATCTCAACTTTGATCTGCACATCTGGCAAGAATTATGGGTAAGAAATAGGAAGCTTACTTTGGCCACCTCTACAAAAATCTCTACAAAATGTTCTATAGATAGCATCTCCCACCCACAAGATTAGCTAAAATGGATCCAACTGTTTCTTCCACGTGCTGGAAATGCAAATTGGCAATAGGGACATATTATCATATGTGGTGGGAGTGCTCAAAAGCCCGTGACTTTTGGAACAAGATAAAAAAAATGGCTGGAAGAAATACTAATGATAGAGGTAGAGTTAAAACCAGAACTCTTCTTATTAGGCATAACTACGCAGAAATATGACAAAGGGATATTTTACTTGCTAGATTGGTGTATGCACAAAAGTGAAGGAATAAAGAAATTCCAACAGAAGAAGAGATTTTATATAAAATTTTATCGTGTGCTGATATGGATAGGCTCACAATGGAAATGAAGGACAAGACAGTCAGATTACTTTGAAATCTGGGACAAATTCTATTACTAGTGTGAATCAAGGAGAATTGTTCGGGTTTTAAGTTAGTTTTAAGATAGAAATTTATATAATTGTATGTTAGTATATAGAGAAACAAATTAGAGACTGTATTGTATAAAAATATGTATATATAGAGATTAAGAATTACATGTATGAAGAGGAACAAATTGTTAGGAATATTTACACTGGAATGTTACATCATGTCCATCTTTGTTTTATTTATAAATAAAAAACTTTAAAAAAAAGAATGAAAGACCCTCAACTCCATTTGGATGAAGTGATAGGTTATTTTAGTAAAAGATGTTGGTTGCAGCACAGTCAGGCTAGAACTAGATTTCCCATGCAAAAAAGATACAAAATATTTTCCCTCATCCCAGCCTATCCTATGACCAGTCCATCTTCAGCCAATGAAGATTTGCCTAGGTGTTTTGAGAATGCTGAGATGTTTTTTCTCAGGGTACATGGCCTTAAGAACTTGCACAAACTGGTTTTGAGCTTCTCTGTTCTTTGTCAAGCTGTCATTCCCCCCTCCCTATTTCCCATCACCTAGCCATACAGGTTTATTGCCCATTTGTTCCCCCCAGGCCCCCCCAGTCTTTGATGGCAGGATGACAGTGAGGCACCAAGCTCGTAAGTTTGCAGAGGAAACAAGAAGGGAGGGAGAGACACATATAAAATACAAAAATAATTGGGTGATCATCTAGGCTTATTTGGATATTGTTTGTAAATTTCTTAAGCAGTTTGGTTGCCTTAATATGTTTGGAGTCAAGCCATTCAATTTCTGTGGGAGGGTTTCCCTCAGCGTGTATAAGAGTCCATTAATATGTCTTTGATTTCAAAATGCTACTTCCTTTGATCCTGATGGGATTGAGAGGTGGTTGAGTCTCTGGGCATATGGAAGAAGTGATTTCTGGTTTTAGGAGGATGAAGTGAAATACCAGGTGCACACGTCTAAGGGTCTTTGGTAATTCAAGTTCAACAATCACTGTGTTAATAATTCTTTTGGTGGACCCAGTTTCTTGGAAAGTTGTCTGGATTGTAAGTACTTGGTAGATAAATAGACCTTGTCTCCAACTTTAAAGTCTTTTGGTTTCACATGCCTTTTGTCAGCTTGTTTTTTAATATGCTTCCCTCACCTCCTCCAAAGTTTTCCTTACTACCAGTCAGGTATTTTGTAGTTCGGTAATCCACTCCTTTAAAGAGGTGTCGGTGGGGTGGCCTGGGGCAATTCAGAAATAGAAACAAAGTTCTGCCCCGTGGCCAATTTAACAAGAGTGAAACTGATGCTACTGTGTACTGAGTTATAAGCCACCTCAGGAAAAGGAAGGAGATCTGCCCAATTATCTTGTTGGTAATTAATGTAACATGTGAGATACTGCTCCAGGCACCATTCTCACATTCAAAATTCGTTTCCAGATGATGTGAGGAGCTAAGCCCCTGAGTGGTTCCCAAAAGTTTTAAAAGCTCTTGCCAGAATCGCAAGGTGAATTGGATTCTGTGATCTGAGATTATTCTTTCTGGTGCTCCATGCAGCTTGTAAACATGCTACACAAACAATTTGGCCAAAGTGCAAGTGGAAGAGATTTGGGGCCAGGGCACAAAGTGCACTTGTTTGGGAAATAAATCAGTTATCACTGTCTTTACCCAAATCACTGTGTTTCACAAGCTTTTGGGCAGTTCCACTATAAAGTCCATTGACACAGACAAGGCAGCCAGCTACATAGCTCTCTAGGTCCTTCTTTAATGACAGCCACCAAAACTGGCACTTAAATAAGTGCAAGTTTTGTTTTGTTTTTTTGTAAAAATTTTTATTTTTAACTTTACCATACATAACAATCTTACGAATACTTCAGATAAAAAATAAAACAAATTGATACACACCGCATTCGGTCTTGCCCGCCCATTTCCCCCCAAACCACATCCCACCTCAAACCAACTTACTTCTTTCCCTCTTTTTCTTCACTCACCCCCTCTCCTCCTTCACCTCCTCCTTCACCTCCACCTTCTTACTTACTTCTCACCTTCTTCTTCTCCCTCTTGATGCGGTCCAGGGGAAATGCCCGAGCAGTTCCTCTTTCAAAATTAAAACATTAATATTATATACAATAAGACTATTTCTACTTTATCTGAACTACTTAAACTCAACCCATCCACCTCCCTCCCCCCTCCCCCCTCCCCCCGACTTCCCAGAGCAAAATACAGGATTATGCAAACATATTAAACATAATCTATTTAAGTTTACTAATTATACAATGAACAAAATCATAAAAACCCTTAACTCTCTTCAAACTTTAACATCATAAGTTTATAAACAAAATCATTACTCATAAAATAAGTAAAACTTTGTAATTCCATATTTCTTCTGAACATATTCTATCCATCTTCTCCATACGTTAAGATATCTCTCTTGTGAATGGTCCTTTAAATAAGCAGAAATTTTAGCCATTTCTGCTAAATTAGAAACCTTAAATACCCATTCTTCTAAAGAAAGCAGAGTATCCTTCTTCCAATATTGACCCACCAGTAATCTTGCTGCTGTTATTAAATTCAACATTAAGATAGTTTCTTTAACATTAAAGTCCACGAAAATTCCCAAAAAAAACAGTTGGGGAGTAAACTTAATCTTCCTTTTAAAAACCTTTTGAATCATAATCCAGAAGGCTTTAATAACTTTACAAGTCCATCAAACATGGAAATAGGTTGCATCCAAGCAACCACATCTCCAACATTTAGGTTGCAGGTTCGGGTACATACAAGACAACTTTTTAGGATCCAAATGCCATCTATAAAACATTTTGTAAAAATTTTACCTCAAATTCTGGGCCTGCGTAAATTTAACATTTTTAGTCCAAATTACCTTCCATAAGTTCAACGCGATCGGTTCTTGAATATTCTGGGCCCATTTAATCATACAATCTTTAACTAACTCTGTTTCTGAATCCAACTTCCTGTGGTTGCGTCAGTGCCGATGGCTGCTGTTTTACAGCTGCCTGTCCCGGGAAATCGTAAAAGCTGTAAAAACAGCAACGATCAGCTGTCTTGCATCTTGAAACTTCCCTCCCGGGCGAAGGGAGGGAGATGAGCTTTTGCCTGGATAAAGGTAAAGCCTCACAGCTTTCCCAGTTTATTTTTCTGGGAGATGAAGTGAGAGCTTCCTCGGAGTCTGGGTGTTTCTCTGTTTCCTTGGATGCCTTTGTTCTCCGAAGAGAATGAAGCTAGACGCTGCCTCCACTGCTGCTATCTGATGGGAATTGTAAGTTAACTCAAAAGCAGACAGAGCTGTCAGGAAGAGAACAATTGATGATTTTACTTTAAACCTAACTCATTTAGAATTAACATCTACTCCTGTTACTATTTTAACTGGAGTGAAGAAATATGGCGGAGGAATCCTCCTTCTTTGTCATTTTCTTTGTTTGAGAACTTTCACTTTCCATTTTTTACTTTCTATTTTTAAACTGGCAACAAAGTTTTAACAACGTAATAGATTTGGTTTATTTTAAAGGGGAAAAATTCTTATTCCCCCTTTTTAAGGGGGAATTGTTTTTTTCTTCTCCTTTCTTTTTATATTATTATTTTTTGAAAAAGGGAAGGGAGGGAAAACCCCTCCCTTTTAAAAAAAAAATGGCTTCAAAATGTCCTGGACTTTCTTCTCTTTCTAAAACTTCAACTGCCTCTCCAGTAACTCAGACTGCACAACAACCCAAACCTAAACCTTCTCCACCTTCACCTCCACCTCAGGTACTTACACTTCAGGACTTACAAGATGCCTTAGGAAAGGCATCTTTGGAAAAATCACTAGAAAAAACAGCAGAGCTTTTGGCTCAAGAAAGTAATGAGCTCAGGAAAGATATTGTTTTGGCACTCCAAGGGCTTGCTGGCCTTGTGGAAAAGATTGACGACAGGGTAGATGAAGTGGTTGGTAATGTTGAAATATTACAAGATAGATTAGAAAAAATAGAAGAAAATGTGGATGCCTCACAGAATGATATTATAATGTCACAATACAGAGAAATGGAACATGCTTTGAGAATAAGGGGCCTGAAGGAAAATATTAAGGAGAATTTGAGAGAAGAAATTGCAGCAGAACTGGCCTCTATTTTGGAAATTGATCCTAAAGAAATGTTGAAAGATATTGAAAAGATTTTTAGAGTTAATTCGTGGGTTGCAAAACAGAGGAAATTACCAAGAGATGTGGTGGTCTATTTTGCGAGAAAATCACTTTGTAATGAAATTATACAGGCCTTCTATAAACAAAGATTTCAGATTGCAGCTCAGGATGTGATAGTTTTAAAGGAAATACCTTCTAAAATTCTTAGAAAAAGAAAAGACTTTGCTTTTTTGGCTGAAGAACTTAAGAAGTGACAAATTCAATTTAGATGAGACATACCTGTGGGGATAGTGGTGACTTATGCTGGTACACGATACCGTCTTAATACAGTTTCAAAAGCAAGAGATTTTTATGTTACTATTTTAAAAGCAAGTTCACCATCATCTCCAAGATCAAAGAAAGATGAGAGCAAGGCAGAAGCACAGTTGTCTGTAGGTTCAATGCCATCTTTGGGAAAAGAATTGTTGGTTGAAGTTATGCAACAGAATTTGCAAATAACAGAAGACCCAAGGGAACAGAGAATTACACGCGCTGCTTATAAACGTAGAGAAAGACAACAACAACAACAACAACAACAGCAGCAGCAACAACAACAACAAAAGGTAGATGATGGAAGTTTATCACAGTCTATTTCGGAGCCGGTGGGAGGAGCAAGGCCAAAGAGATCATCGACTGTAAATCTAGAGGCTTTGTTCCAAAGGCTTCATCCTGCCAAGGATGGCAAAGCTTCTAACCTGGAATGTTAATGGGCTCAACTCACCACAGAAGAGACAGAAAATCTTTCATTATTTGAAACAACATAGAAATGATATTATTTGTTTACAAGAGACTCATATTATTTCTAAAGATCAAAAATATTTGTTTAATCCCCGGCTGGGGATACATTTTATAGCTCCTGCTTTGCAGAAAAAAGGAGTAGTAGTTATCTATGTGAGAAAGGAGCTTTCACCGAGGTTAATTGATTTTGACTTACAAGAAGATATGTTATTATTGACTTACTAATAAATGATAAGAGAACTCTTTTGGTTGGTTTATATGCTCCCAATCAACAACAAAAACATTTTTATAAGTTGATTCATCAGAAATTAATTTCTTTGGATTATAAATCAGTTATTATGATGGGAGATTGGAATGGTGTTTTAGACTCAAGTAAAGATAAGAAGAGTCCCTTTAAAGTTTCTAACCATGCAAGACTTCCTAAAGTTTTTTTGACTTAAAGGATGATTTGGAACTTAGAGATATTTGGAGAGAACAGAATACTGAGGAAAAAGACTTTACTTTTTTTCAGATAGACACCAATCTTATTCTAGAATTGATTTTTTCTTGGTTACTAGTGATTTCCTTTCTAGGGTGAAGAATATTAAGATATTTCCTAGAATAATTTCAGATCACTGTCCGGTATGGTTGGAAATCTCATCGGAAGAAAGAATTAGAAGGACTTGGAGGTTGAATGAGAATTTATTTAGATATGAAGAGAATATACAGCGATGTAAAGGTTATTTAAAGGATTTTTTTGCTTGGAATATGAATAAGGGTACTTCGATGCCAATGGTATGGGATTCTTGTAAAGCATATATGAGAGGGGTTTTGATTTCTATGAACAATGCTCACAAATGTAAACAGACCCAGAAACGTAAAGATATTGAAGATGAGATCAAATGTAAGTAAAAGATTTTAATATCAAATCCAATGGACAATAAGTTAAAAGTTTCTATTACTTTGTTGAAGGAGCAATTTAATATGTTATTAGCAGATCAAATGGCTATTAATTTGAGGTATGTGAGACATAATACATTTTGTAATGCAAATAAACCTGGTAGATTGTTGGCTTATCAATTACGTAAGAAACAGAAATCGAGGATTATAGATAAAATAATTTATAAAGATAAAGAAGTCTACCAACAAAATTTGATTAAAAAGTCTTTTTTAGATTTTTATTCTAAATTATATGCTAGTGAAAGTATACAAACTTCTGATATAGAAAAATATTTACAGGGAGCACATTTTCCTAGACTTATGAGTGATCAGTGTGATGGGATTAATGGTTTAATTACTTCTGAAGAGATTATTTTTGCAATTAAACAATTGAAGGTTGGTAAAACTCCAGGTACTGATGGGTTAACAGCGATTTATTACAAGATGTTATCTGAAGAAATGATAGAACTATTAAAGGTACTTTTTAATGATATTTTATCTGGAACAGAATTACCTCCATCTTGGAGAACGGCCTTCATATCATTAATTCCAAAGGATGACCAGGATCTGTCCCAACCTAGAAATTATAGGCCTATATCTCTTTTAAATACAGATTATAAGATTTTTGCAAAGATATTGGCAAATAGATTAATGCAGGTTTTGAAACAATTGATTCATACTGACCAATCTGGATTTATAATGGGGAGATATATGAAAAACAATGTAAGACAAATTGTTAATTTAATAGAGTATTTGGATAAGAACAACCAAATCCCTGCTGCTTTAATATTTATAGATGCTGAGAAAGCTTTTGATCAATTAGATTGGAATTTTCTATTGAAAGTTGTAGAGGAAATGAATTTTGGAGATAAATTCTTGTCTGCTCTCAAGGCCATTTATCAACAACAATCGGCACAAATTATAATTAATGGGGGATTAACAGACGTATTTAAAATAGGAAAAGGTACAAGACAGGGTTGTCCTTTATCCCCCTTGTTATTTGTATTAACAATGGAGATTTTACTTATTAAAATTCGAGATTCATCTAGATTAAAAGGAATAAAAATAAGTAAAAATTATTATAGGCTGAAAGCTTTTGTTGATGATTTGGTTGTGACATTATCCTATCCAACAGATTCGGTCAAAGATTTGGTTGAAATTTTAGCACAGTATGGACAGGTCTCTGGTTTTAAGGTAAATAAGAATAAAACTAAAATATTATTGAAAAATATGTCTAAGAAGGGAAAAGATTTTATAGCTGAAACAACTGGTTATGAAAT
This sequence comes from Crotalus tigris, assembly GCF_016545835.1. Classification (NCBI taxonomy): domain Eukaryota; kingdom Metazoa; phylum Chordata; class Lepidosauria; order Squamata; family Viperidae; genus Crotalus; species Crotalus tigris. Next base: position 264,847 of record NW_024096890.1, read on the forward strand.
AGTTAATAAGGTTAAGTATTTAGGACTTTATATTACAACATCTAATGCAAAATTGTATAAGAATAATTATGAGCGCTTATGGGTTAAGGTTCAAAAAGATTTAAATGATTGGCAAAAACTACAACTATCGTTATTGGGGAGAATTTCAGTAGTGAAGATGAATGTTCTACTAAAGTTTCTTTTTTTGTTTCAGATGATACCCATTTTAAAGAAGGATGCTAATTTGGATGAGTGGCAGAAGGGTATTAATAAATTTATTTGGGGTGGGAAGAAATCAAGGGTAAAGTTTAAGATTTTACAAGATGCTTGAGAAAGAGGTGGACTTAAAGCACCAAATTTGAAATTATATTATGATGCGGCCACTTTAACTTTAGTAAGTGACTGGCTCAATTTAACAAATAGACATATTCTTGTTCTTGAAGAGTGGGATTTATTATATGGTTGGCATGCATATTTAATTTTTGATAAGAAAGTAGATTTGGTCTTTAAGTCACATATTTTAAGATATGCTTTACTTCGAGTTTGGAAAAAATACTATTATAAGTTAAATTATAAAATACCTATTTGGGGGATCCCTTGACAAGCAATCCAGGGGGTTTCCAAGGGGGTGAATTTGGACAACATTTCGTATAAAGAGTTACTTACTTGGTCGGGTACTGATTGGCAATTAAAGTCTTCTGATGTGTTAAGGCAAGAAAACATTTTACAATCGTGGTTTCAATATTTGCAAATTGTGCAGAGATGGACTTTGGATAAGAAAGTGGGAATTACTCTAGTAGATGAAAATTTGGTAATTCAGATCAAGGATCAGAAATGTGCCCATATTAAAAGAATTTATAATGAGTTAATAAAATAAGTGCAAGTTTTTAACAAAGTCAAAGTATCTCGCTACCTTTGAGTCATGGCTTTTCTGTAAAACTATCAGACGTTGGCTTTCCAGGATGTACAATTTGTCTCCCACCCATGCTAAGCCATCTTGCATTGTACATTCACCCTTATGGATTTGGAACCACTGGTCCTCCTCCAGAGCTGTTTCCAGGGTGCTTTTCAAAACCTCGGCTATGTGGGGTTTCAGTTTAGCTTGTGCTCTGGTGGTAATTGGAGCTGCCAATTGCCGGGATGGATAACCAGTCTAATAACCTCCAGCTTGGAACTATTATATTGAGGCAGAACCTGGATAGGGCATTTGCTAGGAAGTTCTCTTCCCCCCCCCCCCGGGAAATATTGCAGCATGACATTGAATTGGTTAAAGTGTTTAGCCCAGTGGTGATGAACCTTTTAGAGACTGAATGCCCAAACCGCAACCCAAAATCCATTTATTTATCGCTGCATGCCGGGTGGGCATGGCTGACTGGATGGGCGGGCCTCAGTGGTCACAGCCGACTGGGTGGGCGTGACCATGGTGGGTGTGGCCACCTTGATGGTGTTTGTGGGGAGGGACATTTGTGGGGGGCCAGGCAGGGTTGGGGGAGATCCAGGGGCTCTCTGGCAGGTGGGGCGGTGGACCGGAAGCTCATCCTGTGGGGTGAGGCAAGGAGAGGCAGGGTGGGTGTGCCAATTTCCGCAGGGCAAGGCAAGGGCTGGAGCAGCTGCTGCCTGACACCATCAACCACCACACATGCAGAGGCCACCGAGTGAATGGGGGCCACCATTGTCCGTCAGCAGCCACAGCCTCCTGCATCATTGCAGCCCCATCGGCATGAGTGGAGACAGCCCCGGGACGGCTGGAAAGGAGCCCTCACCTGGTGCGGGTCCTGTCTACAGGGTAGCTCTAAGGGGGGGGGTGCAGCTGCTGCTCTGAGCCCCTTGACTGGCCAAGCACACAGAGAAGCAGGAGGTGGCGGTGGTGATCCCTGCATCACCAAGCCCGGCCGGCCGCAGATCTAGAAGCAAAGCTGTGCTGGCCATCCTTGCACTGGTGGGGGCAGTGGTGGAGAAAGGTGAGCTGTGGCAGATGCCCTCCCCTCCCTGCCTGGAGGCGCACACAGGACAATGTGCAGCAGCAGCGGCAAAGGGTGCCCGCATGCCAGATCCTGCCTTCCCCCGCTGGAGCCGCCAGCATGAGGATGGTCAGCAGAGCTTCGCTTCCAGATCTTTTACCTACACTATCGGCCCCCACACACAGAAGCCAATGAGCGCATGGGAGCCGATGGTGTCCATCAGCAGCCACAGCATGCTGGCTGTCCTGCATAATGGTGGATTGGCCACAGAGCCCCATTGGCGCAGGTGGCAATCGCTCTGGGATAGCCGGAAGAAAGCCTTTGCCCAGCCTGGGCACATCCACTCGACGGATCTGACGGGGGTGGCTTCTGCTGCTGCTCTGACCGGTCAGCCCTGCAGGGAAGCAGAAGGGACAACTGGTGCATGAATCTGCTGCCTCGTCAGGCTGCTAGTGTGCAGCCGAGGTGGCTCCAGACCCCCGGCTGCCCTTCCATCTCCTCCTGCTTCCCTGCAGGGCTGACTGATCAGAGCAGCAGCAGAAGCTACCCCTGTCAGATCCGTCTAGTGGATGTGCCCAGGCCGGGCAAAGGCTTCACCTTCACGTTCACCTTCCCCCACCACTGCCCCCACCAGCGTGAGGTTGGTTGGCACAGCTTTGCTTCCATATCTGCGGCCGGCCGGACTTAGCAATGCAGAGATCACCGCTGCCGCCTCCTGCTTCTCTGTGTGGTTGGCCAGTCAAGGGGCTCAGAGCAGCAGCCGCCGCCCGTCAGAGCCACCCAGTAGACAGGACCCGCACCAGGTGAGGGCTCCTTTCTGGCCATCCCGGGGCCGTCTCCGCTCACGCTGATGGGGCTGCACTGCGGAAGGGAGATGGCGGCTCTGATTTCACTCATTCTCCCACTAAAACTGCTCCTTTTATATATTCCCTCACCCTGCCCAGCTCTTGCAGCTGTTCCCAGACTGCACATGGGTGGAGAGGGAGAGAGGGAGGAGCCCAGAAATGGCATGCATGCTCTCAGGGACGGCTCTGCATGCCGACTGTGGTATGCGTGCCATAGATTCGCCACCACTGGTTTAGCCCAATGAACTTGTTTGGGTGACAATCTCTGGGGCTTTAGGACTTCTAAATTTTTATGATAAGTCCACACTTCAAAAGGGTTTTTACCTGCTTCCAGGAAATGCTTCCAGGTTAAGAATGCCCAGCATACTGCATATGCTTCCTTCTCCCAAACTGCCTACCTGTGCTTGGTTTCAGTAAGCCTTTTGGAAGTATAGGCACATGGTTGCAGGATCCCCTGCTTGTTTTTCTGCAGGAACACTGGCCCTACTGTGACATCACTAGCATCTGCTTGAATGTCAAAGGGGGTTTGGGGAGTGTTTCAGCACTGGCTCTGCTATGAACAAGCATTTTAGTTTTTTGAATGTTGCTTGGCATTCCATTGTCCATTTCAGCAGTTGATTGGGCTTGGGCTTCCCCTTCCCTTTCCTCTTTAGTTGGTTTGTAATGGGGAGGGCTATTTGGGCAATGATGGGATGAACTGGCAGTAAAAGTTTGTGAATCTGAGGAAGCTTTGTAGTTGATTGCTGGTGTGGGGAAGAGCCCACTCCAGCACTGACTGCACCTTTTCAGGATCCATTTCTATCCCTTCGTGGGAAATGTGATAGCCTAGGTAATCAAATTTACTTTGGTGGAGTTCACATTTGGACAGCTTGGCATACAATTGGGCAGTTCAGAGTTTTTTAAGCACAGTCCTGACCAGTTTCACATGTTCCACCATAGTTTTGATGTAAATTAAAACTTCATCTAGGTAGACTAGCACCCCCTTATATAGGTGTTCATGCAGCACTTTGTTTATCAGTCCATGTAAATACAGCAACGGTACTCTGTAGTCTGAAGGGAAGGGCTCGGAACTGAAAACACCCTAAGAAGCAGTTAAAAGCTTTTCCACTCAGACTTCTGGTGTTATGGTTCCGGCTAATGAAACATTTCAAAGACCTTCCAGGCATTATTTTCCTAAAAGTCTTTTATTGTTACAAAATGTCAGCATAGGCACAATGGAGGGATGCTAGGATCTAAGTTCTCTTCCTCTAAGCAGTTAAATTATCAGCATGTTCCCTCCCTAAATTAGCCGTTATATCTCACATTATTCAATTAGTGTGAAGGTCAAATGTTTTCTTCCTCTTTCTTTCCCAGGCTTTACCCCCAACCCCCCTTCTGTTCTGTATTAAACCCATAATTACCAGACAATTCTGCATATTGTCAAAAGCAAGAATATACAAATTTGCAGCCTTACATCCGCCCCCCCCCTTACAAGAAGGACAGATCCTGTAAAATAAACAAAAGCATATGTTAAGGGTTATCTTTCGGTTTGTTGGGGTGTTTCATATGAAACCTTTTGACCAATCTGTCAGCTTTCACTTCACTGGATTTCACCCAGGTGGCTTCAGACAACGGGTATCCTTCCATTGGATTAGGTACTGCAATTTCCCTTTAAAAATTCTAGAATCAAGAATACGTTTTATTTCATAGTGGGTCTGTCCCACGACTACGAGGGGCCCAAGTGCCTTCTTCGGAGGAGGTCTTAAAGTGGAGCCCCGATAAGGCTTCAACAAGCTACAATGGAAAACTGGGTGAATTTTCCCTAAAAGTCTAGGGAGTTTTAGTTCTAATGTGACTGGGTTGATGATCCTTACTATGGGGAAAGGCCCCAAGAATTTTGGTCCCAATTTCTTGCTGGACAATTTGAGGCATAGATATTTAGTTGACAGATAGACCTTTTCCCCAACTTGGAATGTTCTTTGGGGAGCCCTCTTTTTATCAGCCTGCTTTTTATAGGTCTCAAAAGTCTTTTTAAAGCAGTTTTTGTGTTTTTCCAAACTTCTTCCCATCCCCTCACCCACTGATCAAGTGTCTGGGAAGTGGAGGGCAACTGAGGATATTCAGGTTGAACTCTTTTCCTGTGGCCACTCTGAAAGGCGTGTAGCCAGTGCTGCTGTGCACAGAATCATTGTATGCTACCTCCGCAAAAGGGAGGAGATCAGTCCAGTTCATCTATTGGTAGGAAACATAACATCTAAGATATTGCTCCACCATTTTGTTAGCGGCTTCTGCGGCCCCATTGGTGGCCGGATGAAAAGCAGATGATAAATCTTGAGATGATCCAATTAATTTAAGAAAACTTCTCCAAAACTTTGCTGTGAACTGCACCCCCCTGTCCGAGATTATTCGCTTAGGGGCGCCATGCAGCCATTGCGGCGCCATGCAGCCATTCGCTTAGGGGCACCATGTTTGCCATAGCGGCTCCACAGGTGCTGGAAGATGAGCTCCATCTTTCACATCTTAATTCGTCCCGCTGGGGCAATGAGTAAGGAGGAAACCCCCGCTTGATTGCAGGAAGATGGCGGCCCTTCTGTTTGATCTGGGGAAGCCCCCCAAACCGGCAGGGGAAAGACCAGCCATAGTAAGGTGCTGATAGCCGAAGTTAAAATCCCCACCAAGCACCTTTAAAGCAACGTGGATGAAACTGGGTGATATCTGATCTTCTCTTTAAGACTTTAAGTATTTTTTCCTGTAAAAACTGCCCAAAATATCTTTCCCCCTGTGAGGAGAGAGGGAAGGGAATTTCTCCACCACCCTCTAAGAACAACGGCGATTAACTACCCAGGGGAAACAGAGCAATTATAATAACAATTTTAATCTAATTGGATGTATATGCTTTTGAAACTTGGGGACCAAAAGTGTTCCTATTCTTACTGGAGACATTTGCTTTTATCTAAAAAAAGAAATAAGACTTGAAAAACTATCATAAAAACTTTGGATTTAAAAAACTTTAAATGGCATTGGTGACATCTTGTGGTGAAGTATGATATTATAACTTGTTATTGCTTAAAAGAGACTTGGCTTGAAGCCCAGACTCCAGAAAAAAACTTCTCTGACCTTGACAGCTGCCACCTGTGAAAAACTCAGCTGCAAAGAAGGAGCTTCTGGGCAGCATATCTGGCTTGTTTGAACTATGAGTATAAACTTTTACTAACTTTCCGAGCTATATGCGGGGAATTGCTTTCCTTTTTCTTTAGATGAGAAGCATATGTTATTACCCGAGATGATGGAATACCTTGGACTATAAACTCTTACTTGACAAACAATTTCTATTATAAAGACCACCTATAACACGTGAAATAGATATCCCATACCTAGCTATAAAAACAAAAAACTATTCTTAACATTTGATTCTAAAGTCTTCAGCTTAACATACTATCAAGAGAATGTGGATGAAGATCAGGAAAAAATCCTTTCCATGTTGAAATCAATACACAAAACCATTCTTTCAGCTTGTGATAAAATAAGATGCAACATAAAGGAACAAGATGCCAGCTTAAATATACAAACCCAGAACTTGAGTGCAACCAAAGAACTTACAATGCAGAAAATAACAGGAGAAGTGGAACAACTAAATACTAAGACAGAGGATTCAATTGACCAACGGATCCAGCCAATGGAAAAATCAGAAAAGGGAGACAACACTGAAAATGGAAAAGACTTTTTACAAAAATCAGAAGAAATTTGAGGAAAAGGAAGAACAGATTGAATGGAAGATAAACCTATCAGGACAATTGTGAGAAATTGGAGTATTAGGGAGGTAATCTACTGAATACAAATGGGCTAGTTCTTCCAAAAAAACTGCAACCAACTGGTCTTTCTTATTCCAAATAATATACATAATAATAGAGGGAGAACTATTTGATGATTCAAAAGCATTGACATGGAAGGTTAGTTGGCAAAGGAAGAAAGCCAAAGTAAGGCTGAAGAAAATAAGGGTTTTGATTTATTAGAGGGAATTTCATATTACTAACTAGAGGGTTGAATATGGTGGAAAATAGATATTTTTTAGAAAATAAAGTAACATTATAATTGAATAGGTAAGATGTGTAGCAAGACTAATAGACTTTGGTATGAAAGGGGAAAAAGGGAGAAGTTGAGATAAGGGAAATTTTGGTCACCTAATATAAAATATTTGGAAATCAGTTGAAAATAAGAACTCTGTTTGCCCAATATGAGATTGTCAGAATCCAATTATACTTCATCTCCAATTATTAATTATAGAAAACCCCTTTTCTGCCCTCTCTGGATTCTGCCATAAAGAAAGAGGGGGGGGGTGAACAAAGGGGCTTTATGGCCCTCACTTCCTTTGGTACAACTTCAAAGGGTTTGAATGTGGTTAGCACCAAAAGGTCTTATCATAACAAAGGAGGCTATTTACCTTTCATGTAGTTTATCTGAAGTCTCCATCCAGACGGAAGAAAGGAAAAAAGGGGTGGGATTGTGATGCCTGAAACTGTCACTGGAAGAGGGGGGTGATTGGGTGGGACTACTGGGGAACCCCTTAAAACCTCGAATGGAAGAGCTTGAACCCCAAGTCCTGTCTAGCACGCCTGCAACCACTTTTTCTTAATAAAGGATTCCTGTTGGAAGAATTATTCCAAGAGTTCTGTCTTCTTAAGATGCAAAGTGGGGTGGGTCCTTACAGAGATAATAGATATTACCAGAAAAAGAGAACGAGTATTTGAGCTTTTAAAAATTAGACCTAAATGGTCCCATTGGACATATGGGAAATCATATGGGTAAGAAATGTCAAATTTACGCAGGCACAGAATTTAAGGGAGAATTTTTATAAAATGTTTTATAGATGGCACCTTGACCCACAAAAAAATGTCTTTCATGTACCCTGACCTACAGCCGAAATGCTGGAGATGTGACTGTTTGGATGCCACTTATTATCATATTTGGTGGTCGTGTAAAGAGATAAAAGCATTTTGGATTAAGATATGGTGGAATATCCAGAGAATTTTTAAAAGGAGGGTAAAATTTACTCCGCAGTTATTTTTGTTGGGTATAACTATTGATTGTGATACAAAGGAGGCTATATTGATGTTAAATTTGATCACAGCGGCAAGGCTGTTAGTAGGACAATATTGGAAGAAGGAATCCTTGCCTACACTGCAGGAATGGTTTTCCAAAGTGTCTTATCTGGCGGAAATGGCAAAGATTTCGGCTTTCTTAAAGGATCAAACGCAAGAGAAATTTCTTGCTGTTTGGGATAAATGGATAGAATTTATACAATTTAAATTGGATATTAAAAAATACCATGTTGCCTTTTTATAATATATATATATATATATATATATATATATATATATATTTCCTAGTTTTAAACTTTCATTTCCTTTTTACATATATATTTTCTAATTCCTTTTCAATTAAGCCTATATTCTGCTCTGGGAAGCTCAGGGGGGGGAAGGGGGGGTGTTCTGGGGGGGGTGGGGAAGGGGATGTTATGTTTAGTTTTTTGTGTATTTTGTACTTTTTGTTTTTGAATTGTTGTATTTTTTTTTTGTTTTTCTGTCTTTTTGTCTTTTTTGTAAAAATTTATAAAAATGTTCAATAAAAAAAAAATTAGACCTAAATGAAAAAATATACGTATATTACTGATTTATTGGTTAACCCAGACAATACATATAATGGTTTTGATATATTAGATGGGATACTGTATTATTACTTAGATGATTTAATATGGTGGAAAATAGATAACTTTTAGAAAACAGAACAAGATTATATTCAAATAGATGTGTATTCAGAATATTGGATTTTGTTATGAAAGGGGAAAAAGGAGGAAGTTGAGATAAGGGAAACTTTGGTTACCTAAAGCTTGGAAATTATAAATACCAAATGTTAATTTGAATATTGACAGAAAATTAAAGCTTGGGAAGAAACAGGACATTGATTGTATATAAGGATTGAATGCAAACACAATTAAGATATGTATAAGCTAAAAATTATTGATAAATGTAACAAAGATGTTTTTACTTAGTTGATAACAATAAGAACTATTAGCCTAATATGAGATAGTATGACAAAACTTTTAGAGACGTAGTGCCCAAACTGCAACCCAAACCCCACTTATTTATCATCAGGTGCTGGATGGGCATGGCCACTGGGTGGTCATGGCAGACTGGGTGGGCGTGGCTGCAGTGGTCATGGCAGACTGGGTGGGCATGGGCATGGCCACTTCGATGTTGATTGTGAGGAGGGATGCCTGTGAGGGCCAGGCATGATTGGGGGAGATCCAGGGGGTCTCTGGCAGGTGGGACAGTGGGCAGGAGGCTTGTCCTGTGGGGTGAGGTGAGGCAGGGGGCAGGGCAGAGGTGCCATTCAGCATTTCTTGCAGATGTCTCATGACCCAAACTAGGTAACATCAGCAGTGCCAGAAGAGAATGGAGTTTGTGGAGTGGAGGAGGAGAAGAAAAGAAGAGGAGGAGGAGGGCAGTTGTGGGTTCCTTGGTCCTCTCTGAGCTTTGGGGCTTTCTTGTAGATGTCTCATGACCCAAACTAGGTAACATCATTAGTTCACGTATTATCCCACTTTGGGTCTTGAAACCTCTGCAAAAAAACCACCATCCTCAGAGACACCTTCATTTTAACTCTGAGCCAGAAATATTCTCCTTGATTGCCTTTCTGGACAGTCTCAGGGCAGAAGAACCTGCCTGGCAGGACCTCATTCCTTTTTAGTAATAGTAATAGTAGTAAAGTTGGAAGGGACCTTGGAGGTCATCTAGTCCAACTCCCTGCTCGGGCAGGAAACCCTACACCATTTCGGACAAATGGCTGTCCAGTCTCTTCTTAAAAACTTCCAGTGTTGGAGCATTTACTGCTTCTGGAGGCAAGCTGTTCCACTGATTAATTGTTCTCACTGTCAGGAAGTTTCTCCTTAGTTCTAGGTTGCTTCTCTCCTTGATTAGTTTCCACCCGTTGCTTCTTGTCCTGCCTTCAGGTGCTTTGGAAAATAGCTTAATTCCCTCTTCTTTATGGCAGCCCCTGAGATATTGGAATACTGCTATCATGTCCCCCCTTGTCCTTCTCTTCGTTAAACTAGACATACCCAATTCTAGCAACCGTTCCTTATATGTTTTAGCCTCCAGTCCCCTAATCATCTTTGCTGCTCTTCTCTGTACTCTTTCTAGAGTCTCAACATCTTTTTTACATCGTGGTGACCAAAACTGGATGCAGTATTCCAAGTGTGGCCTTACCAAGGCATTGAAGAGTGGTATTAATACTTCACGTGATCTTGATTCTATCCCTCTGTTAATGCAGCCTAGCACTGTGTTGGCCTTTTTGGCAGCTGCAGCACACTGCTGGCTCATATTTAAGTGATTGTCTACTAGGACTCCGAGGTCCCTCTCACAGTTACTACTATTGAGCATGGTGCCACCTATGCTGTACTTGTGCATTTGGTTTTTCTTGCCTAAATGTAGAACCTTGCTTTTTTCACCATTGAATTTCATTTTGTTAGTTAGTGCCCAGTGTTCAAGTCTGTCCAGATCCTTCTGTATCTGAAGCCTGTCTTCTGGAGTGTTGGCTATTCCTGCCAGCTTGGTGTCATCTGCAAATTTGATGAGTTCCCCATCTATCCCTTCATCCAAATCGTTGATGAAGATGTTGAAGAGTACTGGGCCCAGAACAGAGCCCTGGGGCACCCCACTACACTTCCCTCCATATAGATGCAGTTCCATTGAGGACCACTCGCTGAGTACGGCCGGTCAGCCAGCTACGGATCCATCTGGTGGTGGTTCTGTCTACCCCACATTTTTCTATCTTGTCAAGTAGTAGGTTGTGATCTACTTTATCAAATGCCTTACTGAAGTCCAAGTAAATTATGTCCACAGCATTCCTCTGATCCACTAATTTTGTCACTTGGTCAAAGAATGCAATAAGATTTGTCTGGCATGATCTATTTTTGACAAACCCATGTTGGCTTTTAGTAATGACTTTGTTTGCCTCTAGGTGTTCGTTGATTCGTTGTTTGATTATCTTTTCCAGGATCTTCCCAGGTATTGAGGTCAGGCTGATAGGTCTGTAATTTCCTGGATCCATTTTTTTTCCTTTTTTGAGGATGGGAACTACATCAGCTCTTTTCCAGTCCTCTGGTAGTTCCCCTGTGTTCCAGGATCTTTGAAAAATATAGTTCAGTGGCTCCGATATCACATCTGCCAGTTCCTTGAGAACTCTGGGGTGTAATCCGTCTGGTCCTGGCGATTTGAACTCATCTAGGCTGGACAGGTGCTCACTTTTTCCCATGGGGCACATCCCAATGCCCCCATCCTTCCTCCACCATTTCCTGGACCCTAAAGGCCAATAAAGTTTTTCTCAACCACCAGCACCGGCACTCCCGGTTCATCCAAGCTGCTCCACCACCTCCAGCTTTGCCTACCTCTCAGGGCTTCACCTGGATGCTGTACCACCACCCCCAGTCGTGGATTGGGATACTCCTCCAAAGGCCGACCACATCCTCCCTCCCAGCGGCTCCTCCAAACTTTCATTGCCTCAGCTCCTCATAACCCCGAAATAACCTTCCAGGAGCAAATTCTCCTCCTTTTTTCTTGCTCACGCCATCCATCCCTCACAAATACCTTGCCCTTCGCCTGCTCCCCTCAGACCCATAACCGGCGCCCCACTCCAGCAGCCCCACTCCAACTGCCAGTGGGGCTGGGTCCCTCAGTGATGGTGGGGGTGATGTTGAGGGCCGGCGGCACTATTTTCCTTTTGTCTGGCATGGCAGCAGTGGCAGAGGCTGGGGCTCACGTTCCATAGCACCTAGCGAGGGACCCACCTCAGAAGCAGCAGCAGCAGTGGCATTGTCATCACCAGGCTTGGCTGCCCTAAGCAAGGCTGAGGCTGCAAGCGAGGTCTAAACCTCTCAGCCCGACCCTGAGGTAAAAACGCGAATAGGCGAGAGGAGGAGAGGAAGGGGGGGGCAAAGTGCAAGCGCACCCTTGGGTGCGTGAGGGAGAAACTGGGGAAAAAAAAAAAGAACTCGCCATCCTGCCATTGGCTGGGGCTCTTGCCACCATCCACCCACACTCTCTTCGCAATTGGATGGCTTGCCCAGGAGGTTGAGGCAGGCTGAATAAAAAGACAGGTCGGGCAGTAATTTGAGGACCCCTGCTACAGCTTTGGTGGCTCTGTAGACAGAGCTGTGAAGTTCTCTTCTCTGGCAGAGAAGATAACTTATAGCTCTGCTTATAGAGTCACCAAAGCAGCAGGTGGAGTGCCAGAGGCTCGGGGAGGGAGGGTGCTGAAGTGGGCGGTTGGGCCATTGGCAAGAGCAATATGTCTGTGTGGAAAGTGGCCTCAGAACAAGTGGAGCAGGTAAGGAAAGAAATCCTTGCTCCCCCCAGAAACTGCCTTTCTTTCCTTACCTGACTCCCAGCCCCGTGCTGTTTCTCCTTCGTGATCTGCTGCCACTACCACATGCAAGGAAACAAAGGAAGTTTTTTTTGGGGAAAAAAGGTCAGTCAATCAATTCCAATTTCGTGATCTTTCACAAGAAGTTGGAATTTATTGACTGACCTTTTTCTCCCAAAAAAGGTCATGGCAACCTTACCCTGCGTGGGTATTTATGCAGGTTGCTGATGGACAGGACTGATGGCCTAGGACTGGGGCAACGGTGCGCCTGCCCACAGAGAAGGTTCTGCATGCCACCTGTGGCACGTGCCACAAGTTCGCCAACATGGAGATAGTAGATATTAAGGGAAAAAGACAGGAAATTTCTGATGTTGTAACTTGTTATTGAACTATTGATTAACCCAGTCACCACGTTGCTTTTTAAATACTTAATTGTAAAATTAGAAAACTAATAAAATATTATTAAAAAAATATTTCCACTCATCGCCTTCCTTGATTCTAACACGGTAGTATGCCTCCTGCAAATCCAGCTTGGTAAAGATCTTCCCCTTGGCTACATATCCTTCATCAAGGATAGCAGATAGATATTTTCTCTGCAGACAGCATTTAGCCCATGATAATTCATGCATGGATGAAGGGACCCATCCTTCTTTTCCCTGAACCGCACTGGAGCAGCCATTCTCAGTCTGGCAGGCTGTATGAAGCCTCGCTTTAGGTTTTGTTTATGAAGGCTCGTAATTCCTCTAATTGTCTAGGGGCCATTGAATACAGTTTAGGTTTGGGCAATCCTGGCAGGATCTCAGTAGAGCAGTCAGTTGGCCAGTGGGGTGGGAGTGCCTCTGAGCCCTTTTTCCTAAAATGTCCCAAAGGTCTCAATATTATTTGGGAATCTGAGGATTATCTTTGGTGTGTTCCTTCATTGCTGCTCCCACCTCCCTTCTCGTTTTTTCCCACAGCAGCTTAGGGGTACAGATCTCACAGTCTTTTTCCAGTTTCCCTCTCTGGCTGGTTCGCCAGATCTTTATCAACCTCCTCCTCCAGTTCACACAGGGATTTCACTTCAATAGCCAAGCCAATCCTAGCATGAGAGGTCTTTCCATATTGGGAGCTACAATGAAGTTCAAAGTCTCTGTGTGCACCCCCATCCTCATCTCTATTGGTTCAGTAACAAACATTACTGGGATCTCTCCCACTACCAAGCCATCCAGCTGGCAGAATGCCATGGGTATTTTGAGTTTTTTTTAAGTCTCAAGCCTAGTTTCTCAACTAGGGCAGGGTTGACCAGGTATCTGGTGCAACCAGAGTCCAGGAAGGCTAACAGATTTTCTTTGCACCCTGAGGATGGAACCATCAGTTCTATGGGGGTAGTTATTGGGTTGACTGGGAGACTTACCAAGGAATCATCATCAGAGTCAATCATCAGAGTCAATCATCAGTCAGAGTTCTCTTGCCATCTTTGGGGAATGGGGTGAACTCTATGACCTCCACTCCCTCCAGGGCTGTCTCACAGGTTCTCTGTAGTGGCTTTTGTGGCTTTTGGGTGGTTCCTGGGAGTGCCTTCTGTATTGGCCACATAGCTCTGCATTTGATGGCTTGGTGCCCTTCCTTCCCACATCTGAAGCAACTGGTGGAGCGTCATCACAGGCTCTGGTTGTGTGGCAGTAGCTTTGGGGTTTCTTTCTTTTCATGGAGGGATCACTGCCACCCAAGACTGGGCAATGCCAAGAAAGGACCAGGTCAATTTCCACTTTCTCTGTTAGGATGTACCAACCATGGAGGGTTGGGGGCACCACTGGAGATGCAGGTGTGATAAATGTCTCTGTTCAGCCCATTCTGGAAGCATCCAATTAGAATGTCCTGCAGCCAGTCACTCAGCTGGCAGGCCAGATCACAAAACTCCTGGGTGTATTTGGTCATGCTCCTTTGGCCTTGGCTTATGATCCTCATTTGGTCCCTGGCCTTGCAGTTGGCTAGGGGATCTTGAAAGTACTTCTGGAGTGCTGCCATGACTTGATTGAAGCTCTGGGGCATGATCGTTGTAGAGGGTGATTTGCCATTCCACTACAATCTCCTCCAATGCCATGGTCATGCACTGCACCTTGGCCCCCTGGGTTGCTATCTCTGTTGCATATAGGTCCAGACCTGTGCCAAGAAGACCCTAGTTGCTTGGGGTCTCCATTAAACTTCATGCTGAGGGCTAGTGTCTTGCAACCTCTCTGCCTCACTGGAGCTACTCCTGCTGGCTGCACAGGCTGGGCTGCTGGGCTGACAGCAGGTTGCAGAGATGGGATAGCTGCCGATGTTACAAGGCTAGATGCTGCTGCAGCCATGGCAATGTATGCAGTCATCCTATTGCTCTCTGCAGCTGGTGTCGGTTGGACAAATGGCTGCACTACTCAGGCCAAGGCTTCAAACATTTTGAGGTTGCTGAAAGCTTCCCTCAGGAACCCTATGGCTTGCTCCAACATCCAGTCCTCTTGATCCGGCTCCTATGTGAATTGTTCCTCTTCCATCTCTATGGGGGCTGTCGCGATTCCCACAAGTGAAAGTCACCCTCATAGGTTTTTCTTCCCATTCTTCTTTCTTCCTGACCACAAGGGACCATCGGGGTCTCAGTTGGTCACTGCCGCTTTCTGCCTCTCCCAGCCATTCGGAGAGATGTAGTCCTCTGGGGGAGGGTTGAAGATGCTTCCCCCCAGGTTTCAATCTTCTCCTGGTCACTCCCTTGAGTAGACAGTATGTGCATGGTCCCTACAGTAGAGGTGACATCCTCGCTGGGTTGACCACAATTGCAGTTCTAGCCTAATGTCAGACCTACACTGGTCCTATCCCTTAAGAAAGAAAGATTCACGATTCCATTTGGATGAAGTGATAGGTTCTTTTAGTAAAAGATGTTGGTTGCAGCAAAGTCAGGTTGGAACTAAGTTTCCCATGTGAAAAAAAGATAGAAAATATTTCCCCTCATCCCAGCCCTCCCCCCATGAACAGTCTGTCTTCATCCAATGAAGATTCACCTAGGTGTTTTGAGAATGCTAAGATGTTTGGGGTAATCCACATGTCAAGGTTCCAACTGATTATCCCAACAAAATAAGCACAGCTGAAACTTTCCAATCTCTAATCCAAAACTTTATTGAGCACACCATTTTGGCACAGAAAAACAGCTCTGGTTAATTTGCGCCTAAATTAGTATATTATAGAGCAGTGATGGCAAACCTTTTAGAGACCAAGTGCCCAAAAACTGGCTCTGCCCCCACTCCACCTCCCTGCTCTGTCCCCGCTCTGCCTCCATCCCCCATCTCACCTGCCCACAAGACCACTCACCACCTCCAGGGCCCGCCACAGATTGCCCAGGCAGCCCAGCAGTGCTATGGCAGCCACACCCTCTGCCCGCATCCTGCAGCATCAACTGCATGATAGGGTGTGAGGGCAGAGTCTTGTCTACGCTGCCTGGCTGCCATGTCCTTGGCCGTGCTGCTCCATGTGGGCCATGCTCGAGGGCGACTCTCCTTCAGGGGAGCTGCTGGAGAGGAGGGGGGTTGCAGGGGGAGGCAACGCAGATTGTTGGGGGCAATGTAAATATATATATATACATTGCTTACTGGTGTACACCGCTTAGAGAGTGCTTGCACTTAAAGTGGTATATAAGTCTCATAAATAAATAAATGCTGGGGCAACGGCACATGTGCCCACAGAGAGGGCTCTGAGTGCTGCCTCTGGCACCCATGCCTTAGGTTCACCACCACTGTTATAAAGTCTCCCTTGCCCCTAATAGTGCAGGTCACATTAGTGTCAAACAGAGTGTCAGACAATTATTATGAGAGAGTGTTTTAGTTCTCAATAAACATTTTTGAACGACCTTGGTTTCATGGTTTGACAGTCAGATATCTGAAGCATGCATTCCATTCCTCTCTCTCCCCCACCCAGATCTGTATGCAAGCTAAGAAGCAGTAATGGACACAGCAACATAAGCATTCTTCACAGCTTGACAGGCAGATCCCCCTGAAAGTCAGAAGGGACCTGGAAAAACATAAGTGATTTCTGTACTTTATTCTATTGTTACAGCCCCGACTTTTGGGAGTATTTATTATGGAATGTATTTATTAATCAATCCACCTTAATATGGCAGGCTTACATCCACCTAGCCCAGTGGTTCTCAACCTGTGGGTTGGGACCCCATTTGGGGTCGAACGACCATTTCACGGGGGTCGCCAAACAAGGCTATCCGTCATTTTTTTCCCCTTTTCTTTGGCCACGCCCCTGGCACCCAGTGATGTATAAGTGGTTGGGGGTCACTACAACATGGGGAACTGTATTATGGGGTCGCGGCATTAGAAAAGTTGAGAACCACTGACCTAGCCTCTGAGATCGGATAACCTTTCCACTGCACTAGATACTGTAGTTTCCTCTTGTAAATCCTAGATTTCAAAATTCATTTGACTTCATAATGTGATTTGCCACTCACCATAATTGGGTCAGAGGCTTCCTTTTCAACCGGTCTCATTCTGGACCCTCAAAATGGTTTCAGCAGGCTGCAGTGGAATACAGGGTGCACTTTCCCAAGTATCCTGGGAAGCTTTAACCGGATCAATGACTTTTATGATAGGAAAGGGCCCTTTGTCCTTTGACACAACTTTTGCAAGATTGTCTCAATTTTACATACTTTGTAGACAGATACATTTTATTCCCCTACATCAGACATGTCAAACACAAGACCTGTAGGCCACATCTAGCCTGCAATGTGGCCCACAGGGCCGCCTTGGAGACAGTGAGGGATTGGCCCCTTCTGCCTTGGCCGCACTCCCTGGGCGTGTGCACAGGTGGCAGTGAACATGCAAGGCCTGGTGTCCTGGATGAAAAGGAAGCACTCAGAATGCACTCAGCTATGGGGCAAGATGGTCACCAAGGATGCCAGGTCCCATACACTCACTGTTATCTGTGCATGGGGCTGAGGTGGCAGGGACAGCACCTCGCTGTCTCTTGGGTGGCCTATGGATCTAAGACTGACTATGCTCGCATAGCCACTGTGAAGTTGTAGATCAGCACTCAGCCGACCAGGGCTGGTCACTTGCTCTCTCCAGGGTGGCCCCGCAGGTCTAAGACTGACTGCATTTCACCCACATGGCCACCATGAAGTTCTAGATTGGCGCCACCAATCTGATGCAGCCCTCGATGAAATCGAGTTTCACACTGCCCTACATGGAATGTCCCTTGGAAGCTTGCTTCTTGTCTGCCTGTTTCTTTGGGCTTTCTGTTGCTTTGTCTAGGGATTTTTTTGTGTTGCTCCATACATTCTGAAAGGAGTGTACCCAGCTGGCTAAAGTCCCTGAGGAGGGGGATCCCTGGGAACATTCTGGCGTGGGCATGAACTCCAACCCCGTGGCTATTTTAAAAGGTGTGAACCCCATGTCACATTGTTACATGCCACCTCAGCAAATGTAAGGAGTCCTGCCCAGTTAAACTGCTGCTAATTAACATAGCAATGCAAGTACCATTCCACCATTGCATTAGTCCATTCTGTGGCCCTATTTGTACTCGGATGGAAAGCCGAGCTGAGTCCCTGGGAGGACCCAATCATCTTTATAAAATCATGCCAGAACCTAGCTGTGAACTGGACCCTCGATCTGAGATGATGCCCTTGGGCACCTCATTCAGTCAGTAAATGTATTGTGAGAACATCTTTGCTAGTTTTCTGAGCTGAGGGGAGACCAAGACATGCAACAAAGTGGGCTTGTTTGGAAAATAGGTCTATGACAGTCCAGATTATGATGTCCCCCCCCACTCTTGGGCAATTCAACTATAAACTCCATGGCTATTTCCTCCTAGGGTCAGGACTGGTCAGCAACTTGTTGTAGTAACCTTGGGCTCTTCCCTGGCATCCTCATAATGGCTGCGCATATGCCCCAGCTCTTTACATAGCTTTCAATGTCCTTCTTTATCTTTGGCTACCAGAATTGGTGGTTGGCCAGGTGTAGAGTTTTTAGAAATCCAAAGTGGCTGGCCTGCTTCATGTTGTGGCTATGCTGCAAGACTTGTAGCCACAAGTTGTCTGGGACATACAGTTTGTCCCCCTTCCTTGCTAGCTCCTCCCTCAAGGTTAGTTCTCCTTTGTGAACTCTAAACCAAGCATTGGTTAGTAGCTCTTGCTTTAACTGTTGGGCAAAAACATAATTGGGAGGTGAGCTTGTCCTTCTCTCCTGCTGCTGGGTGATGGCTTGCGCCGCTCATTGTTTCATGAGGATAATAGAGTTTAACACTTCCTCACAGTTATGCTTATATTGGGGAATGTGGGACAGGGCATCTGCCAAGAAACTCCCCCCCCCCCCAGTATGTACTTTAACTCAAAGTCAAACCTGTTGAAGTACTGAGCCCACTGAACTTGCTTGGGGGAAAGTTTCCAGGGGGTCTTCAAGGCCTCTAGGTTTTTGGGATCAGTCCCCACCTCAAATGGTATTTTGCTCCTCTCCAGGACCTGCCTCCAAGTCAAAGCAACCACAGTACTACAAAGTATTCCTTCTCCCACAAGGCCCAGTACCTTTTGGTTTCATCCAGTTTTGGGGACATGTAGGCGCATGGTTGCAGCTTCCCCTCCTTATTTCTCTGAAGGAGAACTGCCCCCTCTGCCACAACACTAGTGTCTGCTTGAATTACAAACAGTTCTTCTGGGTTAGGGTGTTTTAAAACTGACTTGGCTGCAAACAATCTCTTTAGCTTTTTAAATGCCATCTAGCATTCCACCGTTCAGTTTACAGACTGGTTCAGCTGGGATTGTCTCCCCCTTTCCCAGTTTTCAGCAGTCCTGTAATTGGTAAGGCAATCTCCTCAAAGGATGAGATGAATTGTCTGTAACAGACAATTGTCGTGAACCCCAAGAAGCTCTGTAGTTGTTTGCAGGTCTGGGGGGGGGCTTGCCACTCCATGATGTATTTCACCTTTCCTGGGTCCATCTCCACTCCTTCACATGACATTCTATAGCCTAGGTAAACTTGCATTTTGACAGCTTGGCATGCATCTTAATATCCAAAAATTTTTCAGCACCTGCTGCAAAATTTTCAGCTTTCACATGCTCAACCATTGTCTCCAAATAAATAAGGATGTTATCCAGGTACATAAAAAATCCCTTATATAAATGTTCATGCAGCACCTCATTTATAAGCTGCATAAATACAACAGGGGGCCCTTATAATCCAAAAGGTATCACCTTAAATTGGTAGCACTCTAGCAGGCAGCTGAAAGCAGTTTTCCATTTGTCGCCTTGTTAATTCTCACTCGATAGCAGGTTTAGTTTCATGAAGATCTTCCCCTTTGCTAAATGTTCCAACATGTCCTTCATAAAGGGGAGGGGATACATGTTCTCTATGCACACTCAGTTAATCCCACGAAAATCAACTCACAATCTCAGCCACCCACCTTTCTTTTCTTTGAATAACACTGGGGCCACCACTTGGGATTTTGCTGCTTGGATGGAATCCCTTAGCCAAGTTCTTATCGATATAGTCCCTCAACTCCACCATTTCCCTTTGGATCATGGAATACATATTTGGCTTGGGAAGTTTGGCTCCAGGCTCTTTTTTGTAAAAATATATTTTATTAGATTTTATATGGGTAGGGAAAAGGTGGGGTCGATGCGGGTACAGGGAAATCAGGATAAAGGGGACAGGGTGTGGATAACTACAGTAAATATGTAATTCAGCGAACAAACTGTCGTCCGGGTCTTCATATTGAGTATTATTGTTTATATAATACTAGACATTTATAAGAATAAATCGGTATAGTTACAACTGACACTTGGTAAAACAGTAATATTCCTTTAAATAATTAACATAGTTGATAGCATAACAACTATTTCCAATCATCAAACTTAATACTTAATATAATGAAGCTCTAAAATCTCTTCTTATTCTAACGTGTTTCAACCCACTGATAAAATTTTCCCCAGGTTTTATAGAAGATTGAATCTTCTTTCTCCTTCATCTCTAACGTTAATCTGTCCATTTCTGCACAATCTAGGATTTTCAAAATTATAATCTGGTCTGATGGTAGGTTTTCATTTTTCCAAAATTGGGCAAATACTATTCTTGCAGCTGTTAATACATATAATATTAAATAATCATTTTCTTTGCCATAATTAGGTCTTAATATACATAACAGGAACAGTTCTAGTTTAAATTCTGTCTGGATTTTCATCATCTTTTCTAACCATCTATGAATCTTAGACCAATATTTTTTTGCAATAGAACATGTCCACCAGGCATGATAATTACCCAGTTTTTGCTTACATTTCCAACATGTATCCGATAAATTTTTAAACATTTTCTCTGAGCGAACTGGTGTCATATGCCATCTATAAAACATTTTATAAAAGTTTTCTTTGTATGTTACTGCTTTAGTAAGTTTGATATTTTTATCCCACCGTTTTTGCCAGTCTTCTAATTCTATAGAATATCCAAAGTTCTTCGCCCATACTATCATTGTCTCTTTTACTTGTTCTTCTTCCATCTTCCAATTTAATAAGTATTTATAAAGCTTCTTAATCAAATATTCATCTGTTTTTAAAAGTATTTTATCAAGTGGAGTCAGCTCTTTGTAAAATCACATTATTTTTATGTCTTTTTCATATCTTGTTTGAATTTGCAAATAGGACCACCATGTTAAGTCAATACCTTGTTGTTGAAGGGCTTTCCTGTCTTTGAGTTTTCCATCCTTATCCAAAATGTCTTTATAACTAACAAGTTTATCATAATTAATCAGATTTGGATAAGCAAATGCTTCCATCGCTGAAAGCCACTCAGGAATTTTCATATACATTTTGTGTCTAACCTTCTCCCATTCAGAGAGTAAAACGTTTCTTATAGCATGGTTTTGAAAGTACTTATGTATTTTAGCTTTCTCATACCATAAAAAGGCATGCCAGCCTAGTTGAAGGTCATATCTCTCTAAATAGAGAATTCACTTATTTCTCAGAGTAATCCATTCTTTAAGCCAAAGCAAAGTAGCTGCTTGATAATAAAGTCTCCAATCTGGAAGTCCAAAACCCCATCTTTCTTTCGAGTCTTGTAGAAGTTTACATTTAATTCTTGCTTTCTTTCCTTGCCATATAAATCTTTTTTTTTTATTAAAAAGTTTTATAAATTTTACAGAAAATAAAAGACAATACAAAAACAAAAAACAACATATACAAATAAAAACAAACATTACCCAACAAAACCCCCCTTCCCCCACCCCTACCCAAACCCCCCCTTCCCCCCCCCCGGGCCTCCCAGAGCAGAATATAGGCTTAATTTAAAAAAATTAAAAAAATTTATATTTATAAAAAAAAGAATATAAAATAGAATATATATATATATATATAAAGTTAAAAATTATGAAAAAACTATATAGTATTTTTTATATCAAATTTAAATTGTATGAATTTTATCCATTTATCCCAAACAGCAAGAAATTTCTCTTGCGTTTGACCCTTTAAGAAAGCCGAAATCTTTGCCATTTCCGCCAAATGAGACACTTTAAGAAACCATTCCTGCAATGTAGGCAAAGATTCCTTCTTCCAATATTGTCCTACTAACAGCCTCGCAGCTGTAATCAAATTTAACATCAATATAACCTCCTTTGTATCACAATCAATAACTATACCTAACAAAAATAATTGTGGAGTAAATTTTACCCTCCTTTTAAAAATTCTCTGGATATTCCACCATATCTTAATCCAGAATGCTTTTATCTCTCTGCACGACCACCAAATATGATAATAAGTAGCGTCCATACAACCACATCTCCAACATTTAGGTTGTAAGTCAGGGTACATAAAAGACATTTTTTGTGGATCAAGGTGCCATCTATAAAACATTTTATAAAAATTCTCCCTTAAGTTCTGTGCTTGTGTAAATTTGACATTTCTCACCCAAATAGTTTCCCAGGTGTCCAATGGAACTGGCTCACCAAAATTCTGCGCCCATCTAATCATACAATCTTTAATTAGTTCCGTTTCTGAATCCAATTCAACTAAAACCCCATAAATCCTCTTAATGTGGGTTTGTCTTTGATCCTTCACTTGCTTAATAAGATTTTCATCTTCTCTGAGAAAACCCACCTTACAGTCCATCTTCCATCTGTCTAATAATTGCCTGTATTGGAACCAAGAATAAATAATATTTTCTTGTGCTAACTCTTCCCGTGATTTTAACTGCCAGTTTTGTCCATCCCATTTAAGTAACTGTCTATAGGACACCATATCCATTTTAACCCCTCTTTTTATTCCTTCTATTGCATGCCAAGGTATAGCCCATAATGGTACTTTGAAATCACTTTTATAATATTTTCTCCAAACCCTAAGTAAAGAAATTCTTAAGATATGAGATTTAAAAGCCCAATCCATTTTTTTATTAAATATTAAATAGGCATGCCACCCAAAAAGTAAATTCCATCCCTCTAAGTGAAGTATATCAGAATTTGTCAAATTTACCCAGTCACTAACTAATGTTAAAACCACCGCATCATAATATAATTTCAAATTCGGCACCTTGAGTCCTCCCCTCTCACGGAAATCTTGCATAATTTTAAACTTAACCCTTGGCTTTTTCCCTGCCCAAATAAATTTATTAAGGCCTTTCTGCCACTCAGTTAAATTGATCTCATTCTTCAAAATCGGTATCATTTGGAACAAAAAGAGAAACTTGGGTAGAATATTCATTTTTATCACTGCAATTCTTCCCATGAGGGATAATTGCAACTTTTCCCAATTCTTCAAGTCTCTCTGTACCCTAACCCACAACCTTTCATAATTATTTTTAAATAATTTTGCATTAGAAACAGATAGCATCACCCCCAAATATTTTACCTTATTAACAATTTCAAAACCCGTCAAATTAACCAAAGTCTGCTTCTCCCGACTAGTCATATTTTTAGGTAAAATTTTAGTCTTATTAACATTAATCTTAAAACCCGAAACCAAACCATAATTATGAATCAACTGTAATAATTTTACTACAGAATAAGTAGGTTGCGACAAAGTAATAACCAAGTCATCCGCAAAAGCTCTTAACTTATACTCTTTTTTATTAACTTCTATTCCTTTAATTTCCTGCGACTCTCGAATTTTGATCAACAGTATTTCCAGTGTTAAGACAAACAGCAACGGTGATAATGGGCAACCCTGTCTAGTACCTTTCTCTATTGTAAAAACCTCTGACAAACCTCCATTAACGATAAGTTGTGCCGTTTGTTTTTGATAAATTACCATAAGAGCTTGCAATATCTTTTCACCAAAATTCATCTCTTCCATTACTCTTAACATAAAATGCCAATTCAATTGATCAAAGGCTTTTTCAGCATCTAAAAATATCAGCCCTGCAGGAACTTGGTTATTTTTATCTAAATATTCTAATAAATTAATAATTTGTCTGACATTATTTTTCATGTACCTTCCAGTTATGAACCCAGATTGATCTTTATGCACAAGGTGGTGCACCACCCTCATAAGCCTATTTACTAAGATTTTTACAAATATCTTATAATCCACATTTAAAAGAGATATAGGCCTATAATTCTTTGGTAAAGTAAGATCTTGATCTTCCTTTGGAATCAATGATATAAAAGCAGTACGCCATGAGGGAGGAATCTCTTGACCCTGTAAAATGCCATTGAAAAGATCACCTAATGGTTGAATCATCTCCTCCAATAAGGCTTTATAATAAACAGCTGTTAACCCATCCGTACCCGGTGCTTTCCCTGGTTTCAATTGTTGAATTGCTAGCGAAATTTCCTCCTTAGTAATTAAACCATTAACTTCATGTTTCTGATCCTCTGTCAATTTAGGGAAACTAACCTCGCTTAGATATTTATTTATCTCCAAAATTTGCACATTAGTAGATTTATATAATTTTTGATAATAATCCAAAAAAGATTTCTTAATCAGTTCCTTCTGAGAAACTAATTTACCCTTGTAATTTATTTTATCTATTGTTCTCTGTCTCTGTTTCTTTCTCAATTGATAAGCCAGCCATCTCCCTGGCTTGTTAGCATTACAGAATGTATTTTGTTTCATAAACAATAAATTGGTTGCAGCTTGATCTGCTAACAACATATTAAATTGTGTTCTTAACAACTTTAAGGATTCTTTAATACTTTCATCAGAAGGATTTAAAATCAAAGACTTTTCTTTTAATTTAATTTCATCTTCCAATTCTTTACGTTTCTGATTCTGTTTTTGCTTATGACAATTATTCATTTTTATCAAAATCCCACGCATAAATGCTTTCCCTGCATCCCATACCATTGACATTGAAGTCCCCTTATACATATTCAAAACAAAATAATCCTTTAAACATTCCTTTAGTTTCTGAACATTTTTTTCTTGTCTAAATAAATTCTCATTTACCCTCCAGGATCTTCTCTCCTCTTTTTCTTGAGTCAACTCCATCCAAACTGGACTATGATCCGTCAAAGACCTAGGAAAAATCTTGACATTCTTTACTCTATTATATAAGTCCGTTGTAATAAAGAAGAAATCAATTCTTGAGAAGGATTGGTGTCTATCTGAAAAGAAGGTAAAGTCTTTCTCCTCTTGATTACATTCCCGCCAATAGTCCCGTAATTCCCAGTCCTCTTTCATATCAAAAAAGGCTTTAGGTAATTTTGCCTGCTTAAGAAGAGGAGAGGAACCTTTTTTGTCCCTTTGTACATCTAAGACACCATTCCAATCCCCCATTAGTACCACGGATCTGTAGTCCAGCAGATTTATTTTTTCATGTAAGAGTCTATAAAATTGTTCCTGTTGCTGATTTGGTGCATATAGTCCCACTATAAGTACTTTCTTACCATATAAGCCCAATTCAACCATCACATATCTCCCTTGGGGGTCAGACTCCACCAGACAAACTGGTAGATTTTGCTTAACATAGATAACAACTCCCCCCTTCTTCCCGGGAGCAGAAGATACGAAGTGAGATCCCAGACGGGCATTAACTAAATATTTCTGATCCTTAAGTAAAATATGAGTTTCCTGTAAGCAAATAACATCATTATTACGTTGCTTCAAATAATAAAAGATTTTTTTCCTTTTCTGAGGAGAATTCAATCCATTAACATTCCAGGTCAAAAACTTTGCCATCTCCCTTGGCCCGCAGCCTGGAGAAGACACCTTGGAGATCTGAAATTGCAACATGTGTTGCATGACTCTTGGGTCTTGCTCCTCCCACCGGCGGTGATACATTTCCAGGAGAAATCTCTTTGGCCTCTTTCTTACGTTGCTCCTTCTCTTTACGTTTATAAGCTGCACGAGTCATTCTCTGCTCTTTAACCTCCGTCTGGCATTGCCCTTCAGCTTGCAGCATCCCAGCAGAAACCAAACCTAATGCCTCAGACTGCTGCTCCGCCTCTTTGCCACTCAGGGATTTCTGAACAGGTAAAGTTGAGCCTGCACCTAGGACTGAAGTATAGAATTCTCTAGCTTTATCAACCGTATTCAATCTATAACGTGTCCCCGCATGGCTCAAAACAATACCCATCGGGATTTCCCATCTAAATGGCATCGATCTAGCTTTAAGCTCATTAGCTAAGAAAGCAAAATCTTTCCTGATTCTTAAAATTTTTGATGGGATTTCCTTTAGTATGATGACATCTTGGGCAGCTATCTGAAATCTTTTATTATAAAAGGCTTGTATGATCTCATTACGCAGAGACTTCTTCGTAAAATAAATCACCACATCTCTAGGCAAATTCTTCTGCTTAGCAATCCAAGAGTTAAGCCTGTACACTTTTTCAACTTCTCTGCGTAATTCTCCTTTATCCATATCCAAAACCACAGCCAAATCAGTAAGGACCACCTCCATCAGATCTTGATTCATATCTTCCTTGAGGCCTCTAATCCTCAAGGCATATTCCATCTGCCTATACTGAAACATCAGAATATCTTCTTGTGAAGTCTCCACCTTCCTTTCCACGTCTTGAATTTTGTCATCAAAGGAATCAACTTTATCTTCAACTTCCTTGAGTCTTGCATCCAGCTTAACCACCACTGTAGCCAAACCTGAGACTGCTGCAAGTATATCTTGTCGCAAAATATTATTGTTATTTTCCAATTGATCCTTTATCCCACTTATCTCTTCTTTGAAGTCAGATTTAATTTCTGATTTAAGCTGTGTAGAAAATTGCTTCATTTCCTCTCTCATTTGAGCTACAGCCTCTCCCATTATACCTCTAGCCTCTTGTGCTGAAAGTCCAGGCAAAGGAGGGGAGGGTGGTGGCTGTGCCGGTGGTGCATGTTTAAGTTGTTGTTGTGGTTGTGCAGTAGAAGTTATAGGGGAGGAGATCACCTTGGATGTTGTAGAAGGCGGCTGTCTCTTTGAAGCCATTTTAAATGACACAGTTCTCACTTCCCTTTCCCCCCCCCAAAAAAAGAGATGAGGGGGAAAGAGAAAAATTTTTACTTTTAAAAGAGGCAGCAAAAACACTATAATCCTTGAAAATCCAGAGAAAAAAGACCAAGAAGAAAAAATCAAAAAAGAGAATTCAATACCAAAAGCAAAAGTAAAGTCCAGTCCTTAAAAGGAGAAAGTGAAACAAAAGACAAGGGAAAAAAAAACTCCGTCACTTTCAAAACGCCATCTTAATTCCTTCTCCACAGTAATAAAAAGAAAAAAAAAGGAGAAATAATCAAAACTAAATAAAAAAAATAAACACCTAAATTATATAAGAAAAAATCCTTTAAACTGCTCTGTCCGGTTTTTAGGAATTACTCACCAACTCTCTATAAGCACGGAGATAGAAGCGGCAGTTTCTTTTGCTTCCTAGGAAGCAAAAACAGCTGGGAGGCGGAGACAACAAGAGCTCCGAGGGAACACTCCTTTCACCCCCTCTAGAATTAAATCCAGAGAGGGTTCAGGGGTTCTACCTCTACTCTTGTACTCTCTGTCCCTTCCCTTTGCCCGGGAAGGGAATTCCGAGCCGCGGGCCAGCTGATGCGCGCTGCGCTCCGCGGCTCTAACACTTTCCCAGCTGGATGGCTAGAGGATAGCCGCCATCGCTGTCGCTCCGTACCGGAAGCTCTCCCTTGCCATATAAATCTTAATATCATTGCATTTAAATTATCAAAAAAATTCTTACCCAGCTTTACAGGAACTGTTTGAAATAAAAAAAATTAGCTTTGATAAAATGTTCATTTTAACAGTCGCTATTCTTCCTAACCCCTTTATGGATTACTGCCTTGTCGTGGCGAAGGGGCTTGTGTAACTCAATGAAGCTATAAGCTATGCCGTGCAGGGCCACCCAAGACGGACAGGTCATAGCAGAGAGTTCTGACAAAATGTGATCCACTGGAGAAGGAAATGGCAAACCACTCCAGTATCTTTGCCATGAAAACCCCATGGACAGTACTAAAAGGCAAAAAGATATGACGCTGGAAGCTGAGCCCTTCAGGTCGGAAAGTGTCCAATATGCTACTGGGGAAGAGCAGAGGGCTAGCACTAGTAGCGCCAGAAAGAATGAAGCGACTGGGCCAAAGCCGAAAGGATGCTCAACTGTGGATATATCTGGTGGTGAAAGGAAAGTCCGATGCTGTAAAGATTTTTTCTGCGTAGGAACTTGGAATGTAAGATCCATGAATCAAGGCAAGCTAGACTTAGTCAAAAAAGAGATGACAAGACTGAACATCGACATCTTAGGAATCAGCGAACTAAAATGGACAGGGATGGGTGAATTTAACTCAGATGACCATCAGGTATACTACTGTGGGCAAGAATCCCTCAGAAGAAATGGAGTAGCCTTCATAGTCAATAAAAGAATAGGAAAAGCAATACTGGGATACAATCCCCAAAATGACAGAATGATCTCAATTCGAATCCAAGGCAAACCATTCAATATCACAATAATCCAAATCTATGCCCCAACCACTGGTGCTGAAGAGGATGAAATTGACCGGTTCTATGAAGCCCTACAGCACCTTATAGAATTAACACCAAAAAATGATGTCCTTATTGTTGCGTCCTTCGCGAAATGGCAAGACACGAGAAGCAGTTGTAGTTCTCAAGACTTCTTTATTCTTAGTTCAGCTTACAGTTGGAAGATGCCGGCAACGCCCAAAACTTTTGGCCTCTTATATAGGCCATTCCCAGGTCAATCTGCAACTTTTGGCGCGCCAGCACTTGCGCATGCGCACAAGTACTGGCGACAGCCTGTCTGGTCCCGGGCAACTTGCACCTGTCCGGGACTGTTTGCAATGCCCCGAGCCTGCTTGCACAGGCTCAGGACATAACACCCCTTCCCCCTGGGTTAAAACTATTAATCATGCCATAGTAACACATAACCCATTGCGAGTGTAGTGCCATACTACCCAATGCCAGGTATTACTTTTGCTTCCATTAGTCTAAGTGTTCTGTTCCCTCTGTTAACTCTGTTTTGCCAATAGAGTTACAAAATCTTCTAAATACTTAGGAGATTTCCTGGCTCTCTGTGACCTCCTAACTTCTGGGTACCTGCCAAGTACCCCTTGACTGAGGGGTGATGCGTGCCTGTCCCCCTTGTTTTGCCTTGGTGGTTCCCAAGGACTGTGCTCCAATGCCTGGCCTGCTTGCTTGCCCACCGGGCTCGTCAGGCCAGAACTTCTTTCTTTGTTTAACCTGGTTGTCCTGCCTTGCTGCAGGCTCTCTGGCCCCTCTAAGTGACTGTCACTGTTGGGTGATTCTGTAGAACCTCCAAGGTCCGTCCAAGACCTGTCAGGAGGTTGTCTGTCCCCTGGTTCCCGTTCTGTCCCCAGGCTTGTGGGGTTTTCAGTACTGTCCCAAAACTCAGTTGTCCCCTGAGTGAAGTTAGAGGTGTTGTAGTCGGGATTTGGTTCCTCGACCACTTCCCTGTATGTTTGCCCCCTTCTAGGGACAAGGGTAGTGTCGGGCCAACTAGAAGGAGTGTGTGCCAGCTCTCTTGCGGGAAATGGTTTATTGGGATGCTCCCGGGTATCCTCCCTGACTGGAGTACTGTGTGATGTGGGTGAGTAGTGATTATGCCCCCGGGGTGACTCCGTGGCTGGAGTAGGCGTTGATGCCTGGTATCTAGTTGGGCTCCTTGAATTCCTGTTTGGAGCACTCGCGGAATCTTGAGATGAGCCGTTTGTGGCTTCCTCATTGATAATGGGCAGCAGCCCATGCCCTTCCCCTTGCCCAAAGGGGTCCCCTCCCCTCCTGGAAAAGACCCAGGAGTCTCAGCGGGAAGGTCCCGTCTAGGGCGAAGTTGGTCGATGTGTCGACGCAGGACATGACCGTT
Source organism: Crotalus tigris (assembly GCF_016545835.1). Classification (NCBI taxonomy): domain Eukaryota; kingdom Metazoa; phylum Chordata; class Lepidosauria; order Squamata; family Viperidae; genus Crotalus; species Crotalus tigris. Next base: position 294,281 of record NW_024096890.1, read on the forward strand.
GTCCAGGGACACCTCGTAAGATAGAGGACCTGTGACCCTGGATATCGAAGCGGGGACCCATGAATGACCAGGCCCGTAATTACGAGTCCAAACCGGGGCACCCACAAGGAGTTGTCTAGGTGCCCTGGGGGCGTGTGTAAGAAGAAGGCAGTCTATCCAGATGGAACCGGTCGAGCTTGGTAGTCTGTTTGCGCCCCCAACGAAGTTCAGCTGGGCTCCTCCCCGTAGAAGTGGATGGTGTAGTGCAATAAGAAAGGAGGAAGTCAGCCAACCTGTGATGCCAGTCTCCGTAGGTAATTTTCTTCAAGGCGTTCTTGGTGATGCGAACCATGCGTTCAGCCATACCGTTGGTGGACGGATGGAAAGGTGCAGAGGTGGCATGACGAATCATGTTAGCCTGTAAGAAAGCTTGGAATTCGGAAGAAGTGAATTGAGGGCCATTGTCAGACACGAGGACATCTGGAAGCCCATGTGCAGCAAAAATCCCCCTCAGTACTTGAATAGTCTTTGCAGCGGTGGTGGAAGATACAGGTACAACCTCAAGCCATTTTGAATGGCTGTCAACTAGGACCAAGAAGAATTGACCCTGAAAGGGCCCAGCGTAGTCAATGTGCACCCTAGACCATGGAGACTGTGTTTCCTCCCATCTATGTACAGGAGCTTGTGGCATTTCGGGGCGTGAGCGTTGGCAAAGGTGGCATGCGTGCACCTTAGCTTCAATGTCACTATCTAACCCAGGCCACCACAAATGGCTACGCGCGAGCGCCTTCATGTGTACAATGCCAGGATGACCCTCGTGGAGGGAACCTAAGACCCTAGTCCTCATTGAGGTAGGAATGACAATTCTGCTTCCCCAAAGCAGACAACCCTGGAAGGTGGACAACTCGTTCCTTTTAGACCAGAAACTCTGAAACTCAGTGCCAGGACAGCTCTCTGGACATCCAGATAAAACCCAAGAAAGGACACGTGAAAGTGTGTGATCTGTGCCTGATTCAGCGGCTACATCTCTGGCATTCAAAGGAGACTCGGGCAAGGCCTGAATGGATAGAAGATTGATAGCTGGAGCAGGGTCAGCTTCTATTACCGGCAGGGGTAACCTACTGAGGCCATCAGCATGACCCATTTCCTTCCCAGGTTTATGAAGTAGGGAGAAATCATAGGCAGAAAGAAAGATAGACCATCTTAGCATTCTGGGGGAGATGATTTGGGGAGTTTGCTTACGTGTGGTAAACAGTCCCAACAAAGGCTTATGGTCAGTGAAGACCGTGAAATGCCTGCCATATAAAAAAATCATGGAATTTTTTAATTCCAGCAACCACAGCTAAAGCCTCCCTGTCTATTTGAGCATAATTACGCTCAGCAGCAGACAAGGTTCTGGAGTAGTATGCAACAGGAACCTGAGTTCCATCTGCCCTGAGGTGGCTTAGTACAGCTCCTACCCCATAAGGAGAAGCATCACAAGCGATGCACACAGGAAGGGATTCATTGAAATGTGCGAGTACACTGTTAGAAGTGAGTAAGGCCTTGACCTCATTGAAACTTGCCTCATGTTTTTGTGACCACTGCCACACTGCCTATTTGTCTAATAGCCTGTGAAGAGGCTTAGCTACACTAGCCTTATGTGGAAGAAAGGAATTGTAGAAATTCAGAAGGCCCAGGAAAGCCTGTAGTTCGGCCTTAGACTTTGGCCTGGGAGCATGCATAATAGCTTTCAGTTTGGATTCAGCAGGGTGAATCCCAGTAGCATCAATTTTGAATCCCAGAAAATCAGTAGAAGGCACCCCAATTTTACATTTGTCCTTCTTAAGCGTGAGGCCCGTTTTCCTGAACCTTAACAGGACAGCCCTTAATCTCTCAGCTAAATTGTGTGTAGAATCTCCTGCAATTAAGACATCATCAAAATAGGGGCAAACCCCTGGTATACCCCCTGGTATACCCCATAGTGTGTTTTCCATTACGCTTTGGAAAATTCCAGGAGCTACATTTACTCCAAATTGTAGCCTCTTCACCTTGAAGGCCCCTCTGTGGATCACAATGGTCTGCGCTACAGCAGTATCATCATCAACAAGCAGCTGTTGATATGCCTGAGCTAGGTCAAGCTTTGCAAAAACGCGCCCCCCCCTTGAGGGAGGCCAGAATATGACTGACCACAGGAACAGGATAGGCATGTTGCTGCAATGCCTTATTCAGAGTGCATTTGTAATCAGCACAGATGCGAATGTCCCCATTTGCCTTGAGAGGCGTGACAATGGGGGTTTCCCAGGGACTGGAGTCAACAGGTTCTAGAACTCCTTGCTGAATCAGTTTGTCCAACTCAGTGTCAATTTTACTTTTTAAAGCAAAAGGGACCCTTCTTGCTTTAATTCTAATGGGAGTGACAGTGGGGTCTAGTTTTAATGACACAGGGGGTCCTTTGTATGTGCCCAGCTGGGGGCTGAAGACATCTGCAAATTCTTTGCAGACTTCTTGTAGGTCAAGTGTTTGGAGACTATTGAGCCCTGTGACGTGTATTCCCAAGGCCTCAAACCAATCGAGTCCTATGAGACTCGTTCGTTCACCCCCTACTACTATTAGATCTAGTGGACCTTCAAAATCCTTATACTGTACGTTAAGGGTGGCCTCCCCCTTAACACACACTCTGGAGTTTTGAAAGTCTGTTAACACAATGTCAGAAAGCCTCAGCTTAGCCTGAGTTCCACTACCGGAACAAATCTTCCTAAACGTTTGCATGGAAATGATTGAAAGTGCAGACCCCGTATCCAGTTCCATAGCCAATGGAACCCCTTGTAGCTTCACCTTAAGTGACAGCTTTTTCTTAATGGGCTTGTGTGTGCCTGTCCTATAGATGCTTCTTCGCGAAGCGCAAAACCCCACCCTGTTTTGGCTGGGAACCCTGGTACCTTTCAGGCGCAATTCTTCCTGAGGTTGTACCTTCTGACGGCCCAGGCACACAGCTGCAATGTGTCCTTGTTTTCCGCATGCCCTGCAGATAGCGGAGCGGAACTTGCAGTCGGTTCTCTTGTGGCGACCTCCACAACTGATGCACTTGGGGAGAGCTGAAGAGCTTCCTTTTTGTTTCCCTTCCTTTGTGGGGTGGAGACGGTCCACTTCCTCGTCAGGATCCTCCTCAGAATTCCTTTGGACTTCTTCCTGGTGCACGGACGCAGCATCTGGACTGTTTCTGATCAGCCGCATGTTCTTGATGGCGCCGCCCGTTGCTTCTTCTTCGGTGACCTCTCTCAAGGCATCTTGGAATAACAAGTCCTCCTTGGCAAAAAGTCTCTGTTGTAACTCTCTATGCCTTAGACCGCATACAAATCTGTCCCTCAGTCGTTCTTCGAGGTCTTTGAACTCGCAATGTTTGGCAGCTTTCCTCTACGCGGCGATGTACTCCTTGGCTGATTCTCCGGGTCATTGATCCCTCTGGTTGAAGGTGTGGCGCCACGCGATGACGGACATCTTGGGCTGGAAGTGCTCCTTCAGTAGCTTTTTTAGATCTGCGTAGCTGACAGACTCTAGAGGGACAGGTGCTGCAAGGTTCTCAGCGATTTCGAATGCGTCTTGACCGCAAACACACAGCAGGGTGGCAGCCTTTAAACTATCTTCCCGTACTTGATTTACCTTGAGGTAGTTTTCTACCCTGGCTACGTAGGACTCCCACCTTTCTGGATGTGAGACGTCGAATTCTGAAAGCCTTCCAATTTTTGCCATTTTGTAGAAGGAAGGGTCTATCTGCCAGCCTACCCCCAAATGCACACTGGATTGGCGGGTAGCTGCCGAGTCAATGCCGTTCCTGCCACTCAGGACTCACTTGGGTAAGCTTACACCTTTTTGATTGATGTAAGGCATCCCACCTTCGTCGCCAGTGTTGCGTCCTTCGCGAAATGGCAAGACACGAGAAGCAGTTGTAGTTCTCAAGACTTCTTTATTCTTAGTTCAGCTTACAGTTGGAAGACGCCGGCAACGCCCAAAACTCTTGGCCTCTTATATAGGCCATTCCCGGGTCAATCTGCAACTTTTGGTGCGCCAGCACCTGCGCATGCACACAAGTACTGGTGACAGCCTGTCTGGTCCTGGGCAACTTGCACCTGTCCGGGACCATTTGCAATGCCACGAGCCTGCTTGCACAGGCTCAGGACATACCACTTATCATCATGGGGAATTGGAATGCTAAGGTAGGAAGCCAAATGATAACCGGAATAACAGGCAAGTTTGGCCTTGGAGTACAAAATGAAGCAGGGCACAGGCTGATAGAATTTTGTCAAGAGAATACGATGGTCATAACAAACACTCTTTTCCAACAACCCAAGAGACGGCTCTACACATGGACATCACCAGACGGTCAACATAGAAATCAGACTGACTATGTGCTCTGCAGCCAAAGATGGAGAAGCTGTATACAGTCAGTAAAAACAAGACCAGGAGCTGACTGTGGCTCAGATCATGAGCTTCTCGTTGCAAAATTTAGGCTTAAATTGAAAAAAGTAGGGAAAAGTACTAGGCCGCTCAGGTATGAACTAAATCATATTCCTGATGAATATACAGTAGAAGTGACAAATAGATTTAAGGAATTAGATCTGATAGACAGAGTGCCTGAAGAACTATGGATGGAAGTTCGCAACATTGTACAAGATGTAGCAACTAAAACCATCCCAAAGAGAAAGAAATGCAAGAAAGCAAAATGGCTATCTGAGGAAGCTTTGCAAATAGCTGAGGAAAGAAGGGAAGCGAAAGGCAAGGGAGAAAGAGAAAGATACACCCAATTGAATGCAGAATTCCAGAGAGTAGCTAGAAGAGATAAGAATGCCTTCTTAAATGAACAGTGCAAAGAAATAGAAGAAAACAACATAATAGGGAGGACCAGAGATCTCTTCAAGAAAATTGGAGATATGAAGGGAACGTTTCATGCAAAGATGGGCATGATAAAGGACCAAAATGGCAGGGACCTAACAGAGGCAGAAGAGATTAAGAAGAGATGGCAAAACTACACAGAAGAACTATACAAGAATGAGCTTAACATCCCAGATAACCACAATGAGATGGTCACTTACCTCGAACCAGACATCCTAGAATGTGAAGTGAAATGGGCCTTAGAAAATCTGAGCAACAACAAAGCTAGTGGAGGTGACAGTATTCCAGTTGAGCTATTCAAAATCTTAAAAGACGATGCAGTAAAAAGTGCTACATTCAATTTGCCAGCAAATTTGGAAAACTCAACAGTGGCCACAGGATTGGAAAAGGTCAGTTTACATTCAAATTCCAAAGAAAGGCAATGCCAAAGAATGTTCAAACTATCGCACCATTGCACTCATTTCACATGCTAGTAAAGTTATGCTTAAAATCCTACAAACTAGACTCCAGCAGTATGTGGATCGAGAACTACCAGAAGTACAGGCAGGATTTCGAAGAGGCAGAGGAACTAGAGATCAAATTACCAACATACGCTGGATCATGGAGAAAGCTAGGGAGTTCCAGAAAAACACCTACTTCTGCTTCATTGACTATGCTAAAGCCTTTGATTGTGTGGATCACAACAAATTGTGGCAAGTTCTTAAAGAGATTGGAATACCAGACCATCTTATTTGTCTCTTGAGAAACCTATATGCGGGTCAAGAAGCAACAGTGAGAACTGGACACGGAACCACTGATTGGTTCAAAATTGGGAAAGTAGTCCGGCAAGGCTGTATACTGTCGCCCTGCCTATTTAACTTATATGCAGAGCACATCATGAGAAAGGCAGGGCTAGATGAAACAAAAGTTGGAATTAAGATTGCCGGGAGAAATATCAACAACCTAAGATATGCAGATGATACCACGCTCATGGCAGAAAGTGAAGAGGAACTAAAGAGCCTCTTGATGCGGGTGAAGAAGGAGAGTGCAAAAGTTGGCTTGAAACTCAACATTAAGAAAACCAAAATCATGGCATCCGGCCCTCTCAATTCCTGGCAAAAAGATGGGGAAGAAATGGAGGTAGTGACAGATTTTATTTTTCTGGGCTCCAAGATCACCTCAGATGGGGACTGCAGCCAAGAAATTAAAAGACGCTTGCTCCTGGGAGGAAAGCTATGGCAAATCTAGACAGCATTCTAAAAAGCAGAGACATCACCCTACCAACAAAAGTGCGTATAGTCCAGGCCATGGTTTTCCCAGTTGCAATGTATGGCTGTGAAAGTTGGACCATAAGAAAGGCTGAGCGCAAAAGAATTGAGGCCTTTGAACTATGGTGCTGGAGAAGACTCCTGCGAGTCCCTTGGACGGCAAGGCGTTCAAACCGGTCAGTCCTAGAAGAGATCAACCCCGACTGCTCTTTAGAAGGCCAGATCCTGAAGTTGAAACTCAAATACTTTGGCCACCTAATGAGAAGGAAGGACTCACTGGAGAAGGGCCTAATGCTGGGAAAGATTGAGGGCAATAGAAGAGAGGGACAACAGAGAATGAGATGGCTGGATGGAGTCACTGAAGCAGTAGGTGTGAACTTAAATGGACTCCAGAAGATGGTAGAGGACAGGAAGACCTGAAGGAACATTGTCCATGGGGTCGCGATGAGTCGGACACGACTTCGCAGTTAACAACATTCTTCCTTACAATGATAATTGGAGATTTTCCTATTTTTCCAGGTCGATTTTTATTTGTTTTATTAATCTCTCATAATTATCTTCTTTTAGTAATGAATATTTCGCCGTAAGTTAGATACCTAAATATTTAACTTTTTTAGCTATTTGAAGATTTGTCTTTTTGGCGAGTTGACTTTTCTGTTTATCAGTTAATTTTTTTGTTAACACTTTAGTTTTTTCCCTATTTATTTTCAATCCAGCCACTTCTCCAAATTTCTCAATTTTCTGCAAAAGTTTAGGGGCTGTTTCCAAAGGCTCCTCTAAGATAAAGACCAGATTGTCCACGAAAGCCTGTAATTTATATTTCTGGTCTTTAATCTCAAGACCTTTAATTTCTATGTCTTGCCTGATGTTTCTAGTCAATACCTCCAGAGTAAAAATAAATAGCAGGAGTGAGAGTGGACATCCCTGTCTCGTGCCTTTTTTTTTAAATATCAAAGCTCTCTGTATAGTCTCCATTTATAAGTATCTGTCAGAATCCAATTATATTTCATCTCTAGTTATCAACTATGGAAATGGGGGGTTCTGAAAAAATGAACTCAGTACTTGAGCAATATTTAAGATGTTTTCTTAATTTTCAGCAGTCCGATTGGGTGGACTTACTCACTTTCACAGAAATTGCTTACAATAAATAATGCAGTCCACTCCAGCACAAGTTACACTCCTTTTCAAATAGCCAACGGTCAAAGTTTCAACCCCATGCCAGAATTAACCCCAAACGAACCAACAATCCCATCACTGAAAGAATGGAAAAACTACAAAACACCTGGCCAATAGTTAGAAAAGCACTAGATGAAGCTAGACAGGCATACAAAGCACAAGCCCATAAAAAAAGAGTTGAGCCTACACCATTCATTATAGGAGAAATGGTGTATTTATCTACAAAATACCTAAAGTCCCTACAGCCCTGTAAAAAACTTGTACCAAAATATATAGGGCCTTTTCCAATTAAAAGAATCATAAACCCAGTAACAGTAGAATTAGAATTACCCAAAAATCTCAGGCAAATACACCCAATTTTTCATTGCAGCTTGCTGAAAAAAGAGCGTCAGTCATCTTTACGGCCAAAATTCCCCCCCCCCACCACCTCCAATCATGGTAGAGGGCGAACAACACTTCGAAATAAAGGAAATCCTTAACTCTAGGAGATATCATGGAGCGACTCAGTACCTAGTTGCCTGGAAACACCTCCCTGCCTCACAAAATGAATGCGTCCATAAACGTCATGTCAGAGCCCCAAAGCTATTAAAGAAGTTTCACACAGAGTATCCTAACAAGCCTGACTAACTTTTATACCTGGTTTGTTTTCTTTCAGGTGGATCTCTCTTATTTTTAAAGGGGCAGGATGTCAGAATCTAATTATATTTCATCTCTAGTTATCAACTATGGAAAACCCCATTTCTGCCTTCTCTGGATTCTGTCATGTGATGAAGGGAAGGGGGTGAACAAAGGGGCTTTATGGCCCTTACTTCCTTCAGTACACTTCAAAGGGACTGGATGTGGATATCACCAAAAGGACTAACCATAACAATGGGGCTATTACCTTTCATGTACTCCTCTCTGAAGTCTCCCTCCCGCCGGCAGTGAGGGAAAGGGGGTGGGAATGTAATGCCTGAGACTGTCGCTGGAAGAAGGGGGTGATTGGGTGGGGCTACTGGGGAACCCCTTAAAACTTTGAATGGGAGAGCTTGGACCCCAAGTCCTGTCTAGAACGCCTGCAACCATTTTCTCTTAATAAAGAATGCCTGTTGGAAGAACTATTCCAAGAGTTCTGTCTTCTTAAGATGCAAAGTGGGGTGGGTCCTTACAGTATCCTTGCTGATTGTTTCTTGTAGATCGCTTGGATTGCTTTAATAAAGTTTCACCAAAGTCCATTTCCTGTAGTTGTTGAAACATAAATTGCCAATTTAAATTATCAAATGCTTTTTGTGCGTCAAGAAATATGAGCGCCATCTGGTTCCCTGGATGATTTTCATAATATTCCAAAACATTTAAAATAATTCTTAAGTTGTTCTTTCTCTGTCTTTTAGGAAGAAAGCCATTTTAGTCTGGGTGAATAAATTCTATTAAAAAGCTTTTCATTCTTTCTGCCAAAATTGCAGCAAAGATTTTATAATCCACATTTAGTAATGATATTGGCCTGTAGTTTTTAATTTGTGAAGGATCTGTATCTTCTTTAGGTATCAAGGTAATATTAGCTTCAGTCCATGAATTTGGAATTTTTGTCTGTATAAAAGTTTCATTACACAAGTCCTTCAGAAAAGGAGTCACAGTATCTTGTAAAGCTACATAGAATTCTGCAGGTAGTCCGTCTGGCCCCCGTGTCTTATCTTTCTTTTGTCTTTTAATTGTCTCTATGATCTCCATCATTGATATTTTCTCATTTAACCTCTGTCACATATTTTCTGATATTTTTGGAAGATTTGCTTTTTTTAAATAGTCCTGAATTGCCTCTTCAGAGATTGTCTCAGCCTTATAAAGTAATTCATAAAAGGTCTTAATGATTTTTTTGATACCATCATTATGACAGTGTATTTCACCCTTTTCATCCAGTAATTTACTTATTGATATTTTTTCTCTTTCTTTTTTCAATCTATATGCAAGCCATCTGCTAGATTTATTAGCATTTTCAAAAAAGTTCTGTTTGGCTCGTTTAATCTGTTGCGCCATAGTATCAGTCTCAAGTAGATTTAATTTATGTTTTATTAAGTTCATTTGTATCTTCAAATTTTTCTTTTGTGGATCAGTTTGTAATTCCAGCTCCAATATACCAAGCTGCTTTTTTCAATTTGGACTTTGTGATTCTCTTTTCTTTGTTCTTTTTAGCAACATAGATTATAGCTAAACCTCTAAAATATGCTTTTGCCGTGTCCCAAACATTTTGAATAGAAGTATCTTCCTTTTTATTAATCTTAAAAAAAAATTCCATTTCTTTTATTGCTAATTGTAAAAATTCTTTTTCCTTCAAAATAGATTTATTCAGAGACCATCTCAATCTTTTCTTGGATCCTTTCCATGTCATTTTAATTGGGTTATGGTCTGCCCAAATATTTGGTTCTATTTCAACTTCCTGTATCATAGTCTTCAGGTCATGGGAGATCCATATCACGTCTATTCTTGACCAAGATTTATGCCTGTTAGAGTAAAAGGTATATTGTGTCTTTCCTGGATTCATCTCTCGCCATATATCCTGCAAACATAGTTCATCTTTCATTTTTAAATAAGATTTAGATAAAATATTACTCCCTTTCTTCCCTTGTTTATGGCTTTTGTAGTCTCGAACTGCATCCACAATTGCATTAAAGTCTCCCAATATACAAAGACTATGATAATTTAAATCCACAAGTTTGTTGTATAGGTGTTGAAAAAATTGCTCTTATTTCTCATTGGGAGCATATATTGCCACCAACAATATTTGTTTTTGATTCCATGAAATCTCCACCATTACTATTCTTCCTTCCTCATCAGAATAAATTTGTTTGGATTCAACTTTTCTTTTATATATATCACTATCCCTGTTTTCTTTTGTAATGCCAAAGAAAAATAAAGTTTGCCTAGTTTTAGCTGTTCTAAAATTCTAGAGTGTTGTCTCTTAATATGAGTCTCTTGTAGACAAATTATGTCCATTTTAAGTTTCTGTAGCCTATGAAATATTTTACTCCTTTTTGATGGGGAATTGAGACCATTTATATTTATTGAGTATATTCCAATTTCCTCCATAATTTCAATTATTTCGGGATCTCAATCTTCTAGGTGAGCTTATCTTTCTCTGATCTTTAGCTCTGACGTCTTCTTCTGATTGCATCTTTTTTGGTATCTACTCCTCTGTTTGCTTAGAAGTCTCCGCAGTAGGCGTTCCCTCTGATCTCTTAAATTCCATATCACCTTTCTCCAAAAAGGCTCTGTGCTTGTTGAAAAATTCCTCTGCTTGGAATGGAGTGTCCAGTCTATATCCTTTCAACTCCCAAAAAATCAGTAGCCCTTCTGGAATCAACCATCTAAAATTCACTCCTCTATCAATCAGTTTCCTTGTTAAAAATTGATAATCTCTTCATGCTTCCCTTATTTTTCTACAAATCTGTTTAAGAACTACAAGCTCTTTATCTTTATACTTCATAGGTTGGTCCCTTACAATTCTCAAAATTTCATCTCGTCGATTTCTTTTAAGAAATCTGACGTGGACCTCCCTGGGCACTCTGTTCCTTCTTGCGTAATTAGAGTTGACTCTAAAAACCTGGTCTAATTCCCTATTCATTTGGTCCTTTTCAGTTCCAAGTAAATCCGCCAGTAGTCCACTCATCAAGTCTAATAAGTTCTCATCTTTCTCTTCTATCACATTTTGAAATCTTAAGAAATATGATGACCGTTCCATCTCCATGACCACCATATTGCCTTCCAATTCCACATTAAATTGTGCCAATCTGTGGTTTTCCTCTTGTAGAGCTACTAATTTCTCATCTACCACTGCTGACTTGTCTTCTATTTTCTGCATTCTTTGTTGTGTATCTATCATCGCCTGCTGAAATGCTTCCATTCTTTGGTCCATCTTAAGGATATCATTCTTAAATCTTCATAATTTCTCTCTAAGTCCTTTTTCATATCCATTCTACAATCTGCAATTGCCTGGAGTATGGCTTATGTGTCTTTTTATTGAGCTTGTTGGGTTTCCTGCTGTAGAAATGTAGTGATGGATTTTTGGGGCGCCGGACTCACCGAAATTGAGGCAGGGGCTGAAGAACCCTTTTTCACCCCTTTCACCAAATTTAATATACTCATCTTCAAATTATTATAGTAGTAATTTGTAATCCAATAACAGGCTCAATGGCCACTTTATTTGTAATCCAACATGGAGGCCCACTGGCCGATTGTAATCCACCAAAATGCGCAAGAAAGCAAAACAAGAATAAAAGTAGTAGTCCAATGCCCTCTTATTATCAGGAAACAAGGCCAAAATATTTTTAAAAAATAAGAGAGAAAATTAAAAATCAAAAGAATAGATGAAAGTTATCGAAAAAAAAAAATTATTGAGGAGCCCTTAAAAAGGAAAAAGAAGCACCCAAAGTCTCTAGAAAAAGAGTAAAAAAAATAAGCCAAGGGAAAAAAAACCAAGCCTACAAGGCAACAATAACCAAGTTTTAATCCAATTGCAGCTTTGCAAGATCTTCTTATGTAATTTCCTTACTACAGAAATTACAACCAGTCACGGATAGCAAAAAGCCAAACATTAGGCAGAAATAAAAGCAAAAACCCAAAGCTCTCTCTTGAAGGTCTCTAAAAGATAAGAATGTCTGGGCACACAGCCAAGTGTCTGGGCATTGAGCCAAACTTTGCAGCTGTGTATCCAAGGTCAGAAAAAAAATAACCACCAGGGAACGCTGTTTCTTTCCCTGTTGTTTGAATAGGGAGAGGAAAAAAAGTTTAAAAAGTGAAACAGCAAGCTAAAGTTCCGTAGCAAGGCAATTAAGCTGGCTTCTTCCAAAAAAAAGAGTATATATCATAGCAATCTTGCTTTTCTGTCCATAATAAAATATAGTAAGATCTTCTACTTTAATTCCATTGAAAAAGAGTTCAAAAGTTTTATAATGAAGCTTAAACTGCTCCTTTAGAGGAGGGGGGAAATTAAAAACCCCTTCTCCCTCCCTTAAGCTTCCAGCTTCAGCTCAAAGGCAGGCAATTTATTTCAAAAGGTCCAGTTTGCCATAAATATTGAGGTTATCTCACCCGGAGCAGTTGCTTGTTCTCAGTCAGCTGTCTTCTGTCTCTGATGATCAGCTGGTGATGATGGCGATCGCAGAAGCACTCCGCCCTTCTTTTGCCGGTTCCAGGGGTTGTTTTGAGTTCAGAGAGCCAGCTACCACTAGCTCTCCTTCCTCAAAGGTTCACTCCTCAGTGGCCACCCCTCCAGGGTGGCATTCAGCCCAGATGGGCCCACCAGTAAAAGAATTCCAGATCCTGGGGACGGAGAAACCTCTTCAGGGTCTATAGTCAGCTCACCAGTGATTCTTTTTCGGCTCCAGGCTCTTGATGGCACAGTCGGTGGGGTGATGGGTAGGCAGCACATCACACTCCTTCTCACTGAACACCTCCATGAGGTCACAATACTCTCTTGGGATGCCTTACTGTTCTACGACCTGCTCTGATGCAACCTTGCTGTGTTCATGGTTTTCCCTTGCTTTCCTGGTGTTGAATCATCTCACTTCTTCCTTACAAGTGTGGGGGTTCCCTTTCCCATCACCACCCGTTTTGTGTTCTTCCCCCAGTGAACCCTGTGGCTTCATTTGGCTAGCAAAGACAATTCTAGTATCATTGTCTTGGCCATTTTGAGGGATACCACGAACCAGATAGTCTCTTGGTGCTCTCCCAACCTCAAGTTCACTGGCTCAGTAGGTAAGAGGCAGGGAACCATCAACCTGCCTGAATTTCATGGGCTGGCGCAGTCTTCTCACTCACAACCCCAGCTTCCATGCTATTGGCAAGCTGACTAGGCATCAGGTATACCCTGAGTCTAGTAGGTCTTATAGAATAGAATAGAATAGAATAGAATAGAATAGAATAGAACAGAACAGAACAGAACAGAACAGAACAGAATAGAAAAGAACCTTGGAGGTCTTCTAGTCCAGCCCCCTGCTCAAGCAGGAGAACCTATACCATCCCAGACAAGTGAATGTCCAATCTCTTCTTGAAAATCTCCAGTGATGGAGCTCCCACGATTTCTTGAGGTAAGCTGTTCCACTGGTTGATTGTCCTCACTGTCAGGAGGTTACTCCTTAATTCCAGGTTGCTTCTCTCTTTGATCAGTTTCCAACCATTGTTTCTCGTTCTTCCCTCTGATGCTTTGGTGAATAACATGAGCCCTTCTTCTTGATGGCAGCCCCTCAGATACTGGAACACTGCTATCATGTCTCCCCTATTTCTTCTTTTCTCTAGACTAGCCAAATCCAAGTCCCATAGCCGTTCTTCATATGTTTTAGTCTCCAGGCCTTTGATCACCTTAGTAGCTCTTCTCTGAATTTTTTTCCCAAACTCTTAACATCTCTTTTGTTATATGGTGACCAAAATTGGCTGCAGTATTCCAGGTGTGGTCTTATTAGGGTTTTATAGCAGTACTAATACTTCGTGTGATTTTGATTCTATGCCTCTGTGTATACAATGCAGGATTGTATTACCTTTTTGCTTGCTGCTGCACACTGCTGGCTCATAGTCAAGTGATCGCCCACTAGCACTCCAGGGTCCCTCTCACAGTAACTGTTTTTAAGCCAAGTGTCACCCAATCTGTATTTGTACCTTTGGTTTTTCCTGCCTAAATGTAAGACTTTGCTTTTCTCTACATTGAAACTCATTTTGTTGGATAGAGCCCATTGTTCAAGTTTGTCAAGATCTTTTTGGATCTGGAGGACTTCCGGCGAGAGAACAAGATGGCCATAGGAGGCTGGGTCTCCAGCCTCTCAGTCCGGTTTTGCTTCACCTAGCATCTCTTAAAGGGACGGAAAGTTGCCGTGGAGGGGCAACGAAGAAAGAGGGATTTTTCAGGAGCTTGGATTTGGTGGCAATCAATCTAAGCGTACTGAATGCCTCCTCTAAAGGGGCGAAAGAAAGTTTGCCAGGAGAGCTGAGGCAGCCCAAGTTGTCTGCAGCTGGAAGGGAAGATATGAAAACAGCTGATCTCCAACAACAAGTTATGTCTGGGTGAGCTGAAATCTTTTCCTTCTCCTTGTGCTTTAAAATATTGAGACCCTAAAAGGGAGAAATTGAAAGAGTAAAGAACCCCAGAGAGACTTTTGGAGTGGCAATTTAACATTAAGGGGAAATGTTAATATGAATAACAAATTACTGGATTACTGGAGTGTGGAGAGTTGATAAATAAGCCAATGAAGACATCTACTGATGAAAAATAAGAATTAAAGAATTAAAAACACAATGACCTTGAAAAGCTTGAAAAACAAAGTTTTGGTCTGAGATAATAAATGAAAGACTGTTTATAGCTATATTTGTTGACATTGGCTAAAGACTAAATAGACAACATTCAGGGAAAAGAAAAGAAAAAGAGGACATTTTAAATACAAGAAGAGACTGGAGGAGGTAGTTTTGCCTCACAACAGCTGATTCCTGATTACGCTTTGGATATAAGTTTAAGACTGTGAGCAATAAAATGAGTACATCTAATATTTCCAGACTTACAAAAAAAAACCTCTTCAGTGCCCTCTGTCAGACAAGCCAGCCCAACAACTCAGAGCTCTGTCAGCACATTATTACAATGTGAAAAAGCAAGTACGGCTCAAGAAGAGACACAGACCTCTTTAAAATTAATTCAACTTACTTTGCAAAAAAACCGTGAAGAAATACAAAGTAAACTGGAGAAAGTAAGCGAAGAAATTATGGATATAAAGGCACAATTTGAAGCTCAAAATCAAAAGATTATAAAAAATGAACAGAAAATCCAGGAAGTGGAAATAAAAGCTGGAGACATTGATAAAAAGGTGAAAATGTTACTGCAAAAGAATGAAGGATTGGAACAAGCAAATCCAGAGTTAGAATGAGCTATGGCAATGGTAGAAATGAGAGAAGCGGAACATTACTTGAGATTCCAAAATATTCCTGAAGACAGTGAAGAAAATATAGAAATGGTGATTATTGAGCTGTTGGCAGAACTTTTAAATTCAGACTGAGGAGATATTCAGAATGAGACTGATCAAATTTTTCACATGAGCTCAACCTATTCAAGAAAAAACAGATTACCAAGAGAAGTACATGTGAGGTTCATGAAGAAATCAACAAGAGATGAAATACTGAGAAAAGTGAGAGAGAAACCCTTACAATATAAAAATAAAGAAATTGTGGTCCTAAAACAGATACCCAGGAGAGTGAGAGACATCCGGAGACGCTACCATTTTCTAACTACAAAATTGATTGCCAAAGGCATAAATTTCAGATGGCTAATGCCAGAAGGCATCTTAATAAACTGGAATAATACACGATATCGACTGGATTCAATTTGGAAAGCAGAGGACCTTGAAGTAAGAAATAGAGTAATTTTGGATAAAGGTTTGCAGCAACAAGAGGATAAGCAGACGGGAGAGACAGCCCAAGGAGCAACGGCACAAGCAGAACAGCAACAGGAGAAAAGTGAATAAACAGGTGAAGGAGAAGGAACTGCTAGAGAACAAAGGACTACAAGATCGACTTGGCCAAAATATAAGTAATGAAATAAGAAATGGAGAAAAAAATGAGATTTTTTTGGTAAATGTAAATGGACTAAATTCTCCAATAAAAAGAAATAAAATTTTTAGGAAACTTCAGAAATTAAATATAGATATAATCTGTTTACAAGAGACACACATAAAAAAATAACATTACAAATATTATACATCAGCGCAACAAAAGAAACGAGGGGTGGCGATTTATGTTAAAGAGACAATAGACTCTAAATTAATATATTCAGATGAAGAAGGAAGAATTGTAACGGTTGCAATATATTTACACCAAAAACAAATATTGTTAGTGGCAATTTATGCTCCAAATGATAGTCCATAACAATTTTATCAAAGATTACACAGGAAATTAATAGAAATGGAATACCAAAATATTTGTTTAATAGTAGACTTTAATGCGATAGTAGATGGAACAATGGATTACAAAAGTAGCAAAACAGGAAAACTCATAGAAAGACGATTACCCAAGACATTTTTCAATATGGCAGAAGAAATTGGAATTCAAGATGTCTGGAGAGAAATCAATCCTCAAAATCAACAATATACCTTTTATTCAAATAGTCATAAATCTTGGTCAAGAATTGATATGATTTGGATGACTCCTGAATTAAAAATGGATATACAGGAAATTGAGATAGAAATAGGCACATGGGCAGATCATAATCCTTTAAAAGTGACATGGAAAGGAATACAAAAAAACCCAAGATGGATTTTAAATCAATCTATACTAAAAGATAAAGAATTCATAGACTTGGCTAAAAGAGAAATGGAATTCTTCTTTAAAGAAAATAAAGAAGAAGACACATCACTACAAAATGTATGACATACAGCCAAAGCGTATTTTAGAGGCATAGCTATAACGTATATGGCAAAGAAAAACAAACAGAGAAGACAGCAATATTTATTATTAAAAGAAGAATTTAGAAAGTTAGAGACAGAATTACAACAAAATCCACAGCAAAAGACTTTGAAAAGAGAATTGGAAATAATAAAACATAAGCTGAATTTGTTGGACTCAGAAAAATCGGCAGAACAAATAAAGAAAGCAAAACAAAACTTCTTCGAAAATGCCAATAAGCCAGGAAGATGGCTAGCCTATAAGCTTAAAAAACAGAAGGAGAAGAAAATAATACATAACTTAGTAGATGAGAAAGGTTGTTTACAATTTAAAAAGGAAGAAATAAGAAAGATAACCAAGAAATATTATAAGGAATTGTATGGCAAAGAGGAGGCTGCAAAAGAGAGAATTGCTCAATATTTAGAAGAAAGTGAATTGCCAAAAATTCCAGAGACATTCAAAACTATGTTAGAAGACAGAATAACAATGATGGAGATATTAGAGATATTAAAACGACAAAAGAACGGGAAAACACCAGGCCCAGATGGGCTACCGGCGGAATTTTATAAAAATCTACAAGACATACTATATTAAGTGAACCATTGAAAGATGTTTGTAATGGATTATTGTTAGAGGCCAAACTTCCAAATACATGGATAGAAGCAAATATTACTTTGATACCAAAAGAAGATTCAGACTTGATGTATATATTTTTTTATTGAATTTTTTAAAATTTTACAAAAAACAAAACAACCCACCCCCAAACCTCCCCAACCCTCCCATTCCCTCCCCCGACCTTCCCAGAGCTGAACATAGGCTTAATTAAAATTTCTTCAAATAATCTTAAAAAAAAGAAATATAAACCATGAATAAATCTAAATATTAAATACATTAATTAAACAAACTATAAGATAATTAACAATAATATATATATATATATATAAAAAAACATAAATACCAAAAAAATAATAATTAAAAGAAAAAAGAATAAAGAAAAAACAAAAAAAGATAAGAAAAAATATAATAAGAATAAAAAATAAAAATAAAAAAGGAAATAAAATCTATAAGATATTTTAAATATAAGTTATTGAAAAACTAAATAGTATTTTTTAATATCCAACTTATATTGTATAAAATCTATCCATTTTTTCCATACCGCAAAATACTTCTCCTGCGATTGATCATTCAAAAAAGCCAAAATCTTTGCCATTTCCGCCAGGTAAGAAACTTTAAGAAACCACTCTTGCAAAGTAGGCAAAGATTCCTTCTTCCAACATTGCCCTACCAGCAGCCTTGCGGCTGTAATTAAATTTAACATCAATGTGGTCTCTTTAGTATCACAATCAGTAACAATACTTAACAAAAACAATTGTGGGGTAAATTTTACCCTCCTTCTAAAAATTCTTTGCATATTCCACCATATCTTAATCCAAAAGGCTTTTATATTTTTACACAACCAGCAAATATGATAGTAAGTAGCATCCAAACAACCACATCTCCAACATTTAGGCTGTAAGTCAGGATACATATGAGACAATTTTTGTGGATCAAGGTGCCATCTGTAAAACATTTTATAAAAATTCTCCCTTAAGTTCTGGGCTTGTGTAAATTTAACATTCCTCACCCAAATAATTTCCCAGGTATCTAGTAGAACTGGTTCACCAAAATTTTGTGCCCATTTAATCATACATTCTTTAATTAATTCTGCCTCTGAATCCAATTCTACTAGCACCCCATAAATTCTCTTAATATGAGTTCATCTTTGGTCTTTTCCTTGTTTAAGAAAATTTTCATCTTCTCTAAGTAAACCCACATTACGATCTAACTTCCATCTACCCACTATTTGTCTATACTGAAACCATGAATATATAATATTTTCTTGTGCTAGATCTTCCAAAGATTTTAACTGTCAATTTTTACCATCCCATCTAAGTAATTGTGTGTAAGAAACACCATCCATCTTGACTCCTCTCCTTATCCCCTCTATCGCATGCCAAGGTATAGCCCATAATGGGATTTTAAAATCACTTCTATAATATTTCCTCCTAACCCGAAATAAAGAAATCCTTATAATATGAGATTTAAAAACCCTGTCAACTTTTTTATTAAAAATTAAGTAGGCATGCCATTCAAAAAGTAAATCCTAACCCTCCAAGAGGAGTATTTCTACATTTGTTAAATTAACCCAATCACTAATTAATGTTAAAACCACCGCATCATAGTATAATTTCAAATTCGGTACCTTGAGTCCACCTCTCTCACGAATGTCTTGTATTATTTTAAGCTTTACTCTTGGTTTTTTCCCCGCCCAAATAAATTTGTTGATACCTTTCTGCCATTCATTTAAATTAATCTCATTCTTTAAAATGGGTATCATTTGAAATAAAAACAGGAACTTTGGCAGAACATTCATTTTGATTGCCGCAATTCTTCCCAAAAGAGATAATTGCAATTTCTCCCAATTTTTCAAGTCTCTTTGTATCCTGACCCACAACCTTTCATAATTATTTTTATACAATTTTGCATTAGAGACAGATAAAGTAACCCCCAGATATTTTACCTTATCAACAACCTCAAAATCTGTCAGCTTGACCAAAGTCTGCTTATCCAAATTGGTCATATTTTTGGGTAATATTTTAGTCTTGCTGTTATTAATTTTAAAACCCGAAACCCGTCCATATTGGTATATCAATTGTAATAACTTTACTACCGAGTAAGTAGGTTGGGACAGGGTAATCACCAAGTCATCTGCAAAAGCTCTTAATTTATATTCTTTTTTATTAACTTCTATTCCTTTTATTTCCTGTGATTCTCGAATTTTAATCAACAATATTTCCAAAGTTAAAACAAACAGCAGTGGTGACAATGGACATCCCTGTCTAGTCCCCTTTTCTATTGTAAAAACCTCTGATAAACCCCCATTGACAATGAGTTGTGCTGTTTGTTTTTGATAAATAATACCAAGAGCTTGTAAAATTTTTTCTCCAAAGTTCATTTTCTCAATTAATCTTAACATAAATTGCCAATTCAATTGATCAAAAGCTTTTTCAGCATCAAGAAATATCAATCCTGTGGGAACTTGATTATTTTTATCTAAATATTCTAATAAATTAATAATTTGTCTGACATTATTCTTCATGTACCTTCCAGTTATAAAACCCGTTTGATCCTTATGTATAACCTGATGCAAAACCCTCATAAGCCTATTAGCTAAAATTTTTGCAAAAATCTTATAATCTACGTTTAAAAGAGATATAGGTCTATAATTCTTTGGTAAAGTAAGATCTTGATCTTCTTTTGGGATTAAAGATATAAAAGCTCTACCCCATGACGGGGGAATCTCTAAACCCTGTAGTATATTGTTAAAAAGCTCTCTTAAGGGTTGAATCATCTCTTGTACCAAAGTTTTATAATAAATAGATGTCAGACCGTCCATACCCGGTGCTTTACCCAATTTTAATTTTTTAATCACTATCTCAATTTCCTCACTAGTAATTAGACCATTAATTTCTTGTTTCTGATCTTCTGTTAATTTAGGGAAGTTGGCTTCATTTAAGTAATTATCTATATCTAAAACCTGTATTTTTGTACTCTTATATAATTTTTGATAATAATCTAAAAAAGATTTCTTAATCAAATCCTTATGGTATACCAATTTACCATTATAATTTATTTTATCTATAATTCTCTGTCTCTGTTTCTTTCTTAATTGATAAGCCAACCATCTCCCTGGTTTATTAGCATTGCAAAATGTATTTTGTCTCATATACAATAAGTTAGTTGCAGTTTGATCAGCCATCAACATATTAAATTGTGTTTTAAGCAGTTTTATAGATTCTTTAACCTTTTCATCTGTAGGATTTGAGATCAAAATTTTTTCTTTTAATTTAATCTCATCTTCCAATTCCTTACGTTTCTGAATCTGCTTTTGTCTATGAGCATTATTCATTTGTATCAAAATCCCACGCATGAAAGCTTTACCTGCATCCCATACCATTGACATTGAAGTTCCCTTATGCATATTTAAGACAAAGTAATCCTTTAAATGCTCCTTTAATTTTTGAACATTCTTTTCTTGTTTAAATAAATTTTCATTCAACCTCCACGATCTCCTCTCCTCTCTTTCATCAGCCAACTCCATCCAAACTGGACTATGATCCGTCAATGTCCTAGGGAAGATTTTAACATTCTTTACCCTACAATATAAATCAATTGTAATCAAAAAAAGTCAATTCTTGAGAAGGATTGATGTCTATCTGAAAAGAAAGTAAAGTCTCTCTCCTCCTGATTGCGTTCACGCCAGTAGTCTCGTAGCTCCCAGTCCTCTTTCAAATCAAAAAAAGCTTTAGGTAATTTAGCCTGTTTAAAAGAGATAGAAGATCCTTTTTTGTCTCTTTGTGTATCTAACACACCATTCCAGTCACCCATTAATATCACAGATCTATAATCCAACAAAGTTAATTTCTGATGTAACAATCTATAAAATTGTTCCTGTTGTTGGTTTGGTGCGTATAGTCCCACTATAAGTATTTTCTTACCATATAGGCCAACTTCAATCATAACATATCTCCCTTGAAGATCAGATTCTACCAAACAGGCTGATAAGTTTTGCTTAACATAAATAACTACGCCCCCTTTTTTCCCAGGAGCAGAAGATACAAAGTGAGATCCCAAATGAGTATTGACTAAGTATTTTTGATCTTTAGCTATAATATGTGTTTCCTGCAAACAAATAATATCATTATTGTGTTGCTTTAAATAATGAAAGATTTTCTTTCTCTTCTGAGGGGAATTAAGGCCGTGAGCATTCCACGTCAGGAGCTTTACCATCTCCCTTAACCAAAAGCCTGGAGAAGACTGCTTGAAGATCTGCCATTGAAGAATGTGCTGCAGAACTCTTGGGTCTTGCTCCTCCCACCGGCAACGAAGCACTTTCTTGAAGAGATTCTTTAACTTCTTTCCTCTGTTGTTCCTTTTCCTTACGTCTATGCACTGCACGGGTCATTCTTTGCTCTTTAATCTCTGCTTGTCGCGACCACTCCAACGGTGACTCTCCAACCACCATCACACCTAATCCTTCAGACTGCTGTTCCGCCTCTTTACCATCCAGAACTTTCTGCATCATAGATGATGGTGAGCCTGCTCCCAGGACCGAACTGTAAAACTCCTTTGCTTTAGTAACTGTATTAAGTCTATAGCGTGTCCCCGCATGGCTCAGAACAATACCCATCGGAATCTCCCATCTGAATGGCATCATTCTTTTTTTAAGTTCATTGGCTAAGAAAGCAAAATCTTTTCTCTTTCTTAGAATTTTAGATGGGATCTCCTTTAAAATAATGACATCTTGAGCAGCAATCTAAAATCTCTTATTATAAAAGGCTTGTATAATTTCATTGCGCAGAGATCTCTTTCCAAAATAAATCACCACATCTCTTGGTAAATTTCTCTGTTTTGCAATCCAAGAATTAACTCTGAAAATTTTTTCAACTTCTCTGCGTATTTCCTCTTTCTCTCTATTCAAAACAACAGCAAAGTCATTTACCACAATCTCTCTCAGGTCTTGCTGCATATCTTCTTTGAGACCCCTGATTCTTAAGGCGTATTCCATCTCTCTGAACTGAGACATAACAATGTCATCCTGTAAGATTTCCATCTTTTTTTCCATGCCTTCAAACTTATCTTCCAAGATGTCAACCTTGTCTGCAACCTCTTCAACTCTAGAGTCAAGCTTCTCAACCACAGAGCCACAACTATATCTTGCCTCAAAATAGTATTATTCTGCTCTAACAGGTTCTTCACTTCCCCTCTGATTTCAGTTTTATTCTGATCTAGAAGCTCCTTCATTTCCCCTCTGATTTGAATTACTGCATTTCCCACAATATCTTTCATATCTTGTACAGATATTGCTGGCAGAGGAGGAGAAGGTGGTGGTGTAGCTTTAGGTTGTTGTACCGGTAAAATCGCAGGAGAAGAAGCCACCTTAGAAACTGTAGAAGCTGCTTGCCTTTTTGAAGCCATTTTAAAAAAATTTCTTATTTCCTCTTTATATATATAAAAAAAGAATCCTCAAAAGATAAAAAAACCAAGGAGAATTTAAAAAATATTTCAAAAACACAAAGCCACCTTCAGAAAAAAAAAGAAAAATTTAAAAAGTTTAAGAAGAAAAAGCTATATAGTCCATAACATTCCGTTTAACTCACTTTCTTTTTCCCCAGAAAAAAAAAAAACAACTTTCAAATCGCCATTTTACTTTCACTCTCCACACTAACAAAAAAAAACAAATAAAAAGATCAACCTAAAATAAAAAAGCAAATAAAACTCAATAGATCCAGTCCTTTATCCAGCTCTGTCCGCTTTTTTTTAAAAAAAATCACTCACCAGGTCCCTTTAAGCGCGGAGATGGTAGCGGCGTTTCACTTTGTTCCCAAAGGAAACAAAGACAGCTGGGAGGCGGAGGCAACCCGAACTCCGAGGGAGCTCTCTTTCTACCCCCCAGAAAAAAAACCCTGGGGGGTTTGAGATGCTCTACCTCTATTCGGGTGATTCTCTCCCCCCTCCCTTCGCCCGGGAGGGAGATTTCGAGCCGCGGGACAGCTGGTGACTGCTGTACTCCGCGGTTCTCACGCTGTCCCAGGAGGATGGCTACAATGTAGCCGCCATCATCGACGCTAACCACCGGAAGTCCCAGACTTGATGTATATTAAGAACTATAGACCGATTTCATTTCTCAACGTGGATGTCAACACTGCAAATATTGTATGTTCTTGCTTTTGACAATATGCAAAATTGTCTGGTAATTATGGGGTTAATACAGAGCAGAAAGGGGGGTTGGGGGTAAAGCCCAGGAAAGAAAGAGGAAGAAAACATTTGACCTTCACATTAATTGGATAATGTGAGATATGACGGCTAATTTAGGGAGGGAACATGCTGATAATTTAACTGCTCAGAGGAAGAGAACTTAGATCCTAGCATCCCTCCGTTGTGCCTGTGCCAACATTTTGTAACAATAAAAGACTTTCAGGAAAATAATGCCTGGAAGTTCTTTGAAATGTTTCATTAGCCAGAACCATAACAAGATGTTAGGATCCAACATTCTTTTCAAACGACCTGGGGTTCCAAACTCCATCCACTATCTCTATGCTTGAGAGGAGCTGGTAAAGATTCGGGGAAGATCTCATTATGGAGAAAGAAAGATTGCCTGAGGCCAGCCAACAGTTTCCCTGGGGGGGGGGAAGCGACAGCCAGCAAGCTGGGGGAGAGAGGAATTTGGCAGATTTCCCAGCTGAGAGCAAAGACTTCAAAAGCAGAATGGACAGATAACACAGTTATGGGGAGTCATTGGAAAGATTTCAAAACCTAGAAATGAAAACCAGAAATCAGTTCCTACAAAGTGAAATCTATAGCCCTTCCATTGCATATGTTCCTGCCAGGGACTCCAGCCCTGAAGAGAGAGAGAATCCCAGTCTGAATCCTCTGCAGCAAAGGGTACAGATAGGTGGCTGATCCATGTCCCCTGAGCTAATAGAGGCCTTGCAATGCCTTAGGGTGGTACAGAAGCCAGGAGATCAGCAGCTTTTGGGAGAACAGCCACAGCAAGGAGGTTGGTGACAGCCCCCAAATGTGCAACCCCTGGGCATAAATCTGCAGCCAGGTTGGGGCCTACAGCAACTGGGGGGGGCACAAGAGCAGTGGGGAGCCCAGCAGGAAACCTGTCAGATCCTGCCTTCACCAGCCAGGGACCCCAACCCTGAAGAGAGGGGGAATTCCAGTCTGAGGCATCTGCAGCAATGGGTAGATGGGTTTCCCCAGCAGATGAATGATCAGCAGCAGCAGAGGACGTCACCACCCCCTGCAGTCCAACAACAGAGAAGACCACTACAACCCCCACTTGCGCAGCCACCATTGGGAGGCCTACAGCAGCAGGGGGCACCATCAGACCCCGCTGGCCAGCAGCAGAGAGCCCAGCAGCTGTGGAACCAGCCCCAGTGGGGGCCACAGCAGCCTGTGTTCGCAACACCTTTCAATGCAACCTTCGATGGGGACCCAGAGAAGCTGATTTTTTTCCTCAATCAAGTGCGTTGTCACTTGAAACGTTGGGCCTATCTGTACCCAGAACCAGGGGCCATGTCATTGTGTCCAACCTAGAGGGAGAAGCATCTGAATGGCTGAACAATTTATATAGTGAGCAGCTCCCGAATTGGAAGATCCCCACCTCTTTCTCTTAAGTCTGAGAGAACGATTTGACGACCCATCCATTGGCCTCAAAGCAGCAGGACCAATTCACAAAATAAAACAAGCCGGGAGGTCTGCCCTGGAGTACGTGTGAGAATTCCGCAAGATAGCAGGTTGAATAGAGGGGTGGCCTGAGCAGTTCCTCATCCATTTCTTCATTTGAGGGATTAGATGATCACCTCTCTCAGGCCTGCATCTATCGAGAAGTACCTGATTGGCTACAGGAGTGGTACCAGATGGCCATGAATCTAGATGTTAAACTCTCTCGCTATAAGAAGCCTCCCCCACATGAACCCGAACAGCAGCCACAGCTACCCAGACAGCAATCACCCCCATGAAAGCCTTCAACTACTGCAATAGCTGAGAGGCCCAGGCCACCTACACGCCCTTCCTTCAAGTGTTTCCGGTGTGAACAAGGAGGACATCAAGCGGCCACCTGTCCAGTCCCCTACCCCCGACTGCAGAGCAGACCAGAACCAGCAATGCAAAAGAAACCTGCTCAGTGGCTAACGAGAGAAAAATCTAACCGACTCACGCAGGAACCTGTCGCCCAGGTTATACCCCCCACACAGAAGGACGCTGGGACTCCAGATTGACCTGCCCCTGCTCTACCCTTCTTTGACAGTGATGATGAAGGAGAAAACAACCCAATGGTGAGTCGACAAATCCTGCCTTTTTCACTGGCCATCAAATTTATAATCCCTAAGTCTGGGGCACAAATAGACTTGAACGTACTAATTGATTCGGGATGCACCAACTGCATTATTAGTCTGGCGTTTGCCATGAAAATGGGCATAAGGGCAAAACAGCTTTCCAAACTGGTGAGGTTTGAGCAAGCCAATGGCTCCCTGATGGGAGGAACTCTTATCACACAATTAACCAAGCCTTTAAGCCTAGAAATAGGTGCACACTGGGAGTTTATTCGCTTCCTGGTGGCTCCAAAAATGACTGAGGCAGTGATCCTAGGACTAGCCTGGTTAGACAAATGGAAGCCATTTATCTGGTGGGAGAAAGGAATGAGAACTGTGAGACTACCTATAGGGCCTGATCCCCCCATTGATTCAACAGATGTTACTGGGCATCTTAGGCCACCCAATGAGCACATGGTCGCCTCACTGCCTCCAGGCGAACCAATCATCCCCTAGGAATACCGGGACCTGGCAGAGGCATTCAGTGAAAACAAATGTGATACCCTACCCCCTCATAAACCCAATGTCTGCTCCATCGAACTGATGCCTGGAGCCAAACTCCCATGACCGAGGATGTATGCTATGCCCCCCTCGAAATGGAGGAGATGCAGTGAACAAAAACTGTGATATGACTGATCACATAAAGCTAGTGAGAGAAGTGTTAAAGAAACTATTGAACATCAAGCTTTATGTCAAATTGTCGAAATGTGAATTTCACCAAACCCGATTAGACTATCTTGGCTACCAAATTTCCAACGAGGATATTGAAATGGATCCAGCCAAGGTGAAAACTATAATCGAATAGCAGCCCCCAAAACTCACAAACAGCTCCAGAGCTTTCTGGGTTTTGCCAACTTTTATCGTCAATTCATCCCCTCTTTTGCTGAGATTGCCCTTCCTCTTACAGAACTACTCAAAACAGGCAAAGGAGGAGGGAAGCTATGACCGGGCCAACCACTAGCATGGACAATGAGCTGTCAAACAGCTTTTGAGAATTTAAAGAGACTATTTGCCGCTGAACTGGTTCTAAAGCACCCCTGCCCAGGGGAACCCTTTGTGATTCAAGCCAATGCCAGCAATGCGGCAGTTGGAGCTGTGTTACTGCAAAAGAACAAAAATGGGGTCCTGCAACCCTGCGCCTACACCTCTAAGAAATTTACTGAGAGCGAGCGGAGACGGGCAATCTGGGAGAAGGAGGCCTTCGCAATTAGATGGGTGCTATTAAACTGGCGTCACTATTTAGAAGGGAGCAAGGTGCCATTTGAGGTATGGACAGATCACAAAAATCTAGAAGCACTGAAAACTCCCCACAAATTGTCCCCAAAGCAAGTGCGGTGGGCACAGTACTTTAACCGCTTCAACTTCACTCTAAAGTACATACCAGGAGGAAAGAATGTCCTAGCTGATGCGCTATCCTGGTTACCCGAATACAAAAGCGAACGAAAGGAGGTTAACGAGGCAATTATTCCCAATCCACAAACTGCCGCACAACTTACACCTCGCAGGGTCCCCAATCCTGATGACCCTAGAATGAAGAAAATAAAACAAGAGCTCCTCACTGACCAATGGTTCAAAGATAATCAAGCCTCCCTAAAATTCAGCGATGGCTTGGCTTATAAAGGCGGGAAGCTATATTTGCCAGAAGTGCTCCATCTTAATGCTCTCAAACACAGCCACGATGTAAAGCAGGCTGGACACTTTGGATATTTGAAAACCCTACACCTCACCCGCCAGCAATTCTGGTGGCCGGGGCTGAAAAAGGATGTGAAAAACTATGCAAAAAGTTGTACAGTATGTGCCACAATGAAAAGAATCCTGGGGAAAGCCCCTGGGTTACTGCAACCCATGGCAGACCCTTCTCAACCATGGGAATAAATAGCTATGGACTTTATAGTAGACCTACCTTAAAGTAGGGGAAATACTGTCATCTGGACTGTAATAGACGTGTTCTCGAAGCAGGCTCATTTCATCGCCTGCAAAGGACTCCCATCTGCCCAATGACTGACCAAACTGTTCCTGAAACATATCTACCAGCTGCATGGCGCCCCTAAGCGAATAATTTCGGACAGGGGGGGTGCAGTTCACAGCAACGTTTTGGAGGAGTTTTCTTAAATTAATTGGATCATCTCAAGGTTTATCATCTGCTTTTCATCCAGCCACCAATGGGGCTGCAGAATCCGCTAACAAAATGGTGGAGCAATATCTTAGATGCTACGTTTCTTACCAACAGATGAACTGGACTGATCTCCTCCCTTTTGTGGAGGTGGCATACAATAATTCTGTGCACAGCAGCACTGGCTACACACCTTTCAGAGTGGCCACAGGAAAAGAGTTCAACCCAATACCTGAATATCCTCAGTTGCCCTCTGCTTCCCAGACACTTGATCAGTGGGTGAGGGGATGGGAAGAAGTTTGGAAAAACACAAAAACTGCTTTAAAAAGACTTTTGAGACCTATAAAAAGCAGGCTGATAAAAAGAGGGCTCCCCAAAGAACATTCCAAGTTGGGGAAAAGGTCTATCTGTCAACTAAATATCTACGCCTCAAATTGCCCAGCAAGAAATTGGGACCAAAATTCTTGGGGCCTTTCCCCATAGTAACGATCATCAACCCGGTCACAGTAGAAGTAAAACTCCCTAGACTTTTAGGGAAAATTCACCCAGTTTTCCATTGTAGCTTGTTGAAGCCTTATCGGGGCTCCACTTTAAGTCCTCCTCCAAAGAAGGTACCTGGGACCCTCGTAGTCGCGGGACAGACCCACTATGAAGTAAAATGTATTCTTGATTCTAGAATTTTTAAAGGGAAATTGCAATACCTAATCCAATGGAAGGGATACCTGTTGTCTGAAGCCACCTGGGTGAAATCCAGTGAAGTGAAAGCTGACAGATTGGTCAAAAGGTTTCATATGAAACACCCCAACAAACTGAAAGATAACTCTTAACATATGCTTTTGTTTGCTTTACAGGATCTGCCCTTTTTGTAAGGGGGGGCCGGATGTCAACGCTGCAAATATTGTATATTCTTGTTTTTGACAATATGCAGAATTGTCTGGTAATTATGGGGTTAATACGTAGCAGAAGGAGGGGTTGGGGGTAAAGCCCAGGAAAGAAAGAGGAAGAAAACATTTGACCTTCACACTAATTGGATAATGTGAGATATGACGGCTAATTTAGGGAGGGAACATGCTGATAATTTAACTGCTCAGAGGAAGAGAACTTAGATCCTAACATCCTTCCATTGTGCCTGTGCCGACGTTTTGTAACAATAAAAGACTCAGGAAAATAATGCCTGGAAGTTCTTTTAAATGATTCATTAGCCAGAACCATAACAGTGGATTACAAAATTTTTACTTCAATAATGGCAGAGAGACTGAAAAGATACTTAGTTGAATTTTTAAAAAAATTTAATTAAAAAACAAAACAATATATAGTAAACAGACAGCAAAAGTGATAGTAAATGGAGATTATACTGAGAGCTTTGAGATAAGAAAAGGCACGAGACAAGGATGTCTGCTATCTCCATTATTATTTATCTTTACTTTGGAAGTACTAAATAGAAATATAAGACAGGATACAGAAATTAAAGGATTGAAAATAAAAGATGAAACATATAAGTTACAAGCATTTGCTAATGATCTAGTGTTTATTTTGGAAGAACCTTTAGAGATGATTCCTAAACTATGGGGAAACATAGAAAAGTACGGAGAAATGGCAGGACTAAAAGTAAATAAAGATAAAGTAATAGTAGTTGGGAAAAAATCAAAGCTAAAGTATATTCAAAAATTCCAGGGTGGTTATCAATGATGGAAGCATTTATTCATCCGAGCCTGGGAGACTTTGAAAAAGCATGGACATATAAAGATATTTTAGATATAGATGGGAAATTAAAATCTAAACAAGAATTGGAAAATCAGGGAATTAATCTGTCTTGGTGAGCACATTTACAGATACAAAATAGATATGAAAAAGATGTCAAAATATATGGATTTTACAAGGATCAAACTGTGTTTGATAAGATTTTGTTAACCTCAGATGAGAAATTAATCAAGAAAATGTATAACTTTTTGTTAATTTTAGATATGGAAAGTGAACAAGTGAAAGAAACAATGATAAAATGGGCAAAAAACTTTGGTTACAATATAGAATTAGAAAAATGGCAAATGTTATGGGAGAGAAACTATAAATTAACAATGTCAACTTCATACAAAGAAAATTTGTATAAAATGTTTTATAGATGGCACCTTCCACCAGCAAGATTAGCAAAACTGTTTAAAAATACGTCAGATAGATGTTGGAAATGTAAGCATAACATAGGCACATATTATCATATTTGGTGGACATGTGGGAAGGCAAAGGCCTATGGGAAAAGCATACATATGTGGTTAGAAAAAATATTGGGCAAACAAGTGGATTTTAAACCTGAACTTTTTTTACTAGGCATTATATCTGAAAAGACTAATAAGCAGAAATTACCGTAAATGCCGGCGTACAAGGCGACCCGGCGTATAAGACGACCCCCGTCTTTATAGCCGGGCCGCATTCCTAGAACGTCGTCTTATACGCCGGAAACTACCAGTATTTCCGGCGTATAAGATGACTCGGCGTATAAGACGACCCCCGTCTTTGGCGCCAATTTCAGCGCTTGCGGAAGTCGTCTTATACGCCGGCATTTACGTTATATTTAATTTTACACATCACCACAGCAGCGAGAATAATTTCACACAATATTGGAAGAATGAAGGATTGCCATCAGAGGAAGAAATAATCAGGAAAATATTGGAATGTGCAGAGATGGACAGATTAACTATGAGGTTGAAAGACAAAGAAGATACAGACTACTTTTCTCTTGGTTAGAGAAAAGAATGAAGAATTAGGAATTGAACATGTATTAGCTTAGCAAACTCCAGACAACTTACTGATTGGAAAAATTAACATATGTTTTTATAATAATAAAAAATAATTTAAAAAAAGATCTTTTTGGATCCTGAGTTTGTCTTCTGGGGTGTTAGCTACTCCTGTCAATTTGGTGTCATCTGCAAATTTGATGAGTTCCCCTTCAATTCCCTCATCTAAGTCATTTATGAAGATATTGAAGAGTACTGGGCCTAAGAGGGAACCTTGTGGTATCCCACTGCTTACTTCTCTCCATGTGGATGTAGTGCCATTGAGGACTACTCATTGAGTACGGTTTATTAGCCAGCTACAGATCCCTCTGGTGGTGATGTTGTCTATTCCACTTTTTTCTAGCTTACCAAGGAGTAGATTGTCGTCTATCTTATCAAATGCCTTACTGAAATTTAATATACTACATCCACTGTGTTTCTCTGGTCTACTAATTTAGTCACTTTATCGAAGAATGAGATGAGTTTGGTTTGGCATGATCTGTTTATAACAAATCCGTGCTGGCTATTAGTTATGACACTGTTTCCTTCTAGTTATTTGAAGATTTGGTTTTTGATTATCTTTTCTATGATATTCTCAAGTATTGGTGTTAAATTGATTGGTCTGTAGTTTCCTGGGTCCATTTATTTTCCTTTCTTGAAGATGGGGACCACATCAGCCATTTTCCAATCTTCAGGTACTTCCCTGATGCTCCAGGATTTATGAAAGATGTGGTACAACGGTTCTGAGATAACATCTGCCAGTTCTTTCAGAACTCTGGAATGTAGTCTGTCAGGTCCAAGTGATTTATATTCATCAAGGTTGGATAGGTGTTCCCTTACCATTTTCTTGCTTATTTTAATTTTTGGTTCTAGTATGTGTTTTGCAGTGGTTTTTTTTTTTTTTTTTTTTTGGTGTGTTGGGCTATAGTTCATTTTTGTGTGAAGACTGATGCAAAGTATGAGTTAAGCAGCTCTGCTTTCTCCCTGTTTCCTGTAATTTCCTTACCATCTTCTCTCTTTAGTGGGCCTACAGTTTCCTTGATTTGTTTTTTATTGTTAATATGTTGGAATAAACTTTTTTATTGTCTTTGAATTCTGTTGCAAGTCTTTGTTTGTTCTGAGCCTTTGCTTTCCTGACTTCTTTGCATGTTCTGGCTGTCTGCTGATAATCAGCTTTAGTTATGTGCCCCTTTTTCCATTTTTTGTATTTATCTTTTTGTCTTTTAGTTTGTTAGAAAGATCTTTGTGCAGCCATGTTAATTTCTTCTTGGGTTTCTTGTTTTTCTTTCTCAGTGGTATTGTGCTGGTCTGGGCTTTTATGATAGCATTTTTCAGGGTTTTCCATGCTTCCTGGGTTGTTTTCCCCTTTAGGATTTTCATCCATGGGATTTTTTCCTAGGTTCTCTCTGAGTTTGTTAAAGTCAGCTCTTTTGAAGTTTAGGACATTGGTTGGTTGTTTTCTATTGCTAGTGTTTGCATTATATTAAATTCCAGTATGATGTGGTCACTTTTGCCCAAGGTTCCGGTAATTTCAATTCCCTCTATCACTTCTTCTCTGTTTGTAAGGATTAAGTCCAGTATAGCTTTACGTGTAGTTCCCTCCTCCACCTTTTGGATGACTAAGTTGTCAGCTAAGTTGGTTAGGAATCTGTTTGATCTCCCACTCACTGCAGAGTGTCTCCCAGTTGATATCTGGATAGTTGAAGTCTCCCATTTTATTACTCCCTTCAACCCTGAGCGGGGCACCATAATGTCCACTTGTGCCAAAAGGAGGCTGACAGGTCCACTTACCATCGGGTCATCCTCTCCCTCGCTATCACTCTTGTAGAAGGTGAGCTGCAGGTCTTCTGGGGCCTGCAGGGGAAACCTCAATGACCTGGTGAGCCACTCAAAATTTCTGCTTCCCTTTGCTCTGCACCGCAGGGGAAGATGCCCCAAAATGAAGCGAATGGATGAGCAACTGGCCAAAGCCTCCTTCTGCTCTGGTCCATTCCAGTGCCACTGGCAGCTCCCTCTTCTCTGCCTTCACTTTCGGCCAGGAGGAGGTTGCTTGGGCATTGGAACCCCCCTTGGTCCCAGCTGGGGTCCCCTCTGTCATCCTAGTCCCAGCTTTTGCCAGTTGCTTGCCCATTCACTTCATTCAGGCATCTTCCCCTGAGTCTTCACTATCTCTCTGGAGTTTGCTGGATGGGGCGTAGGAGCTCAGGATTCCCTAATCGAATTTAATTTTAATTGAGAGCTGGTTTAATGTCAAGCTGAGATTTTCCAGTCACCAATGCAAAACTTTACTGAGCACACCATTTTGGTACAGATGAAAAGAAAACCAGCTCTAGTTAATTGATGCCTAAATCAGTTTATTAAAAGTATAGAGTCTCCCTCCCCCCCTAATAGTGCAGGTCACATTATCCAATAGAGTGTCAGATATTATTATGAGAGAGTGTTTTAGTTCTCAATAAACATATTTCGAACAATCTCGGTTCTCACAGCTTGGCAGTCCAATGTGTGAAGCCTGCATTCTATTCCTACCTCCCCTCCCCTCAAATCTGTAGGCAAGCTAAGAAGCAGTAATGGATGCAACAGCGTAAGCATTTTT
This sequence comes from Crotalus tigris, assembly GCF_016545835.1. Lineage (NCBI taxonomy): Eukaryota > Metazoa > Chordata > Lepidosauria > Squamata > Viperidae > Crotalus > Crotalus tigris. The sequence goes on from NW_024096890.1 coordinate 327,337, forward strand.
TGCAGTTTGACACCACATTCTTTTTTCAGGGTGCATGGCCTTGAGAACTGGCATAAACATAACTGGTTCTAAACTTCTTTGTTCTTCATCAAGCTGTCATTCCCCCCTCTCTATTTCCCATCATCTACCCATACAGGCTTATTGCCTATTTGTTTCCCCAATGCTCCATCTCCCTAGCCTTTGATGGCAGGATGCCAGTGAGGCATCAAGCCGGAGAAGTCAGACCTTTGAGGGCTTTTGTGGGCAATAGACTGGTTCTTCCATTTAATATTGTTGTGAAATTAAAGAATTTTTATATGTCTTTTGACTTCCAGTTGGTCTTTTGCTAGTATTCTGCTTGTTTGTCATATGTAGAGGGTTATTCTAGTCTTTACACTGTTATATTATAAACGACTCCTATTTTTCCTTCTGCCACTGCTGGGTCTTTTAGTTTACTTAGTTTTGAGGGCTTTAATTGGTTTGTGTGTTGATTCCATGTGGTTGTAATAGTCTGTGGTTGTGTGCTGATTCCATGTGGTTGTAATAGTCTGTGGTTTCTGAGATGTTTTTGATGTATGGCAGTGTTATCCGTTATACAGCTTGTGTTGGTTGTACTAAATTGGTTGAGGCACTTTTTGATGAAGTTGCATGGATATCATTATTCATTATCCAAACCAGGTGCATTATCAGTGTACTAAAACAACCAAGTTCAAGGAGCACCAAGGACCCCTTATAGTAAGTTTTATGCAGCATAATAGCTAACGAAGTATGAACCTATATGTTGTATCTTTTTAAGTGTCAGGAAATATTTTAATAAAAGAAACGTTTATTGATTTAGAAGATTTTGGAGATAGAAGAAATCTTGATTTGCCTTGTTAGATCAAAGAAATACTTGAAAATCCTCATCTGATAACTGTCATCAGAATTGAAGATGCTGGAGATGAAATTGTGAGCAATGCCATTTCATATGGTCTTTTTAAAGGTATGTTGTCATTCTTATTTTCTCATTCACTTAACTTATATGTTACACTTCTCTGCATTATGCCCCCCCCCCCCAGGACCAAAATGTTCTTTGACTCTAGATGGGATAGCACTTCTCCAGACTGAACTGGTATGAAATTTGGGGGGCTTCCTGGACTCATGGCTCCTGCTCAAGGAGCAGTTTACAGCCATCACCAGAGGGACTTCATACCCCCTCTTCTGGTGCACCAATTATGCCTTTTCCTGGACTGGGAGGTCTTACTCAAGGTCACCCATGCCTTGGACATCTCCTGTTTGGATTACTGCAGTGCACTATATATGGAGCTACCTTGAAGACAACCTGGAAACTTCAGCTAGTCTAGAATGCAGCAGTGTGGAGCTCCTCGGTTTGCCCAAGTAACACCTATGCTGCACCTTCTAGTTTCTTTTAGGGTGCAATTCAAGGTGCTGGTCATCACCTCTATATGGAACAGGTCAGGTTATCTGCAGGACCACTTTTCCTTAAAGATATGTACCCATCCTACCAGATCAGATATAGAATGGGATAATTGACTGTGGCAACATTGTTGCACCCACTTCACCCTGGGTGCCTCATCACAGCAGACCTATCATTCTCAGTTGGGCCTCTGCCAGCACTCTGCCCTGCCACTGGACCTCCATTCTTTCCCCCATTACGTGGCCACAGGCGATTCACAGGCGATTCACTCAGGAATACCTATCCCTGCCTGATTTGCAGCTCAGGACACTAATAGCCAGTTAATCCATTCACTGATGGATGGGCCTCTGCCTCAGGCACTGGGGATGGGGGGGCGGGGGACAGAGTGGCAGGTCTGGAAAGGACCATTGGGTGGGGGTCTGGCACCATGCTTCTGCCACTTCCACCACTGCACTTTGCACAAACTCTGAAACATGCAGCCCATCTCCACTTTCCACCATGCTGCCTGCCCCACCCCCTCAAGCTCTCCTGTGCCAGATTTGTGGCATTTCACAGCTCATGCAAAGAGCAACAGTGGTGGCAGAACAAGCATGGTGCCAGACTGCCTCCCCCAGGGACTAAATTCAGCCCATTTGGAGAGAAATCCTGACATGTGCAAACTACAGAATGCCAGTAGTGTTGATTCCCACATTCCATTGCAAGGCAGCCTAGTTTTCTCTGTTCCTTTGTAGCATTGTGAGTGTGGAGCAACTAGTTCTCTGGGCACATACTGAACTTCATTCTTGAAAACCTTTAAAGGAAAAACAGTCCAGCTGCTCTTGAAAAAAACCCCTTTGGGACAACCATGACCTGGATGACTGAGAATCTCCATAGGCAAGATGATGACTAGTGACATTCCCCAATGGCTTTCTACAAGCACAGTCAAAGGGGAAGCCAGCAAAAACTTGGAAGGTGAGGTCCTTGCTTAACAATGGTAAGTGGGAATTTCTATCACAAGGTAGTGCAGTTATGCAATGTCCCACTTCATAATTGTATCACTTAGCAATGGAAATTTCACTCCTAATTACCATCATTAAGCAAGGACTAACTTTAATGGTACATATAAGCCTAAACAAGGTTAATCTAATTCAATTGATCTATCAGGATAGAACTAGAAGGGACCTTGGAGTCTTCTAGTCCAACCTCTTGCTCTAGCAGGAGACCCTATACCATTTCAGAAAGGTGTCCAGTCTTTTCTTAAAAACCTCCAGTGATGAAGCACCTACAACTTAGGCAGATCTTCTTTCTCAGAGGTTGCTTACAACATCTCAATGTAGAGTAGCACTGGATTCACCCCTTTAAAGTGGCCACTGGGCAGGACTTTATCCCTGAGTTGCCTGTGGACACCTATTAACCCCCTCCTTGAAGGATGGATCACCCAACTGTAAAACACCTGACCAGTAGTAAGAAAAGCATTGGTGGAGGTGAGGGAAACATATAAAAAACAAGCTAATGAAAGGTGCTCAATACCAAAAGACAGGGGACAGGGTTTATTTATCCACCAAGTACTTATAATCTAGACAACTTTCCAACCTTCCAAAAAACTGGGACCAAAGTATTTAATGTCCCATTTAAAAAGTTACCAACCCAGTCATCATTGAGCTTGAACTGCCAAAAACACTCAGGCAAGTGCACCCTGTATTCCATTGCAGCCTATTGAAACGAAAATCACTTCTTCCTACACCCAAAAATGAAACCGCCTCTAACCTGATTATGTTTGAGGGGGAACGACACTTTGAAATCAAAGCCATTTTGGACTCTTGGACACACCAGGACAAAACCCAATATGTATTACCGTAGAAGGACTTTCCACCTTCCAAAATCAAATGGATGGACTCAAAGGCAGCAAAGCTTCTAAATTGCTTAAGAGATTCCATGAGCAATAGCCAGAGAATTGTCATTGAATAATGACGTTTTGTTTTTTCTCTCTCTCCTTCTCTTGCTCTCTCTTTTGTTTCCATTGCAGAACTAGTGTTGCTGTCAAGGGAGCAGTATGTCAGTTCTGCCATCTTCAGCTTCAAACCTCATTGGCATCCTGCCATCAATTACCAAGGCAGGGAGCACGAGTGAACAAATGGCCAATAAACATGTATTAGGGTAGCACTGGGAAACCAGAGCGGGGAATAGCATTTGAGGAAGACTGGGGATGCTTTGAACCAGTTCAAGGGCACCAAGACGCCAGATTGAAAGGAAAAGCTTGTATGCTTTCATGCGGGAAATTTAGTTCTAGCCTGACTTTACTGCAATCAGCATCTTTTAGTAAAAGAACCTATCACTTCACCTAAATAGAGTCAAGGGTCATTCTTTCCTAAGGGATCGGACTGGGGCAGGTCTGATAAAAGTAATATAAAAAAAGCCATTCTATTAAAATATGCAGTGTTATGTTTGTTCAAATAAGGATTATAACTATTTATAGGAATTCCTAATTAAGATAAAATCAGAAAAAATGAAAGTATAAAGAAATTAGGTATGGCATTTTGGGGGCAGGATGTCCTATTAACACCTCAATAATCAGGCAAAATTCTCATATTCATAGTTTTATTAGTAACAGCATTAATTCTTCTTCATAGAAAGTCTAGAGAAAACAAAGAGAGTTCAAACAAGATGAGTGGGCTGGAAAATGGGAATTGAATACTGTGTGATTTTAATACAGTTCCTCCAATTTCAGCTTTCAGCACAAATGAAGAAGATAAAGATGACTGGAATGGTCAACTGAAATTGCTTTTGGAATGGAATCAATTGGACTTAGCCAGTGAAGAGATTTTTACCAATGATCGACGTTGGGAGGTAGGTTATGCAGATTGAAAAAGCAAAAATTAGAAAGATATTACACAGCTGAAATTGGTACAAATGGCCCTACATATAGAATAAAATTTCATCAATAATATCTAAACATAGACAAATTATAAAATAATAAATGTTGGAATTGCCATGAAACAAAAGAAATATTTTATAATAAAATACATAAGTCCACTGCAGAAAATTTTGGAATTTCAATTTGAAGTGAAACCACAACTTTTTTATTAGATATAATTTCAGGAAAAAATCAACAAGAAATGTGATAATTTAATGAAATATAGGCTTACAGAAGCAAGAATAAATTTTGCTCAGCACTGGAAAATATGTCATTTTAATAACTATCTAATTGGAAACTTAAAATTGGAGAATATGCAGCAATTGCAAAATTCACAGTATACATCAGAGATAGTCAACCTTTTTATACCTACCGCCCACTTTTGTATCTCTGTTAGTAATAAAAAAATTTCCACAGTAATGGTGATTTATAAAGTAGGGAAGTAACTTTACTTTATAAAAGTAAAGCATACAATAATAATTACTTACCAAATACTTTATGTCGGACTCTCGCTAAGTTTGGCAGAATAAATCTTTATAAAACAACTTACTGTAGTTAAATCTATCTTTTTATTTATACTTTGCATACATAGAAGCATGAAGTCTGATAAAATTACATTTAATTAATTAAATGATTAATGAGATCCCTGAGGCTGATGCTGCGAAACTAAATACTGGATATCTGGCTCAATTTTTGTAAGGAACAAACGAAGGTCTCCTCTTTCAGAAATATTCAGGCGGTTTCTTTCTTTGGTCATAATATGATTAACAGCACTAAAGCCTGATTCCACAAGATATGAGGTAGGGAAAAGTATCAATAAACTGAATATCATTTTCCACATATTTGGATATAAGACAGGCATTTTTTTACTTTGCCATAGGTTTTCATATCCACCACTATCGAATTTATATTTACTTTCTTCATCATATCTAATTTCTAACAGTTCTTCTTGGCAAGTTGTATCAGCCTCTTCAATATTTGCGGCAAAAGGATTTTTCATCCAGTCATACAAACTTCAATTTCAAAGATAATTTTTATTAAATTTTTAAAATTTTACAAAAACAAAAACAAAACAAAACAATCTTCCCCCCCACCTCCCCGACCCTCCCATTCCCACCCCCGATCTTCCCAGAGCTGAATATAGGCTTAATTAAAATTTGACCAAAAAATTCTTAAGAAAAAAATATAAACCATAAATGAATCTAGCATTAGTTAAAAATCTAAATACATTAATTAGAAAAATTATAAAATAATTAACAATAGTATATATTTAAAAAAAACAAAAAAGGGAAAAAGAACAGAAAGAAGAAAAAAAAGAGAAAAAAAGAAAACAAAATATTCCATTTTAAATATAAATTATTAAAAAACTAAATAATATTTTTTATATCCAACTTATGTTGTATAAAATCTTTCCATTTTTTCCATACCGCAACGTACTTCTCTTGCGATTGATCCTTCAAAAAAGCCGAGATCTTTGCCATTTTCTCAAAGAAACTTTGAGAAACCACTCTTGCAAAGTAGGCAAAGATTCCTTCTTCCAGCATTGCCCTACTAACAACCTTGCGGCAGTAATTAAATTTAACATCAATGTAACCTCCTTGGTATCACAATCAATAACAATACCTAACAAAAACAATTGTGGGGTAAATTTTACCCTCCTTCTAAAAATTCTTTGAATATTCCACCATATCTTAATCCAAAAGGCTTTTATATTTTTACACGACCACCAGATATGATAATAAGTAGCATCCAAACATCCACATCTCCAACATTTAGGCTGTAAGTCAGGATACATACGAGACATTTTTTTGTGGATCAAGGTGCCATCTATAAAACATTTTATAAAAATTCTCCCTTAAATTCTGAGCTTGTGTAAATTTAACATTTCTCACCCAAATAGTTTCCCAAGTGTCTAATAAAACTGGTTCACCAAAATTTTGTGCCCATTTAATCATACATTCTTTAACTAATTCTGCTTCTGAGTCCAATTCTACTAACACCCCATAAATTCTCTTAATGTGAGTTCGTCTTTGATCTTTTACTTGTTTAAAAAAATTCTCATCTTCTCTGAGCAAACCCACATTACAATCTATCTTCCATCTATCCACAATTTGTCTGTACTGAAACCATGAATATATAATATTTTCTTGTGCTAAATCTTCCAAAGATTTTAACTGCCAATTTTTACCATCCCATCTAAGTAATTGTGTGTAAGAAACACTATCCATCTTAACTCCTCTCCTTATCCCCTCTATCGCATGCCATGGTATAGCCCATAATGGAATTTTAGAATCAGTTCTATAATATTTCTTCCAGACCCGAAGTAAGGAAATCCTTATAATATGAGATTTAAAAACCCTGTCAACCTTTTTATTAAAAATTAAATAGGCATGCCATCCAAAAAGTAGATCCCACCCCTCCAAGAGGAGTATTTCTACATTTGTTAAGTTAATCCAATCACTAATTAATGTTAAAACCACAGTTTCATAATACAATTTCAAGTTCGGTACCTTGAGTCCACCTCTCTCACGAGTGTCTTGCATAATTTTAAGTTTTACTCTTGGTTTTTTCCCTGCCCAGATAAATTTATTGATACCTTTCTGCCATTCATTTAAGTTAACCTCATTCTTTAAAATAGGTATCATTTGAAATAAAAAAAGAAACTTTGGCAGAACATTCATTTTAATCGCCGCAATTCTTCCCAAAAGGGATAATTGCAACTTCTCCCAATTTTTCAATTCTCTTTGTATCTTGACCCACAGCTTTTCATAATTATTTTTATACAGTTTTGCATTAGAAGCAGATAAAATAATCCCCAAATATTTTACCTTATCAACAACCTCAAAATCTGTCAAATTAATCAAGGTCTGCTTATCAAGATTGGTCATATTTTTGGATAATATTTTAGTCTTATTGTTGTTAATTTTAAAACCTGAAACCCGTCCATATTGATGTATCAATTGTAATAACTCTACTACAGAATGAATAGGTTGTGATAAGATAACCACCAAATCATCTGCAAAAGCTCTTAATTTATATTCTTTTTTATTGACTTCTATTCCTTTTATTTCCTGTGATTCTCGAATTTTAATCAGCAATATTTCCAAAGTTAAAACAAACAGCAATGGTGACAATGGACATTCCTGTCTAGTCCCTTTTTCTATTATAAAAACCTCTGACAAACCCCCATTAACTATAAGTTGTGCCGTTTGTTTTTGATAAATAACACCAAGAGCTTGTAGAATTTTTCCTCCAAAATTCATTTTCTCAATTAATCTTAACATAAATTGCCAATTCACTTGATCAAAAGCTTTTTCAGCATCTAAAAATATCAATCCTGCGGAAACTTGATTGTTTTTAACTAAGTATTCTAATAAATTAATAATTTGTCTGACATTATTCTTCATATACCTTCCAGTTATGACACCTGTTTGGTCTGTGTGTATAACATGATGCAAAACCCTCATGAGCCTATTGGCTAAAATTTTCGCAAAAATCTTATAATCTACATTTAAAAGAGATATAGGTCTATAATTCTTTGGTAAGATAAGATCTTGATCTTTTTTTGGAATTAAAGATATAAAAGCTCTACCCCATGACGGGGGAATCTCTGAGCCCTGTAATATATTATTAAAAAGTTCTCTTAAAGGTTGAACCATCTCTTGTATCAAAGTTTTATAATAAATAGATGTCAGGCCGTCCGTGCCCGGTGCTTTACCTAATTTTAATTCTTTAATCACCATCTCAATTTCTTCATTAGTAATCAGACCGTTAATTTTTTGTTTCTGCTCTTCTGTTAATTTAGGGAAGTTGGCTTGATTTAAGTAGTTATCTATATCTGAAACCTGTACTTTAGTACTCTTATATAATTTTTGGTAATAATCTAAAAAGATTTCTTAATCAACTCCTTCTGATATACCAATTTACCATTATAATTTATTTTATCTATAATTCTCTGTCTCTGTTTCTTTCTCAATTGATATGCCAACCATCTCCCTGGTTTGTTAGCATTACAAAATGTATTTTGTTTCATATACAATAAATTAGTTGCAGTTTGGTCAGCCATCAGCATGTTAAATTGTGATTTAAGCAATTTTATAGATTCTTTAACCTTCTCATCTGTAGGATTTAAAATCAAAGTTTTTTCTTTTAATTTAATGTCATTTTCCAATTCCTTACGTTTCTGAATCTGCTTCTGTCTGTAAGCATTATTCATTTGTATCAAAATCCCTCGCATGAAGGCTTTATCTGCATCCCATACCATAGACATTGAAGTTCCCTTATGCATATTTAAAACAAAATAGTCCTTTAAATGCTCCTTTAATTTTTGGACATTCTTTTCTTGTCTAAATAAGTTTTCATTCATCCTCCACGATCTCCTCTCCTCTTTTTCATCGACCAACTCCATCCAAACTGGACTATGATCCGTCAATGTCCTAGGAAAAATTTTAACGTTCTTTACCCTAAAAAATAAATCAGTTGTGATCAAAAAGAAATCAATTCTTGAAAAAGATTGGTGTCTGTCTGAAAAGAAGGTGAAATCTCTCTCCTCCTGATTGCGTTCACGCCAATAATCTCTCAGCTCCCAGTCCTCTTTCAACTCAAAGAAGGCTTTAGGTAATTTAGCCTGTTTGAAAGAGATAGAAGATCCTTTTTTGTCTCTTTGAGTATCTAACACACCATTCCAGTCTCCCATTAATATAACAGATCTGTAATCCAACAAAGTTAATTTCTGATGTAGCAGTCTATAAAATTGTTCCTGTTGTTGATTTGGTGCGTACAATCCCACTATAAGTACTTTCTTACCATATAAGGCAATTTCAATCATAACATATCTCCCTTGAGGATCAGATTCTACCAAACAGGCTGATAAATTTTGCTTAACATAAATAACTACTCCCCCTTTTTTCCCAGGGGCAGAAGATACAAAATGAGATCCCAAACGAGCATTAACTAGATATTTTTGATCTTTAAGTGTAATATGTGTCTCCTGCAAGCAAATAATATCATTATTGTGTTGCTTTAAGTAATGAAAGATTTTCTTTCTCTTTTGAGGGGAATTAAGGCCATTAGCATTCCAGGTCAGGAACTTTACCATCTCCCTTAACCAGAAGCCTGGAGAAGACTGCTTGAAGATCTGCCATTGAGGAATGTGCTGCAGAACTCTTGGGTCTTGCTCCTCCCACCGGCAATGAAACAATTTCTTGAAGAGAATCTTTAACTTCTTTCTTCTGTTGTTCCTTTTCCTTACCTCTGTGTGCTGCACGGGTCGCAACCACTCCAACTGTAGCTTTCCAGGAACCATCACACCTAATCCTTCAGACTGCTGTTCTGCCTCTTTATCGTCCAAACCTTTCTGCATCATAAATGATGGTGAGCCTGCTCCCAGGACCGAGCTATAAAACGCCTTTGCTTTAGTGACTGTATTAAGTCTATAATGCGTCCCCGCATGGCTCACAACAATACCCATCGGAATCTCCCGTCTAAATGGCATCATTCTTTTTTTAAGCTCATTGGCTAAAAAGGCAAAGTCTTTTCTCTTTCTTAAAATTTTAGATGGGATCTCCTTTAAAATAATAACATCTTGAGCAGCAATCTGTAATCTCTTATTATAGAAAGCTTGGATGATTTCATTACGCAGAGATCTCTTTGCAAAATAAATCACCACATCTCTTGGTAAATTTTTTTGTTTTGCGACCCAAGAGTTAATTCTGTAAATTTTTTCCACTTCTCTAAATATATCTTCTTTATTTCTATTCAAAATAACAGCAAGGTCATTTACCACAATCTCTGTCAGGTCCTGCTGCATGTCCTCTTTCAGCCCCCTAATTCTTAAAGCCTATTCCATTTCCCTATACTGAGACATAACAATGTCATCTTGTGAAATTTCCATCTTTTTTTCCATGCCTTCAAACTTGTCTTCCAGAATGTCAACCTTGTCTTCAACCTCTTCCACTCTGGAGTCTAGCTTCTCAACCACAGAAGCAAGTCCTGTTAATGCCATAACTATGTCTTGCCTCAGAATAGTATTATTCTGCTCCAAAAGCTCCTTCATTTCCCCTTTAATTTGGATTTTATTCTGCTCTAAAAGCTCCTTCATTTCCCCTCTAATTTGAGATACAGCATTTCCCATTATATCATTCATATTTTGTACCGTTATTGTTGGCAAAGGAGGAGAGGGTGGTGGTATAGTTTTAGGTTGTTGTGCCAGTAGAATCACAGGAGAAGAAGCTACCTTTGGAACTGTGGAAGCTGCTTGTCTCTTTGAAGCCATTTTTAAAAAAGGAACAAAAGTTCTTGTTTCTTCTTTCTTCCTTCTTAAAAAAAAGAAAAGCAATAAAAAATATCCTCAAAAAAACAAAAAAAACAAATGAGAGTTTAAAAAATCTCAAATCCAGCTTTTAAAAAGAAAAGGAAAAAAGTTTAAAAGAAAGCTGTATAATCCATAACGTTCCGTTTAACTCACTTTCTTCCAGAAGGAAAAAAAAAAACTTTCAAATCACCATTTTACTTTCACTCTCCACCAAACAAAAAAGAAAATCAATCTAAACTAAAAATCAAATAAAAACCAATAAGTTCAATCCTTTACCCAGCTCTGTCTGACAAACTTCAATTTCAAAATATCTTCAAATCGTTTTTCCATGTCCAATTTAAGTTCGTTGAGGTGGCTACTGAATCTGTCAATGTCCTCTGGAGTTACATCATCTTTTATAGATGGTAATTCAGGAAACTGATGAAATTCTCTCTTCAATAGATTATAACAAAGTTGTTCAGGTTTGTCAATAAATAATGACACAATACTTTGGCAACCTATAAGAGTTTTATTAGCTCCTTGAAGCTGCAGATTGACGTCATGAAATCTCTTGAAAATATCTGCCAAATAAAAGGCATCATTCTTTACTGTTTTTAACTGTTGACACAAATTGGTCTCATTATTACCTTCAAAAAATTGTATGACAATATCATATAATGCTACAAAATGAGCCAAAAATGTACCCTTTGACAGCCACCAAACTTCTGTGTGCAAAAGTAACGTAATAAAATCTTCATTATTGTCCTGGCAAAGCTGTCGAAACATTCTATCATTTTTTGCATTGGATTTGATGTTGTTTATGGCTCGAATTTATTATAGTTAATGATGAATGGAGACTTGTACTTAGATGCTTTCCTACAAGATGTTGTCTGTGCACCACACAGTGAATACATAAAACATTTGGCACTTCTTCCTTCAAATAAGCAACAAATCCACGATAGCGATCTACCATTGATAGTGCTCCATCAGTAGCGCATGCAACAATATTATTCAAAGAAATATTATTTTTTGTAAAGTATGATTTCACAGTATTAAATATAGATAATCCTCTTGTATCATGAGATTTATTGTGAATAGCATTTCTTCTCGTAATGTATTGTTTTCATCAAAATAACGTACATATGCCATCAATAAAGCATTATTATCTGCAATGGTAGACTCGTCCAATTGCATGGAAAATGAAGAGTTTTGGAGAATACTTATCAATTTTTTTTTCAACATTAACTGCCATTTATTCAATTCGTTGTTTTACTGTGCTATCACTTAGGGCAGTGGTTCTCAACCTGTGGGTCGGGACCCCATTTGGGGTCAAACGACCATTTCACGGGGTCGCCAAACAAGGCTGTCCATCATTTTTTCCCCTTTTCTTTGGCCATGCCCCTGGCACCCGGTGATGTATAAATGGTTGGGGGTCACCACAACATGGGGAACTGTATTATGAGGTCGCAGCATTAGAAAGGTTGAGAACCACTGGCTTAGGGGAAATGTTTTTAAAATTTCAGGTATATTCTGATGCATTACTGTTGAGATAAATTCTTTTATAGAGGGTATTATTACAGTTTATCGAATATTATAGTTTTTACCACTTTTTGCAATTAATTGTGAAATGCAATAAGTGGCAATTAATCCATCTTCGTTCACTGCATGTTGTTTCTTAAATGATGCAACAATTGTTGAACTATTTTGAAATTTTTTATATATTTCCTGAAAATATTCAATGAGCTTGTCCTTATCATTTGGATGCTTTGTAGAAAGATGTTCTCGCAATCGACTTGGCGTCATTGCCTCATTGGATAATGTTTTATGACACAATAAACACATTGGATGTTGTTTATTTACAACAGATTCTATGAAACCCATCTTTAGATACTGTGGCAAATAGCCACAAGCGTATTTCTTTTTTTTGAGACATGGACTCACAATATTTTGTTTGAAGCTGTAGGCACGTGCTCACTCTCACAAATCTAACTGCGTACTAACCAGTGCGACTGCAAACAAAAGAGCCTGCGCAGTGTATCGTCGTCTGTGCATGTCTCTCGCGCATCGTAGATTGGGTTTGGCGGAGCGCCAACTACCGGCTCTGCTTGTCTGTTACAGCTGGGTGGTGTGGGGGGAGATGGCAAGCTATTCTGAGAGGAGGCTCTTTTGTTTGAGGTCGCACTATAGCGCCATTTAGTTTCACTTACGTAACGTGAACTAAACTTATGCGCGGGCAATACAAATAGTATATTTTCAGAAACTTAAATTGTCACGGGGAATTTTATGAAAACCTAATAAAAATGTTTTTAAATAATGCTGTGAAAATTTTTTTAAAAAGTCAATTAAATTAAAAAAAGGAAAGTGCTTCAGTATCGGACAAAACCCCTACCGCCCACCATGAAAGCTGGAATGCCCATTAGTGGGTGGTAGGGACCAGGTTGACTACCACTGGTATGCATACACAACAGAAGTTTAAACAAGAATAGTTCCTATACATACAATACATCGTGCAACATGACAAATATAATCACTTACAGCCTGGCTTCTAAGGACTTTTAAATGTCTACAATTTTGTATATTAACAGATGCACAAAAAAGGGGGAGTTAGAAAGCCAATAATTCTTTTTTGGTATCTTTTCCCTTTTTTAAAACATATTTTTATACAATGGTACCTCGATACTGAATGTTAATTGATTCTGAGAAGCATGATGAATACTAAAAATTACGAGTACCAAGCAAACCAGATAACTTAACATGTGACCTTTTGTTTTGACCAGGAAAAACTTTGTCTTTTTTCCTATGTCAGTAACCTTCCCAGCATGGCCAACTTCCTGTCCTCCCTCTAAGGCCATCCCCCTCTTCCTTTTGCAGCACACTGAACACCAAAGAAACTATGAGTACCGGGACAACATTTTTGCATCAAAATGCACTGAATATCAAATTCTACAGGTTTTGAAGCAGTAGATACCGTGATACCACTATATATTTTAAGTCTTGTTAATAGCTATTCAATCCTTTTATTAAATATGTTAACATATTAAGTAACTGCACAATGGAGATCTCAATATTAAATAATCAACAATCAATAATCATTAAATAATCAATAATCAATCAAAATCGTTATTATACAATCAAATACTTTATTATACATGCAAATACTCATCTGCAACATTACTTTTTTCTAATGTTATGTTCAGCTTTTTATTGATCAAAAAGTCAATAATTTTATATTTGTAATATAAACACCCTAAATTGTAATGGTATTGATAGAACTTTTTTTTCTGTTTTCTTTATTTCCAATACTCTAAATTATCTAAGCAATAGAGCGCCATTATTTTAATTAATACTGTATGGTTATCTTTACATTGAAACAACAACAGAGGGATAGTATCAAGATCATGTGAAGTGTTAGAACTGCTTTATATTCCACTGGTAAAATTACACTTGGAATACTGCGTCCAGTATTGATGACCACAATACAAAAAAGATATTGAGACTCTAGAAAGAGTGCAGAGAATAGCAACAAAGATGACTAGAGGATTGGAGGCTATAGAATATAACATATAGTTGCAAGAACTGGGATATGTCTAGTCTAACACAGAGAAGGACTAGGGGTGACAATATTCCAATATTTGAGGGACTGTCACAGAGAAGAGGAGGTTGACCTATTCTCCAAAGTATCTAAGGGCAGGACAAAAAGTAACAGATAGAAACCTATCAAAAAGAGATCCAACCTAGAATTAAGAATACATTTTCCTGTCAGTGAGCACAATTAATAAGTGGAATAGCTTGCCTGCAGAAGTTTGAAAAAAGGTTTGAAAAGAGTTTAGATAGCCATAACAGATTAAGAGAATAAATAACAGAATAACAGAGTTGAAAGGGACCTTGGAGGTAATCTAGTTCTACCCACTGCTCAAGGTTATGGGCAAATGGCTGTCAAATCCCTTCTTAAAAATCTCTGTGATGGAGCACCTACAACTTCTGAAGGCAAGTTATTCCACTGGTTAATCATTCTCACTGTCAGGAAATTTCTTCTTAGTTCTAGGTTGCAGCTCTCCTTGATTAGTTTCCATCCATTGCTTCTTCTCCTGCCTCTGGTGCTTTGGAAAATAAGTTGACACCCCCCCCCCTTCTTTATGGCATCCCCTCAAATATGGAACACTGCTATCATGTCACTCCTAGTCCTTCTTTTCACTATCCTAAAAATGCCCAATCCCTGCAACTGTTCTTCATACCTTTTAGCCTCCAGGCCTCTAATCATCTTTGTAGCTCTTCTCTGTACTCTTTCCAGACTCTCAATATCTTTTTTTATATAGTGGCAACCAAAATTATATACAATATTCCAAGTGTGGTCTTACCAAGCCATTATAAAGCGGTACTAACATTTCTCATAATCTTGATTCTATCCCTTTGTTGAGGCAATTTAGAACTGCATTAGTTTTTTCCTGACAGCTGAAGTACACAGCTATCTCATATTTAAGTGGTTGTCTATTAAGACTCATAGATCCCTCTCACACTTACTGCTGTTGAGCCAGGTATGCCCTATTCTATACCTATCCATTTGGTTTTTCAAACCTTACTCTTTCCAGACTCTCAATATCTTTTTTATATAGTGGCAACCAAAACTAGATGCAATATTATTGGTGTTCCTGGACGCTCAGAAGGCATTCGACAATGTGAACTGGCAATTCATGATAAGCCAATTACAGACTATGGAATGTGGGGAGAAATTTATAAACGTAATCAGAACAATTTATAATAAGCAATCAGCCAAAGTAATGATAAATGGAGATATGACTGAGAAGATCAACATTATGAAGGGAACAAGACAGGGCTGTCCCCTATCTCCACTGTTGTTTGTTCTGACATTAGAAGTATTAAATAGATGTATAAGACAGAATAATGACATAAAAGGGATGAAAATTAAGAAGGAAGAATATAAGCTACAAGCATTCGCAGATGATTTAGTATTTATTTTGGAGGAACCATTAGAGACAGGACCTGTATTAATAGAACAAATAGAAAAATATGGTGAGGTAGCTGGGTTGAAAATTAATAAAGATAAAACCAAAATGTTAGTGAAAAATATTACTGAAAAACAAAAAAAAAGAACTGGTGGGAAAATTAGATATACAGATTGTAAAGAAGGTAAAATATTTAGGGATCCACCTGACAGCAAGATGCACAACAATTAAAGAGGATAATTATCATAAATTGAAAAGACAAATTGAAGTAGATTTGGATAAATGGAAAAATGTACAACTATCATTAATGGGAAGGATTGCGATAATCAAAATGAATATATTACCACAATTATTGTTCTTGTTTACAACAATACCAATAAGATTAGAAAAGAAATATTTTGAAGGGCTTAATAAAATAATCTTGAAATATATTTGGCAGGGAAAAAAGGCAAGAATTAAACTAAAAATGTTACAAGATACAAGATTGAGAGGTGGGTTTGGTCTACCTAATTGGGAATTGTACTATCAGGCTGCAGCATTATCATGGATGAGAGAATGGATCTTACTGAGGAATACAAGATTATTGACATTAGAGGGACATGATTTACAGTTGGGATGGCATGCTTTCATATGGTATGGAAAAAACAGAATACATAACTATTTCCAGAGACACTATATAAGGAATTCTTTATTTGTTGTCTGGGAGAAAGTAAAGAGAAATTATTATTTGAAGATTCCAAATTGGCTCTCAACTATGGAGGCGCTAATACACCCCAATATGTTTAACATGGGAAACATTATAAGATATAAAGACTTATTAACAGATATGGGGGAGTTGAAAACCAAACAACAATTAGAGGAACAAGGAATAAAGATGGATTGGTACATGAGAACGCAAATACAATCTAGATATGAAAAAGATGTTAAAATAGATGGTGTTAATTTGGGGACAACAGAAGTTAGATGAAATACTCACAGGAACGGAAGAAAAATGGATTAAAAAATGTACAGTTATCTACTACATATGGAGTTAGAGAAGGAACAAGTGAAAGAGACAATGATAAAATGGACAAGGAATTTTGGATACACAATTGAATTAGATAGATGTCAGCAATTATGGGAAAGAAACTATAAATTGACAAGGGCGACTGCGTATAAAGAAAATATGTACAAAATGTTTTACAGATGGCACATGTCTCCTGAAAGATTAGCTAAAATGTTTAAGGACAGGTCTATGAAATGTTGGAAATGTCATCAGATACCAGGTTCCTTCTACCGTATGTGGTGGACGTGTGTAGAAGCTAAAACTTATTGGAATATAATTAGAACATGGATAGAAAAGATGATACAACAACGTATAGAACTAAGACCAGAAATATTCCTGTTGGGTATTCTACCAGAGAAATACAATAAAGAAAAAACATATTTAATTATTCATGTAATTACGGCAGCCAGAATTGTGTTTGCACAAAATTAGAAAGCACTGAAAGCCCCCCCAGAGGGAGAGGTGATTGGGAAAATACTGGAATGTGCAGAAATGAATAGACTAACAATGACAATTAAAGATAAGACAGAGTCAGACTACTATGAAATTTGGGGAATTTTTTATGATTGGCTGAAAAGAGAATACGGTTAAAAGATAGTTAACATCAATTTAGATGGAAGAAGAAGGAGCAGATAAGGAGGGAGACCCAGGCGACACAGTATTGAATAACTGGAGGTTGTATAAATGTTTATAGAAGTATATACCGAGAAGGTTAGATAAATAGAAGTATCAATCTTATTGTATATAATACAGATAGGGAAATTTGGAGAGAGGAGTTGCTCGGACATTAGCCCTGAGTTGTATCTGAAGAGGGATGAGAGGAAAGAAAGGAAAGGAGAGAGAAAAGAGTAAAGGAGGGGAGAAGGAAGTAGGAAGGTTGGAGGAAGAGGAAAGGGGAGAAGAAAGGTGAAGGAGAGGAGAGGAAGAAGAGGGAAGTAGGGAAGAGAAGAAAGGGAGAAAGAAGGTAAAGAAGAAGGAGTGTGGATACGGTGAAAGGGGAAATGGGCGAGCAACACCAAAGTTATGTGTATGTATTTATTTCATTTTGTTAAAAGTATCTGTATGTGAGTGTGGAGGGAATGTATGTTAATATCTGATAAGTATTACGGTATATGTACGGGGGAGAGTTTGGAAAAATAAAAAATTATTAAATAAATAAGGACCCCCTTAAACAGGTGCTCCCTTAGAACGTCATTGATTAATTGCATAAAGACTGCAGGACCCCCTTGTAATCCAAATTGCAAGACTTTGAATTGATAGCACCCCATGGGGCAGTTAAATGCGGTCTTCCATTCATCCCCTTCCTTAATTCTCACGTGATACTACGCTTCCCTTAAGTCTAGTTTAGAAAAAAATTTCCCTTTCGAGAGGTGTGACAGCATGTCTTTCATGAGGGGCAGAGGGTATAGGTTGCTTTCACTGATTGTATTCAGGGCCCTATAATCCACACATAAGCGTAAAGAGCCATCCTTCTTCTCTCTAAAAAGGACCGGGGCAGCCACTTTAGGCTTGGCTGGCTCAATGAAACCCCTCTCTAGGTTTTTTTTTAATGAATCTTTCCATTTCCTCCTTCTCCTTTGGGTTCATGGAGTATAATCTGGGCTTCGGGAGTTTTGCCCCAGGCTTGAATTCAATGGCACAGTCTGTGGGTCGGTGGGGGGGGAGCTCATTCGCCCTCTCCTCACTGAAAACTTCAGCAAGGTCTCTGTATTCCTCTGGTATTTCTGTTAGTCCCTTTTCCTCTCCCATGGATGCTTTTTCTATTCTTGATTCTGGTAGCCCCCCTTGGGGTTTTAAGTCATAGGGTCCTCCTTCAGAAATTTGATTTCTGTCGTCCTCCAGTTTACCCAGGGGTTCCATATTTTTAACCATTCTATCCCTAGGATCATTGGGCATTCCATGCCTGGGGTCACCACAAACGTTATGTCTTCCTCATGTTTGCCCAGGGAGAGGTGTATTGGTAGAGTGGCTAGGGTAGCTGGTACCCCCCCTGCTATGGATCCATCTAACTGGCCAAATGAGATTGGTTGTTCCAGTATCCTCGATGGGATGCCCAGATTCCCCACTAGTGTGGGGCTAATGAGGCAGTGGGTGCAGCCAGAGTCTATTAAGGCTTTCACCTTCACAGCTTCGGGCATGGGGGGAATTAATATATTCACTATCTTGAGAATGAGTGTGATGTGTCCACTTACCAGGGGTTCGCCCTCCAAGCTGTCATCTGAGGCGTCCACCGGCCCTGCAGTGTAGGCTGGAGTTGCAGGTGTTCTAGACAGGACTTGGGGTCCAAGCTCTCCCATTGAAGGTTTTAAGGGGTTCCCCAGTAGTCCCACCCAATCACCCCCCTCTTCCAGCGACGGTTTCAGGCATTACAATTTCACCCCCTTTTTCTTTCTGCCGGCTGGATGGAGACTTCAAAGAAAACTACATGAAGGGTAACAGCTCCATTCTTATGGTTAGCTCTTTTGGCAATACACACATCCAGTTCCTTTGAAGTATACCGAAGGAAGTGAGGGCCATAAAGCCCCTTTGTTCACCCCCTTCCCTTCATCATATGACAGAATCCATAAAAGGCAGAAATGGGGTTTTTTATAATTGATAACTAGAGATGAAATATAATTGGATTCTGACAGGAATTAAAATATGATTATAAAACCCCAATCCAGCTCAATACCACTGAAAAGAAAAACAAGAAATCCAAGAAAAAAATCAGCATGATTATACAAAAAACTCTCTGATAAACTGAAAGACAAAAAGGATAAGTACAAAAAATGGAAAGAGGGACACATAACTGAGGCAGAATATCACCCTGATTTGCAATGATGAAGTGAGAAAAGCTAAGGCTCAGAATGAAGTAAGACTTGCAACGAATGTCAAAAATAATTTTAAAAGTTTCTTTCAACACATACAAACAAGAAAAAAGTCAAGGAAATAGTCAATCAACTAATGAGAGAAGATGCCAAGGAAGTAACAGGCAGTAGAGAGAAAGCAGAGCTACTAAATTCATTCTTTGCATCTGTTATCACACAAAAAGATAATACATCTCAATCTACAAAAGACATAACCATAAAAGAAAGACTAGGAATACGAAATAAAACAGGCAAGAAAATGGTAAGAAATACCTGTCTGCTCTAAATGAGTTCACTGGGACCTGACGGATTACTCCCCAGAGTTCTGAAGGAGCTGTCAGATGTGATTTCGGAACCATTGAACCATATCTTTCAAATATCCTAGAGGACTGGAAAGCTACCTGAAGACTGCAAAAGAGCTGAGGTGGTTCCCATCTTCAAAAGAAAAAAGGAGAAAAAAACAGATCCAGGAAACTACAGACCAATCAGCCTGACATCAATACCTGGGAAGTTCCTGGAAAAGATAAGCAACATATCTATGCTAGATGATAGCAGTGTTCCAGTGTTTGATGGGTTACCACAAAGAAGAGGGAGTCAACCTATTTTCCAAAGCACCAGAAAGCAAGACGAGAAACAATGGATGGAAACTAATCAAGGAGAGACTGAAGCTAGAACTTAGGAGAAATTTCCTAATAGTGAGAACAATCAACCGCCATAGATGCCTGGAAGACGAGCTCAGTCTTCCTCATCCAGTTTTGCATCACTGGGGGGCCCTGAAAAGGGTCAAAAGTCACCCTGTAGGGGCGACCAGCAAGGAGGGACCCTCACTAGAGCCAGCGCAACCCTCCAAACCAGCAAACGAAAGACCAGCCATATGTCAAGTTTCCGACTAATGAAACACTTCAAAGAACTTCCAGGCATTATTTATCCTAAAAGCCTTTAGTAACAGTATAACAGATTGTCAGCACATCATGGATGGATGCCGAGATCTGAAGTCTCCACCCCAGAGCAGTTATTTTTGCTAGCATTTTCTCTCCCTCTTTTACTGTCATGAATCACGTTCTCCAACCAGCCTGGGGGAGCAAAGGTTCACTTCCTCCTGAAGCCCGCGCAAATTGCTCTCTCTCTACATTCTTTCTCCCCCCTCCCATTCTCATCTGAGTTAACTCTAAAAGTGCCAGACAGTTCTGCCTATTTTGTCAAAGCAAGAATATTCAATATTAGCAGCGTTGACATCCGGCCCCCCTTACAAAAAGGATAGGTCCTGGAGCTTCCAGTGGCGCTGCATTGCCGATGGCAGCTATTTTTTAGCCGTCCGTCTGAGACAGCGTTAAAACCGCTGAGGACAGCAGACAACAGCTGTTCCGCGGTTTAAAACCTCTTTCCTGGGCTAAAGGAAAGAGGGGAGTTTTTCACCCTGAATAGTGGTAGAACCTCTGAAACCCCCAAAGTGTTTTTTTGGGGGGTGTAAGGAGTGCTCCTACGGAGTTCAGGGTGTCTCCGCTTCTCAGATGCCTTTGTCCCTTGTTGTTCGGGACAAAGCAAGATGCCGTTCCCACATCCGCAATTAAAGTAATCTGGTGAGTTGTTTAAAAAGCGGACAGAGCTGATCAGTGGATTTTATTTTCGGGGTTTTACTTGGACTTTAACTCTAAAGAACTATTTCTTTTTCCTTTTCTTTTCTTTTTGCTGAAAGGGAAAGTAAAATGGCGATGAGAGATGTTTTTTTCTTCTGAGCATATGGGAGGAAATTGAACGGGCTTTTGATACTTTATTACTTTTTTATTCTTTTTTCTTGTTACAATGGTTTTGGATTTCTTTTTTTTTCTTTTAAAGGGGACTTTAAGGTATTCCCCCTTTTCTTTTTACTCATTTTTTAATTTCTTTTGGGTTCTTTTGGACTTTTGGATTTTTTTTTTCAAGAGGAAGGAGGAAAACTTTTTAAAATGGCTTCAAAGCATCAAGTGATTTCTACAGTGCCTAAGGTGCCTTCTTCTCCGGCAATATTACCAGCGCAACAAGCTAAATCTAGATCACGACCACCTTCTCCATCTGTACCACCACTCACAGTAAAAGATCTCCAAGATTTTATGGGAAATGTTGTCATTTTCCTAAGCTAACAGATGATCAGAGACAAGAGATTAATGGATTTATTACTTCAGAGGAAATTATTACAGCAATTAAACAATTAAAAGCAGGCAAAGCACCCAGCACTGATGGATTGACATCAATTTATTATAAATTTTTGATTGATGAGATGATAGAACCTTTAAAGGAACTTTTTAATAATATATTACAGGGGTTAGAGACTCCCCCGTCTTGGGGTAGGGCTTTTATATCCTTGATTCCAAAAGAGGATCAAGATCTTACTTTACCAAAAAATTATAGACCTATATCTCTTTTGAACGTAGATTATAAAAAATTTTCAAAATTTTTAGCTAATAGACTTATGATTGTATTGAATCAAGTGATACATATGGATCAAACAGGTTTTATAACTGGAAGATATATGAAGAATAATGTTAGACAAATTATTAATTTAATAGAATATTTGGACAAAAATAATCAGATTTCTGCAGGATTGATTTTTTTAAACGCTGAGAAAGCCTTTGATCAGTTAAATTGGCAATTTATGTTAAGACTGGTTGAAGAAATGAATTTTGGAGATAAAATTTTACAGGCTCTTCGAGGTATTTATCAAAGACAATCAGCACAACTTATAGTTAATGGAGGTTTATCTGAGGTATTTCAAATTGAAAAGGGGACTAGACAGGGTTGCCCACTGTCTCCTTTGTTGTTGTTTTAACGTTGGAAATTTTGTTGATAAAAATTCATGAATCACCCAAAATAAAGGGAATAGAGATTAATAAAAATGATTATAAATTAAGGGCTTTTGCAGATGACTTGGTTGTTACTTTGTTTCAACCAACTCATTCTGTAGTGGAGTTGTTACAATTGATAAATCAATTTGGACAAGTCTCCGGTTTTAAAGTTAATAATAATAAAACTAAAATATTACCAAAAAATATGACTAATTTGGATAAGGATACTTTGGTTAGGTTGACAGGTTTTGAAGTTGTAAAAAAGGTTAAATATTTGGGGGTATTTTTATCTGCTTCTAATGTAAAATTGTATAAAAATAATTATGAAAAGTTGTGGTTTAAAATACAGAAAGATTTGAATGATTGGAAAAAATTGCAATTATCTTTGTTGGGGAGAATTGCTGCGGTTAAAATTAATGTTTTACCAAAGTTTCTTTGTTTCAAATGATACCTATTTTAAAGAAAGAGGTAAATTTAGAAGAATGGCAGAAAGGTATTAATAAATTTATCTGGGTGGGGAAAAAACCAAGAGTAAAACTTAAAATTATACAAGATGTTCGAGAGAGAGGTGGACTCAAGGTACTGAATTTGAAACTGTATTATGATGCGGTGGTTTTAACACTGAATAGTGATTGGATTAATTTAACAAATGTAAATATACTCCTTTTGGAGGGATGGGATTTATTATATGGATGGCATGCCTATTTAAAATATAATAAAAAGGTGGATAGGGTTTTTAAGTCTCACATTTTAAGAATTTCTTTATTGCGAGTTTGGAAGAAATATTACAGAATAGATTCCAGAATTCCATTGTGGGCAATTCCAGGGCATGCAATAGAAGGAATAAGAAAAGGAGTGAAGATGGACAGCATTTCTTATAAACAATTACTTAATTGGGATGGGAAAAATTGGCAATTAAAATCTATGGATGAATTATTACAAGAAAATATTAATTATTCTTGGTTTCAGTACAGACAATTATTAGAAAGGTGGAGGATAGATCAAAAAGTGGGTTTGATCAGGAAGGATGTGATTCTGTTGAAACAAATTAAAGACCAAAGTCGAACTCATTTAAAAAGAATTTATGGTGTTTTAGTGGAATTGGATTCAGAAACAGAATTAGTTAAAGATTGTATGGTTAAATGGGCTCAAAATTTTGAAGAGCCGATTTTATTAGATACATGGGAGATAATTTGGGTGAGGAATGTTAAATTTACACAAGCTCAAAATTTACGAGAAAATTTTTGTAAAATGTTTTATAGGTGGCACCTTGATCCACAAAAGATATCTCGTATGTATCCAAATCTGCAGCCTAAATGTTGGAGATGTGGTTGTTTGGATGCAATGTATTATCATATTTGGTGGTCATGTAAAAATATAAAGGCTTTTTGGATTAAGATTTGGTGGAACATTCAAAAAAATTTTAATAGAAGGATAAAATTTACACCACAATTGTTTTTGTTAGGCATTATTGTTGATTGTGATGATGAAGAAATTATTTTAATGTTGAATTTAATTACAGTGGCAAGGCTGCTGATAGGGCAATACTGGAAGAAGGAGTTTTTGCCTACTTTAGAGGAATAGTTTCTTAAAGTTTCTTATTTATCTGAAATGGCAAAAATTTCGGCTTATTTGAAAGATCAATCGCAAGAGAAATATTTTTGGGTGTGGAAAAGATGGGTGAATTTTATACAGCACAAATATGAGATTAAAAAGTATTATTTAGCTTTTGAATAATTTATGTTTAAGGTAACGATTAGAACTATTGTTTTGTTTTGTTTTTATATATTGGAGTTAAAGTATTTAAAATTTTGTTTTTTGAATGTATTTATAATTGTTTGATGTTTATTTAAGTTGTAAGGTTTTTTCTAGTTTTTATTAACCCTGTATTCAGCTCTGGGAAGAAAGGGGGAGGGTGATGGGTGGGAAGGGGGTGGGTGGGAGAGGGGGATTATTTTATTGTAAAACTGTAAAAATTTTCAATAAAAAAAAGGATAGGTCCTGTATATGAACAAAAGCATATGTCAAGGATTATTTCTTGGTTTGTTGGGGTGTTTCACATGAAACCTTTTGACGAGTCTGTCAGCTTTTACCTCACTGGATTTCACCCAGGTGGCTTCAGATAATGGGTATCCCTTCCATTTTTACTAGGTACTGCAATTTCTCTTTAAAAATTCTAGAGTCAAGAATACCTTTTTACTTCATAGTGGGTCTGTCCCGCAACTATGAGGGGCCTGGGTGCCTTCTTAGGGGGATGTCTTAAAGTGGAGCCCCGATAAGGTTTCAACAAGCTGCATAATAATAGATTTCCCATTTAGGGAGTCCAAGACCACCTCTACTCTTACTGTCTTGTAATGTTTTGGTATTTATCCTAGTGTCAGGGGTTCCGACTAATGAAGCACTTCAAAGAACTTTCAGGCATGTTTCCTAAAGTCTTTATTACAGAGCTACAAATTGACGGACACCATCATGGACGTATTGATGCCAGAATCTGACTTCCTCTCGCTGGCATCAATCTTTTCTTGCTAAACCCCTCCCTTATCTTGCAGTCACAAGTCACATTATCCAATTAGTGTGAAGGTCAAAAGTTTACTTCCTCTTTCTTTCCCGGGCTTTCCCCCCCCCACTCTAAGCTATGTATTAACCCAGTAAATACCAGACAGTTTTGCATATTGTCAAAGCAAGAATATACAGTATTTGCAGCATTGACATCCGGCCCCCCTTACAAGAAGGACAGATCCTGTAAAGTAAACAAAAGCATATGTTAAGGGTTATCTTTCGGTTTGCTGGGGTGTTTCACATGAAACCTTTCGATCAATCTGTCAGCGTTCACTTCACTAGATTTCACCCAGGTGGCTTCAGACAACGGGTATCCCTTCCATTGTACTAAGTACTGTAATTTCCCTCTAAAGATTCTGGAGTCAAGAATACATTTCACTTCATAGTGGGTCTGCCCTGCCACTACGAGGGGTCCAGGTTCCTTCTTTGGAGGAGGTCTTAAAGTGGAGCCCCGATAAGGCTTCAACAAACTACAATGGAAAACTGGGTGAATTTTCCCTAACAGTTTAGGAAGTTTTAGTTGTACTGTGACCGGGTTGATGACCTTTACTATGGGGAAAGGCCCCAAGAATTTTGGTCCCAATTTCTTGCTGGGCAATTTGAGGCATAGATATTTAGTTGACAGATAGACCTTTTCCCCAACTTGGAATGTTCTTTGGGGAGCCCTCATTTTATTTTCTTCACTCCAGGGTCATCAGGATTGGGGACCCTACGAGGTGTAAGTTGAGCAACAGTTTGTGGATTGGGAATAATTGCCTCGTTAACCTGCTCTCGTTCGCTTTTGTACTGGGGTACCCGGGATAGCGCATCAGCTAGAAAGTTCTTTCCACCTGGTATGTACTTTAGAGTGAAGTTGAAGCGGTTAAAGTACTGTGCCCACCGTACTTGCTTTGGTAACAATTTGCGGGGAGTTTTCAGTGCCTCTAGGTTTTTGTGATCTGTCCATACCTCAAATGGCACCTTGCTCCCTTTTAGATAGTGTCGCCAGTTCAATAGTGCCCACCTAATTGCGAAGGCCTCTTTCTCCCAGATTGCCCATCTTCGCTCGCTCTCATTTTTGTTCTTTTGAAGTAACACTGCTCCAACCGCCACATCGCTGGCATCGGCTTGAATCACGAAGGGTTCCCCTGGGCAGGCGTGCTTTAGAACCGGTTCAGCGGCAAATAGTCTCTTTAAATTCTCAAAAGCTGTTTGACAGCTCATTTTCCATGCTAGTGGTTGGCCCAGTTGTGGCTTCCCTCCTCCTTTGCCTGTTTTGAGTAGTTCTGTAAGAGGTAGGGCAATCTCGGCAAAAGAAGGGATGAATTGACGATAAAAGTTGACAAAACCCAGAAAGCTCTGGAGCTGTTTGCGAGTCCTTGGGGGCTGCCATTCGATTATAGTTTTCACCTTGGCTGGATCCATTTCAATACCCTCATTGGAAATTCGGTAGCCAAGATATTCTAATTGGGTTTGGTGAAATTCACATTTTGACAATTTGACATAAAGCTTGGCATTCAATAGTTTCTTTAACACTTCTCTCACTAGCTTTATGTGATCAGTCATATTTGTGCTGTATATCAGGATATCATCAAGATACACCAAAACCCCTTTGTACAAGTGATCATGTAGAACCTCATTAATCAACTGCATAAATACAGCTGGGGCCCCCTGTAGTCCAAATGGCATGACTTTGAACTGATAGCTCCCCATAGGACAGTTGAAGGCAGTTTTCCACTCATCTCCCTCTTTTATTCTCACCCGGTAGTATGCCTCTCTTAGGTCTAACTTAGTGAAGACACTCCCCTTAGCCAGATGGGTCAATAAATCCTTCAGGAGGGGGAGGGGGTATTTATTTTCCACACTTACAGCGTTCAGTCCCTTGTAGTCTACGCCGAGATGAAGAGACCCATCTTTTTTCTCTTTGAACAACCCAGGGGCTCCCATGGAAGATTTGGCCCATTCAATAAACCCCCTCGCTAGGTTTTTGTTCACATATCGCTGCATCTCCTCCATTTCGAGGGGGGACATAGCATACATCCTCAGACGTGGGAGTTTGGCTCCGGGCACCAGTTCGATGGAGCAGTCATTGGGTCTGTGAGGGGGTAGGGCATCACATTCTTTTTCACTGAACACCTCCGCCAGGTCCAAGTATTCTTTGGGGATGACTGGTTCACCTGGAGTCAGTGAGGCGGCCATGTGCGCTCGCTCATTGGGTGGCCTAAGATGCCCAGTAACATCTGTTGAATCAATGGGGGGATCAGGCCCTATAGGTAGTCTCACAATTCTCATTCCTTTCTCCCACCAGATAAACGGCTTCCATTTGTCCAACCAGGCTAGTCCTAGGATCACCGCCTCGGTCATTTTTGGAGCCACCAGGAAACGAATAAACTCCCAGTGTGCACCTATTTCTAGGCGTAAAGGCTCAGTTAATTGTGTAATAAGAGTCCCTCCCATCAGGGAGCCATCGGCTTGCTCAAATCTCATCGGTTTGGAAAGCTGTTTTGCCCTTATGCCCATTTTCATGGCAAATGCCAGACTAATAAAGCAGCGGGTGCATCCCAAATCAATTAGTATGTTTAAGTCTATTTGTGCCGCACACTTAGGGATTATAAATTTGGCGGCCAGTGAAAAAGGCAGGATTTGTCGACTTACCATTGGGTCATTTTCTCCTTCATCATTGCTATCAAAGAAGGGTAGAGCAGGGGCAGGTCCACCTGGAGTCTTGGCATCCTTCTGTGTGTGGGGTGTAACCTGGGCAACTGGTTCTTGCATGAGTCGATTGGATTTTTCTCTCGTTAGCCACTGAGCAGGTTTCTTTTGCATTGCCGGTCCTGGCTTGCTCTGCAGTTGAGGGTAGGGGACTGGACAGGTGGCCGCTCGGTGTCCTCCTTGTCCACACCGGAAACACTCAAAGGAAGGGCGTGCAGGTGGCCTGGGTCTCTCAGCCCTTGCAGTAGTTGAAGGCTTTCGTGGGGGTGATTGCTGTCCAGGTAGCTCTGGTTGCTGTTCAGGTTGCTGTGGGGGAGGCTTTTTATAGCGAGAGAGTTTAACATCTAGCTTCACGGCTGTCTGGTACCACTCCTGCAGCCGATCAGGTATTTCTCGATAGATGCAGGCCTGAGAGAGGTGATCATCTAATCCCTCAATGAAGAAATGGATGAGGGACTGCTCAGGCCACCCCTCTATTCGACCTGCTATCTTGCGGAATTCTCGCACGTACTCCAGGGCAGGCCTCCCAGCTTGTTTTATTTTGTGAATTTGTCCTGCTGCTTTGAGGCCAATGGATGGATCCTCAAATCGTTCTCTCAGACTTAAAAGAAAGTGGTGGGGACCTTCCAATTCGGGGGCTTGCTCGCTATATAAATGGTTCAGCCATTCAGATGCTTCTCCCTCTAGGTTGGATGCAATAACATCGACCATGGCCCCTGGTTCCGGGTACAGATAGGCCCAGCATTTCAAGTGAAAACGCACTTGGTTGAGAAAAAAAATCAGCTTCTCTGGGTCCCCATCAAAGGTTGCATTGAAGGGTGGTGCAAACACAAGCTGCTGTGGCCCCCACTGGGGCTGGTTCCACGGCTGCTGGGTCCTCTATTGCTGGCCAGCAGGGTTGGATGGTGCCCCCTGCTGCTGTAGGCCTCCCAATGGTGGCTGCGCAAGTGGGGGTTGTAGTGGTCTTCTCTGTTGTTGGACTGCAGGGGGTGGTGGTGCCCTCTGCTGCTGCTGATCATTCATCTGCTGGGGAAACTCATCTACCCAATGCTGCAGATGCCTCAGACTGGAACTCACCCTCTCTTCAGGGTTGGGGTCTCTGGCCGGTGAAGGCAGGGTCTGACAGGCGTCCTGCTGGGCTCCCCACTGCTCTTGTGGCCCCCCCAGTTGCTGTAGGCCCCAACCTGGCTGCAGATTTATGCCCAGGGGTTGCACGTTTGGGGGCTGTAGCCAACCTCCTTACTGTGGCTGTTCTCCCCACAGTTGCTGATTTCCTGGCTTCTGTACCACCCCAAGAGATTGCAAGGCCTCTATTAGCTGTGGTAAGTTCAGAGAACATGGATCAGCCACCTGCTGGGAAACCCAATTTCCCCCTTGCTGCAGAGGATTCAGACTGGGATTCTCTCTCTCAGGGCTGGAGTCCATGGCAGGAACATTTGCAATAGAAGGACTGTAGGTTTCACTTTGTAGGAACTGATTTCTGGTTTTCATTTCTAAGTTTTGAAATCTTTCCAATGACTCACCCATAACTGTGTTATCTGTCCATTCTGCTTTTGAAGTCTTCGCTCTCAGCTGGGAAATCTGCCAAATTCCTCTCTCCCCCGGCTTGCTGGCTGTCGCTTCCCCCCCCCCGGGGAAACTGTTGCAGCCACGGGGCTGGTCTCAGGCAATCTTTCTTTCTCCATAATGAGATCTTCCCCGAAACTTTGCCAGCTCCTCTCAAGCATAGAGGCAGCTGATGGAGTTCGGGACCGCAGGTCGTTTGAAAAGAATGTTGGATTCTGGCATGATGTCAGAGGTTCCGACTAATGAAGCACTTCAAAGAACTTTCAGGCATGTTTCCTAAAGTCTTTATTACAGAGCTACAAATTGCCGGTCACCATCATGGACGTTTGATGCCAGAATCTGACTTCCTCTCGCTGGCATCAATCTTTTCTTGCTAAACCCCTCCCTTATCTTGCAGTCACAAGTCACATTATCCAATTAGTGTGAAGGTCAAAAGTTTACTTCCTCTTTCTTTCCCGGGCTTCCCCCCCCCCACTCTAAGCTATGTATTAACCCAGTAAATACCAGACAGTTTTGCATATTGTCAAAGCAAGAATATACAGTATTTGCAGCATTGACACCTAGTTTTTTGCCCACCCAAATAAATTTATTTATTATTTTATCCAATTCTTTAAAAAAAAGTTTTCTCTAATTTTATTGGAATTATTTGAAATAAGTACAATAATCTTGGTAGTATATTCATTTTAGTCAATGTGATTCTGCCTAATAATGATAATTGGAGATTCCCCCAAGTCTCAAGATCTTGTTTCATTTTTAGTATCAATTTTGTATAATTGTCTTCTTTTATTGAGGAACACCTTGAGGTTATCCAAATTCCTAAATATTTAATCTTTTTCACTACTTGTAATTCCAAATTCTCTTCCAATTTCCTTTTTTGTTTATTGGTTAATTTTTTTGCTAACATTTTAGTCTTTTCTCTGTTAATTTTTAATCCTACCACTATTCCAATTTTTTCTATTTCACCCATAAGAATATTTCCTCTCTCTATAGGTTCCTCAATAAAGAAAATCAGGTCATCAGCGAATGCCTGTAACTTATATTCCTCTGCTTTGACCTGTACTCCTTTTATTTCTTTATTCGCTCTAATTTGAACTAATAATACTTCAAGAGTCAAAATAAAAAGTAAAGTTGAAATTGGGCATCCCTGTCTTACCCCTTTGTTTATTTCAAAACTTTTTGTATTCTCTCCATTGATTATCACACTAGCTCTTTGTGTTCTATATATTGCCTTTATTATGTTACTAAATTTCTCACCAAATTTCATATCCTCAATCTGTTGGAACATAAATTGCAAATTGAGGCTATCAAATGCTTTCTGCGCATCTAAAAAAATCAAAGCTGTCTGTTTTCCTAGGTGTATTTCATAATACTCTAGGACATTTAACACCGTTCTAATATTGTTTCTGATTTGTCTTTCGGGTGAAAAACCATTTTGGTCTGGATGTGTTATATTTTGTAAACTTAACTTTAATCTTTCAGCCATTATATTAGTAAAAATTTTGTAATCCGTATTTAGCAGCGAGATTGACCTATAGTTTTTAATCTGTTTGGGGTCTGTGCCTTCCTTTGGGATAAGAGATATGATGGCTGTCAGAATCCAATTATATTTCATCTTTAGTTATCAAATATAGAAAACCCCAATTCTGCCTTCTCTGGATTCTGCCATAAGAGGAAGAGAAGGGGGAGAACAAAGGGGCTTTATGGCCCTCACTTCCTTCAGTATACTTCTAAGGAACTGAATGTGTGTATTGCAAAAGAACTAACCATAAGAATGGGGCCGTTTTCCTTTCATGTAGTTTCTTTGAAGTCTCCATCCAGCCGGGCAGTAATGAAAAGGGGGTGGAAGTGTAATGCCTGAGACTGTCGCTGAAAGAGGGGGTTGATTGGGTGGGGCTACTGGGGAAACCCTTAAAACCTTGAATTGGAGAGCTTGGACCCCAAGTCCTGTCTAGAACGCCTGCAACCATTTTCTCTTAATAAAGGATTCCTGTTGGAAGAATTATTCCAAGAGTTCTGTCTTCTTAAGATGCAAAGTGGGGTGGGTCCTTACAATGGCATCTATCCAGGAATCTGGTAGATTAGATTTCTCCAACACATCATTATACACCTCTAGTAATATCTTTTCAAAATCTTCATGGAAGGTTTTGTATAGCTCCCCCGGAAGGCCATCTGGTCCCGGGGCTATTATTGTTTTTTTGTTTTTTCACCGCCCTTTTTAATTCCATAGCTGTTATTTTCCCATTCAGTATGTCTCTTTGTCCTTCTTTTAATTCTGGCAGACCATTAACTTTCAAATATTGTTTAATCTTTTCCCCATCTATTTCATCTTTTTTATATAATGACTCAAAGTAGGTTTGAATTATTTCTTTCTTTTTGTCCATTTTATATTGTAACTCTCCATTTCTATCATAAAGTTCCTGAATTATTTTTCCCTCTTTCTCTTTTTTTAGTTTGTAAGAGAGCCATCTCCCAGGTTTATTTGCATGTTCAAAAAAATTTTGTTTCGCCAATTTCAATTCTTTAACTCTTTATTCTTGCTCCATCACATTTAATTTATGTTTAGCTAATGCCATTCCCACTTTAATTGATTCATCCTGGGGCTCTTTTTGTAGTTTGGATTCAAATTTTTTAATCTCTTCCTGTAGTATATTTTGCCTTTGTCTTTTCTCCCTATTTTTCCTTGCTATATAAGCTATTGCTAGTCCCCTTAAATACGCCTTCGCTGTGTCCCAAATAATTTCTACCGATGTTTGTTCTTTTGTGTTTTCTTTAAAGAAGTAATCCATTTCCCTTTTAGTCTGTACAATAAATTCTTTTTCCTTCAAAATATAAGAATTCATTACCCATCTTTTTCTTACTTTTTTACGACATTTCCAAACTATTTCCTGCGGATTATGATCTGCCCATACATTTGGTTTTATTTCTATAGTCTCTATATCCTGTCCCAATTCTTCATTTGTCCATACCATACCTATTTGAGACCATGACTTATGTGGGTTTGAAAAGAATGTATATCCTTTTTTCCCTTGATTTCTCTTTCTCCACTGATCCGATAGATTAAGTTCGTGTGCCGGATCAAAGAAGGTTTTTGGTAATATTTTCCTTTTCTTTTTATTTTTCTTATCACTAATGTAATCTTTTTTTACATCCACCACCGCATTATAATCACCCACAATACAAATATTTAAATGACCCAATTCTATCAATTTCTCATGTAATTTATAATAAAAATTGTATTGGTTCTCATTCGGTGCATATATTACTACTAACAACCAGGTTTTCTGTTCACTTTGTATTTCTATTATCAATACCCTTCCATCTGTATCTTGATATTTTAAGTTTGCATTTATCTCTTTTTTAATATAAACTGCTATTCCTCTTTGCTTTTGTTTAGCTAATGCTGTATATATTGATCCTAATTTGGGAAACTCTAAATATTTCCTATGTTGCTCTTTAATATGTACTTCTTGTAAGCAGACAATGTCTATGTGTTGTTTGGCTAGTTTTGTTATTATTTGTTTTCTCTTTACTGGTGCGTTTAATCCATTAATATTAATAGATAATAACCTAATTTCCTTTTCTATTTTCTACTTGTGTGTTTTACTTGTGAGCTTGTCTTGTTCTAGGGCCTGTTCCTTTCTCCTTCCTCTGTCCATTTTCTCCCTTATTTTCTGTTCCTCGTTCTCTTTCCCTAACTTCTTGTTGTTGGTCTTCCTGGCTTTTGGATTCCAATTCTTCCTTACTACTGTTCTCTTCCTCAGTTTCTTCCAATTGATCAAAAAATTCCTGTGCTTTTTCTAGATTATCTACTTTAATCTTCCTTTCTCTCCATGTTATCAAAATTTCTTCTGGAATTAACCATCTAAAAGGTATACTTTTTTTTATTAAATAGGAACTGAGGAATCTATAATCCCTTCTTTGATCTCTTATCCTTTTCGGTATCTGTTTTAAAGTTTGTATTTCTACACCTTTATAGATCATTGGCTCTTCCCTTGTAATTTTATAAATTATATATCTCACTCTTTTTCTAACCTAATGTGTACCTCTTGTGGGAGTCTATTACGTCTAGCATAATTTGTCTGAATTCTGTATGTTTCATCTATCTCCATTAGAATTTCTTGTTTGTCCCTTTGCAACACATCAGAAATCAAATCTGCCATAATATCCCCCAGATCTTCTTCCTTCTCCTCTATCACATTTTGGAAGCAAGGGTAAAATGCCACCTTATCTATTTCCAAATAAATAATTGCTTCCTCCATTTTTTTATTAGAAGCTATCATTTCTGTATCTAATATGTCAACTTTTTTCACAACATTATCTAACTTCACTTTTACTGATTGAATTCTTGCTTCATTTTTCTCCATCGTTTGTTGTATCATTTCTACTCTATTGTCCAATTTATTTATATCGCCTCTCATTTCCACATGATTTTTCGATATTGTCTCTTGCATTTTTAACATTGTTTCTTGGATAATGAGGAGTATTGATTGCATAGTTTGCATATTAGCTATTACATTTTGTTTATCTGTGCCAAATATTCCTTCTATTGATCTTTGGCCAGGTGGGGATGAAGGTGTCAATGTTAAACTTGATACCAGTTTTTTTCCTGTCCTCAATGTTGCCATAATCATCTCCTGCTTTCTAGAGTTCTAAGTATTTCTTTAATTGACCAAAAGCTTAATTAATTTTATTTTTATTTTAAGCTTCTCTTTCCTCAATTTCTCTGAACTTTCCTCCATTACCACAATTACTCCAACCTCTCTCTACCTTCTCCAACTTTCTTCACTTTCTTATTCTTTCTTACTTATTTAACCAACAATTTTTCACAATTATATAGTCCAGTTTTATCTCTTCTCAAACCTTGTCTACTCTCCTGATACTCCCAACGTCGTCTTATGTCGTCTCCTTCCCTTCCGTTCACACTCATCTTAATTAGAAACACTGTCCCTATCAAGCTATAAATCTTTTTTCCAGCCTTGTCTTTCTCAGCATCAGCCCATCTTTTTCAGCTTCGTCTCCTGTCACTTTTCTCCAATTGTTGCTCCGCTCCTTCACTCTCATCTCCTTCCTTGTTCCTTTTGAGTGGAATCTCTCAAGCTCCAGGTTTTCCTTCCAACCTCAGTCCGTTCTTTTCAGTTTCCTTTGCTATCGTGTTCTCTTGATCTCTCTTTCCACCTTCAGATTTTTACAGCAGACCATGCTTTTCCATAACTTTTCCTTATTATGCAGCAGGGTTATTATGGATTAAAGACTAGATAAACTTGAATAATGAAAGGATACTAATGATTGAAGGACATGATCTACAGGTGGGTTAGCATGCATTTCTATGGGGGGGAAAAAAAAGAAAACATCAACATATTTCCAGCAACATCAGATAAGAGGAGCATTGATCGGGATATGGGAAAAAATAAAAAAAGACACTATGGGAAAATTCCAAATTGGTTTTTGCCGATGGAGGCAGTGATTCATCCCAATACATTAGAGAAAAAAAAGATGATTAGGTATAAAGAATTACTGGATAACTGAAGAAATCTCAAGTCAAGAGAAGAGTTGGAGGAACAAAGAACACCCATAGATTGCTGGCCGTATTTACAAATTCAATCTAGGTATAATAGGGATAGGCAAGAACATGGAATTAGTCAGACCCCACACCAACTTGATAAAATTCTAATAAGTAAGGAAGGAAAACTATTATCAAAAATTTATAAATACTTATTAGAGATAGAGTTAGAAGGAAGAAATAGTGAAGGGGCCAAAGATAGCATGGGCACGAAATGTGGGGCGAAATATAAATTTAGAGGAATGGGAAAGATTATGGAACATAAATTGCAAATTGACGCTATCAACTGCATACAGAGAGAATCAATATAAAATGATTTACAGATGGCATTTAACACCAGCAAGATTGGCTAAAATGTATAAAAACATAGACCCGAAGTGTTGGAAATGTAAAATCAGAGAAGGAACATTTTATCACATGTGGTGGCTGTGCCCCAAAGCAAAAAATTATTGGGAACGAATAAGAGATTGGATACAGGAGATAACTGAGATACAAATGGATTTTAAACCAGAATTATTTCTTTTGGGCATAATAAATTTAAAGATGGAAAAACAACTCCAACACATCATTATACACATATTGACTGCAGCTCGTATAGCATATGCTCAATGTTGGAAGAGTGAAAATATACCCACAAATGATATGATTATGTACAAAATCTTGGAATGCGCAGATATGAACAAACTCACGTTAGAATTAAAAGACAAGGAGGCGACAGAATTTTATGAAATTTGGAATAAATGTTATAATTGGCTAGAACAGAGAAAGAAAAAAACATAATTATTGATGTACATAAAATATAAAGAAGATGTAAAGAATGCTTAAAATGTATAGTACTGTTCTGTTAAAAGAAAAGATTTATGTTTATGTATTTTAAGTCTGTTTTGGTGTATGGTGAAAAATAATAATAATTTTTTTTTAAAAAAAAGGAAGACTGGGTGAATTCTCCCTAAAAGTCTAGGGAGTTTTAGTTCTACAGTGACCGGATTGATGATCCTTACTGTGGAGAAAGGCCCCAAGAATTTTGGTCACAATTTCTTGCTGGACAATTTGAGGTGTAAATATTTAGTTGACAGATAAACCTTTTCCCCAACTTGGAATGTTCTTTGGGAAGCCCTCTTTTTATCAGCCTGCTTTTTATAAGTTTCAAAAGTCTATTTTAAAGCAGTTTTCTCCAAACTTCTTCCCACCCCCTCACCCATTGGTCAAGTGTCTGGGAAGTGGAGGGCACCTGAGGGTATTCAGGTATTTTGCTGAACTCTTTTCCTGTGGCCACTCTGAAAGGTGTGTAGCTGGTGCTGCTGTGCACAGAATTATTATATGCCACCTCCGCAAAAGGGAGGAGGTCAGTCCAGTTCATCTGTTGGTAAGAAATGTAGCATCTAAGATATTGCTCCACCATTTTGTTAGCGGATTCTGCAGCCCAATGGTGGCTGGATGAAAAGCAGATGATAAACCTTGAGATGATCCAATTAATTTAAGAAAACTCCTCCAAAGCTTCACTGTGAACTGCATTCCCTTGTCCAAAATTATTCACTTAGGGGCGCCATGCAGTCGGTAGATATGTTTCAGGAACAATTTGGTCAGTTGTTCGGCAGATGGGAGTCCTTTGCAGGTGATGAAATGAGCCTGCTTCGAGAACAGGTCTATCACAGTCCAGAAGACAGTATTTCCTCTATTTTCAGGTAGGTCTACTATAAAGTCCATAGCTATTTCTTCCCATGGTTGAGAAGGCTCTGCCACAGGTTGCAGTAATCCGGGGGTTTTCTCTGGGATTCTTTTCATTGTGGCAATACAGTACAACATTTTACATAGTTTTCCACATCCCTTTTCAGCCCCGGCCACAAAAATTACTGGTGGGTGAGGTATAGGGTTTTCAAATATCCAAAGTGTCCAGCCTGTTTTACATCATGGCTGTGTTTGAGAGAATTAAGATGGAGGGCTTCGGGCAAATATAGTTTCCCCCCCTTTGTAAGCCAAGCCATCCCTGCACGTTAGGTTTGATTATCTTTGAACGGTGAGGAGCTCTCATTTTATTCTCTTTACCCTAGGATCATCAGGATTGGGGACCCTGTGAGGCATAAGTTGAGCGGCAGTTTGTGGATTGGGGATAATTCCCTCGCTAACCTCCTCCCGTTCGCTTTTGTATTGGGGTAACCGGGATAGCACATACCAGGTTTTTTCCTCCTGATATGTACTTTAGAGTGAAGTTGAAGCAGTTAAAATTATGTGCCCACCGCACTTGCTTTGGGGACAATTTGCGGGGAGTTTTCAGTGCTTCCAGATTTTTGTGATCTGTCCATACTTCAAATAGCACCTTGCTCCCTTCTAGTGTCGCCAGTTTAATAGTGCCCATCTAATCGCGAAGGCCTCTTTCTCCCAGATTGCCCATCTTCGCTCGCTCTCAGTAAATTTCTTAGAGGTGTAGGCACAGGGTTGCAGGACCCCACTTTTGTTCTTTTGCAGTAATACAGCTCCAACTGCCACATCGCTGGCATCGGCTTGAATCACAAAGGGCTCCCCTGGGCAGGGGTGCTTTAGGATCAGTTCAGCAGCAAATAATCTCTTTAAATTCTCAAAAGCTGTTTGACAGCCCATTGTCCACGCTAGTGGTTGGCCCGGTCGTGGCTTCCCTCCTCCTTTGCCTGTTTTGAGCAGATCTGTAAGGGGTAGGGCAATCTCTGCAAAAGAGGGGATGAATTGACGATAAAAGTTGGCAAAACCCAGAAAGCTCTGGAACTGTTTGCGAGTTTTGGGGGGCTGCCATTCAATTATAACTTTCACCTTGGCTGGATCCCTTTCAATCCCTTCATTGGAAATTCTGTAGCCAAGATAATCTAATCGGGTCTGGTGGAATTCACATTTTGACAATTTGGCATAAAGCTTGGCATTCAATAGTTTCTTTAACACTTCTCTCACCAGCTTTATGTGATCAGTCATATTCGTGCTGTATATCAGGATATCATCAAGATACACCAAAACCCCTTTGTACAAGTGATCATGTAGGACCTCATTAATCAACTGCATGAATACAGCTGGGGCCCCCTGTAGTCCAAATGGCACGACTTTGAACTGATAGCTCCTCATAAGACAGTTGAAGGCAGTTTTCCACTCATCTCCCTCTTTTATTCTCACCCAGTAATATGCCTCCCTCAGGTCTAATTTAGTGAAGACACTCCCCTGGTCAGATGGGTTAATAAGTCCTTTAGGAGGGGGAGGGGGTATTTATTTTCCACACTCACAGCATTGAGACCCTTATAGTCTATGCAGAGATGAAGAGACCCATCTTTTTTCTCTTTGAACAACACAGGGGCTCCCACGGTAGATTTGGCCCATTAAATGAACCCCCTCGCTAGGTTTTTGTTGATGTATTGCTGCATCTCCTCCATTTCGAGGGGGGACATAGCATACATTCTCAGGTGTGGGAGTTTGGCTCCTGGCACCAGTTTGATAGAGCAGTCATTGGGTCTCTGAGGGGGCAGGGCATCAATTTTTTTTTCACTAAATGCCTCCACCAGGTCCCAGTATTCATTGGGGATGGGTGGTTCACCTGGCGGTGGTGAGGGAGCCATGTGCGCTCACTCATTGGGTGGCCTAAGGTGTCCTGCAATGTCGGTTGAATCAGCAGGAGGTTTAGGCCCTGTAGGTAGTCTCACAGTTCTCATTCCTTTCTCTCACCAGATAAATGGCTTCCATTTGTCGAACCAGGCTAGCCCTAGGATCACAGTCTCAGTCATTTTTGGAGCCACTAGGAAGCAAATAAACTCCCAGTGCGCACCTATTTCTAGACGTAAGGGCTCAGTTAATTGTGTGACAAGACTCCCTCCCATCAGGGAGCCATTGGGTTGCTCAAACCTCACAGGTTTGTAAAGCTGTTTTGCCTGTATGCCCATTTTCATGGCAAACAGCAGACTAATAATGCAGTGGATGCATCCAGAATCAATTAGCACATTTAAGTCCATTTGTGCCCCAGACTTAGTAATTATAAGTTTGGCAGCCAGTGAAAAAGGCGGGATTTGTCGACTCTGTCAACGCTGCTAATATTGTATATTCTTGCTTTGACAAAATATGCAGAATTGTCTGGTATTTTTAGAGTTAATCCAGAGGAGAAGGAGGGATGAGGGAGGAGGGAAAAGCCCGCAAAAGTGAAAGAAAGGAAACCTTTGCCCTTCACACTAATTGGAGAACGTAAATCATGACAGCAAAATAGGGAATGGAAATGCTAGCAAAAATAACTGCTGGGTGGGTGGGGAATTCAGATCTTAGCATTGCCTTTCTTCATGCCTGTGCCAACATTTTGTCACATAAATAAGAAGACTTTTTAGGATAAAATGCCTGGAAGTTCTTTGAGGTGTTTCATTAGTCGGAACCATGACAGACTCACCATTGGGTCGTTCTCTCCTTCATCGTCGCTGTCAAAGGAGGGTAGAGTAGGGGCGGGTCCACCTGGAGTCCCGGAGTCCTCCTGTGTGTGGGGTGTAATCTGGGCAACAGGTTCTTGCGTGACCCAGTTGGATTTTTCTCTCATTAGCCGCTGGGCAGGTTTCCTTCTCGTCGCTGGTTCCGGTCTGCTCTGCAGTCGGGGGTAGGGGACTGGACAGGTTGCTGCTCCATGTCCCTCTTGTCCACAATGAAAACACTTAATTGACGAGCCTGCAGGTGGCCTGGGTCTCTCAGCCATCACAGTAGTTGGAGGTTTTCGTGGGGGTGATTGCTGTCCAGGTTGCTCTGGTGGCTGCTCAGATTCAGGTGGGGGAGGCTTCTTATAGTGGGCAAGCTGAACATCTAGCTTCACCATTGCCTGGTACCATTCTTGCAGCTGATCAGGTACTGCTCGATAAATGCAGGCCTGAGAGGTGATCGTCTAATCCCTGATGAAGTGATGGATTAGGGATTGTTCAGGCCACCCCTCTATTCGACCTGCTATTTTGCGAAATTCCCGCGTGTACTCCAGGGCAGGCCTGCCGGCTTGTTTTATTTTGTGGATTTGTTCTCTTGCTTTAAGCCCAATAGATGGGTCCTGAAATCTTTCTCTCAGCCCTAGGAGGAAGAGTTGGGGGTCCTCCAATTCAGGGGCCTGCTCATTATATAAATTGTTCAGCCATTTGGATACTTCTCCCTCTAGGCTGGATGCAATCACATCTACCATGGCCCCAGGATCTGGGTAAAGATAGGCCCAGCAATTCAAATGAGAACGCATTTGGTTGAGGAAAAAAATCAGCTTCTCTGGGTCCCCATCGAAGGTTGCTCTGAAAAGTGGTGCAATTATAGGCTGTTGCGGCCCCCATGGTGGCTGTTGCTGCTGGCCCCATCTTGGCTGCAGATTTATGCCCAGAGGTTGCACGTTTGGGGGCTGTGGCCAATCTCCTCGCTGTGGTCATTCTCCCACCAGCTGCTGATCTCCTGGCTCCTGTACCACCCCAAGCTGTTGCAAGGCCTCTATTAGCTGTGGCAAGTTCAGAGGTCGTGGATCATCTACCTGCTGGGTTTGCCAATCTCCCCATTGCTGCAGAGGCCTCAGACTGGGATTCCCTCTCTCTTCAGGGCTGGAGTCCCTGGCAGGGGAAGACAGGATCTGAAAGGCTTTCTGATCTGCAAATGGAAGGGCTGTAGGCTCCTCTCTGCAGGAATTGATTTCTGCTTTTCACTTTGGGTTTTGAGATCTTTCCAGTGACTCACCCAAGGCTT
This sequence comes from Crotalus tigris, assembly GCF_016545835.1. Taxonomy (NCBI): domain Eukaryota; kingdom Metazoa; phylum Chordata; class Lepidosauria; order Squamata; family Viperidae; genus Crotalus; species Crotalus tigris. Next base: position 367,659 of record NW_024096890.1, read on the forward strand.
GAGTAGTAGGCGATTCATTAGCAGTCCACCATTGTGCTTTTGAAGTCTCTGCTTCCAGCTGGGAGATCTGCCAGAGTTCTCCCTCCCCCAGCCTGCCAGCTGTCACTGCCCCCCTGGGGAGGCTGTTGCTGCCGGGGTGCTGACTTCAGGCAATCTTTCTTCTTCCATACTGAGATCTTCCCTGAATCTTTGTCAGCCTATCCCTTTAGTTTAGGAACACTGACAGGGCCCGGGACCCCTTAAATGGTTTAAAAATTTTGTGGATCTTGGCATGTTGTCAAGGTTCCGACTAATGAAACACTTCAAAGAACTTCCAGGCATTGTTTATCCTAAAAGCCTTTATTAACAGTATGTCGGCACATCATGGATGGATGCCAAGATCTGAAGTCTCCACCCCAGAGCAGTTATTTTTGCTAGCATTTTTCCTCCCTCTTTTGCTGTCATGAGTCACGTTCTCCAACCAGCTTGGGGGGCAAAGGTTCACTTCCTCCTGAAGCCCACACAAATTGCTCTCTCTCTACATTCTTTCTCCCCCCCCTCCCATTCTCATCTGAGTTAACTCTAAAAGTGCCAGACAATTTTGCCTATTTTGTCAAAGCAAGAATATTCAATATTAGCAGTGTTGACACCATAGTAGTATGGCTCATCACTAGGCTGCACACAGCTGAAGTCACACTTTCCATCAGGCAACTTTAAAGCAGTGTGGAAGAGACGGGGTGAGATCTACCTCTCTTAAATCCTAATTATCTTTTGTACCTGCATAAACTGCTTAAGTACTTTCCCCCCTGTGGAGAAGGAAGGGGGATTTCAGCCCTCCCTCTAGAAAAAGCAGCGACCAAATACTCAGGGGAGTTTTAAAACTTTGAAAAAAACCTAATTGGATCCCAATCGGAATTTTATTTCGTAAAATTTGTGGACTAAAATACTTCCTATTCTTTATTCTCTATTTTTATTTTCACTGAAGATCTGGGGTTTTTTTTATAAAACAAAAGCAAAACTGAAAAGATTAAAATAACTTTGGGGTTCAAAGGACAGCTTCTAATGATAGGAGCGACATCTTATGGCTAAACCTAATATTTCAATTTGTTGTCTAAAAGAGACTTGGCTGACAGCCCAGAAAATAGTTAGACACCTGCAACCTTGAAACATTAGAAGCTCAGCTGTGCTCCTAAACCAATGGAAAAAAAACCTCTTTCTTTTTGAAATCCCTGACTGTAAAATTTCTAATTTAGCACACTATCATGGAAGAAAATCAAGAACAGACTTTTCTGATGGAGGAGGATCAGGGCAAATTCTTTACATGTTGAAAGAATTTCTCCAAGCTTTCATTATAGCTAGTGAAGAAATAAAAGGCTATCGGAAAAAAAAAACAAGAAGGCAGTCTGGACTTGCAAACTCAAACTTTAATCACAACTAAAGAATTACCTATACAGAACACAACAGAAAAGGTGGAACAATTAAATACTACAACAGAAGACTTAATTGCTCAATATACACAGATAAAGGAAAATCCAGAAAAGAAACAGATAATATGGGAAAAAGAAATGATTTTCTATATAAACCAGAAGGAATCTGAGGTTCAAGAAAAAGATGGAAAAGAAGACAAAAAGGTCAAGACAACCAGGTCGAGATGGAAAATCAAAGAGACGACCTCTTAGAATGGCTAGTCCTCTCAAAAAAATGGTGACGTCAAATAAAAAATATAACAATATAAGGAGATCTGTTTGATGACTCAAAAGCATGGACATGGAAGACGATTTGGCAAAGAAAAAAAGCTAGAATAAGACTGAAGAAGAATGGGATTTCGGTTTACTTATGAGAATTAAAATGGAATGGTTAGGCAAAGGTGATTAGATATATATAAGCCAGTGATGGTGAACCTTTTAGAGACCAAGTGCCCCAAAACTGGCCCTGCCCCTGCTCCACCCCTGCCCCGCCCCCACTCCGCCCCCCATCTCCTACCCTGCCTGCCCACAGGGCCACTCACCACCTCCAGAGGCTGTCACAAATTGCCCAGGCAGCCCAGCAGCACTATGGCGATCATGCCCTCTGCCCGTGACCTGCAGCATCAACTGTGCATGATGGGGTGTGAGGGAAGAGTCTTGTCTACGCTGCCTGGCTGCCATGTCCTTGGCTGCAGTGCTCTGTGTGAGGGCTACTGGAGAGGAGGGGGTCGCAGGGGGAGGCGAGGCTGGGGCAATGGCATGTGTGCCCACAGAGAGGGCTCCAAGTGCCACCTCTGGCACCCGTGCCATAGGTTCGCCACCACTGATATATATCCTCCCTGGTTTCTGCTGACAGGAGTAAGGGGCTCAAAAGGGTAATACAGCTGTCTAACATGC